>NW_026622819.1:10299074-10607037 GCF_023065955.2 Ursus arctos | reverse complement strand
AAAAAAAAAAAAGGGTGAAATCATTCAATGCTTGAATATCATAAAGATATGTGGATGTCTGGATTTTACATTATAAGCAATATAGAGTCATTAGTGTTTTTGTTGTTTTGTTTTTAATAGAAAAATGGCATCATCGGGTGTACATATTAGGAGGATTTGTTTTGCAGTGTTCTGTAGAGTGACCTGGAGGAAGTACAGTAACCAAGTAAAGACATTAAATAGGAGACCACCGTAGTAGCCAAAGTGAGGGCATGAGTATTACTAAGATTGCAACAGTGGGAAAAGAGAGTAAGAGATCTTGTAGATCTTGTAGAGATCTTGTAGAAATAATACAGAGGTCAAGATGAAGAGATTTGTATGAAAAGTTATCATCACGTGACACTATTATCATTCATTGAATTGTGTCTCCTCAAAATAGATCTGCTTGTGTCCTAACCCCCATACCTCGGATATAGCTTTATTTGGAAATAAGGTCTTTACAGAGGAAATCAATTTAAAATGATGTTAGTAGGGTGTATCCTCATCCAGTGTGACTGTTGTCCTTATAAAAAGTGGATATTTGACGTAGAGAAAGCCATGCACAGAGGAGAGATGAAGAGCCAGAGAGAAGATGGTTGCCTGTGAGCCAAAGAGAGAGGCCTTGACAGATGTTTCCCTCCCAGTCCTCAAGAGGAACCATCTCTGGAACGCCTGAATTTCAGTCTCTGGCCTCCAGAAATGTGAGACAATAAATTTCTGTTTCAGCCACCCAGTTTGTGGTACATGGTTACAGCAGCCCTAGCACACGAATATAACTATTGAAGTATTTTTAAATGTTAGCCTCCTTTATCTTTAAAGATTTCAGACGTCCCCCTTCCCCTTATGTATACTTCTATTATTGTCTAAATTAAATCAGAAGCACATCAGTAACTTCCTGCTCCTCAGTATATAGACTGAGTCCATCATTCCAATCAATTGACTTTTGTGGAAATTTATATTTCATCCTTTGCCTCCCTTCTCATACTAGAAAGGTAGTTAAGGTTAACATGGTGTTTTTGTTTTGTTTTGTTTTGCAAACACAAGCCCTACCTTGAAAGATGGAGTAAAAGGGTTACATTTTTAAAACTCCAGACAGCCCAGAATTCTGCTTAATTGAAAAAGGCCCTTTGGTGTGATGGATATAGTCTTTAATTTAATATCTAGCTCCATTGAAATCTCTTACAATCAGCTTTTGGGTTAAAGACTGCCAGGCCTTCACAGATTTCCTATCTAATAGTAATGGCCTGTGCACTAGAGATTTGTAAAGGCTATTTTCTAAATTCTGAAGTGCAGAAGGTGTGATGTGAGAAAATCTTTATAGGAATACAAGGTTCCAGACGAGATCGGTGCATTCAGGGTGGTATGGCCGTAGACGGAATACAGGGGTCCAGATCTGTGATATTCATAAACTCTTATACACCAAATTTTTATGTCCAGCATTTGATAGACTATTGCCTTATGAAATAATATTTATTTAACCACACTTTGAAAGTCCTACTCTAGGGACATATAAATCATTCTTTGTAATCTTAATTTGGTCCTGGAAGATTCAGTCTCTCTTATTTTGCAATATGGCTGTTGAATCAAACTGGAATGGAAAATTTGGCTCAATAAATTCTCCAATTAAGATTTTGTCCAAGCCTTGTTTCACTAACTCATTTGTTTCACTCATTCATAGTATGGATACAAAACCTCAGTTTTAAAATGCTTACCTGGATTTACATTATAAGATTTTTAGATATGTACTAGTTTTAATCAAAGAGTGAACTGAGAGACAGCCTTGAGAGAACTGAAATTTACATAGTGAACTCTGTTTTATTTTCTCAATCAATGCTACTGGCAATGATTAAAAATGAGCCCCAGATTATGATACCCCTGAAAATTAGGTATACTGAAATCCTGGTCTAACAATTCTTGACATATAAGATTTAGTAAATAGTACATGTTTGCAAAATCACATTCACAAAATATTTTCAATTTATGTATTTATGTACCCAGACTCTTGTTCTGAGGGTGTTTCACATATAAGATGGACTGAAGGCTAGCAACGATTCATGCATCAAACATTTAATACAGCCCTATGAATAAAACAATATTTTAAATACTATGGATTCAAAGACAAAAAAGACAGTGGGATAAAGAAAGGGGGGGTAATCAGAAGGGGGAATGAAACATGAGAGACTATGGACTATGAGAAACAAACAGAGGACTTCAGAGGGGAGGGGGGTGGGGGAATGGGACAGGCTGGTGATGGGTAGTAAGGAGGGCACGTATTGCATGGTGCACTGGGTGTTATACACAACTAATGAATCATCGAGCCTTACATCGGAAACCGGGGATGTACTGTATGGTGACTAACATAATATAATAAAAAATCATTAAAAAAAAAAATAAAGTTTCTATCTCACATCTAAAAAAAAAAAAAAAAAAAAAAGACAGTGCACCATTGTCTGCCGCATCTGGTGTTTCAGAATAGATTTGAGGTTAGACTTTATTTACCTTCTAAGAACCTTCTTAGATTATTTCAATCAGAAAATCTGGAAGGATATTCTAGGCAAAAGACACAGCATAAACCAAGGGTCTAAAGTCTAGAAGCATGGGGAAAATCAGGGGCCCAGCACAGGTCAGATGTGGTTAGAGAAAGAACCGGCTGTGCAAGGGACACATGATATACCTAAAAGCAGGTTTGAGCAGGCTCTTCATCCAAACAACAAGGAACTGGGGGATTATGAAGCTAATGAGAAATGGAAATTGAATCCAACAGTCAGACTGCACTGGCACGTGATTGTAGAGAAGAGCAAACATGGAGGTTGTCTTGAGCATGCATAATTATATCATTCCAGTTCTGCCTCAGCAACTGATTATTTGGGTCATTTTTGCCAGTTCATTCACTGTCCATGCACATATCAAATGAAATGGCAGACTTAGAGGCTTTCTAAGCCTAGTTACAGCTTAAAAGCAAGCTGGGGTTCTGATATGACCACTTTGTTTGTCACTTGATGCTAGAATCCATTTGCACTTTATCAAATACATGCGTATGTCACCATCGGTGACACCAACGAGAAAGCAATGATAAGTATAAATATTCGATGTACATTCTGATATTATTTTGTTAGCATTTAAAAGGCCTTGAGCTAGTTATTTAAACCTCCCTTACTGTAGTGGACATTTGGCATACATTTGTAGATATATGTAGCACCATGGTACTGTTTCTCCTTTGTGAGGCTTTTCCATCTTAGGAGTTCCATGGCCTCAGGGGAGGAGCTAGGAACCCATTTTCCCTCTTTCTTTGCAGCTGGGGCTCAGCACAGGACCTTGACTCCATCATTCAGATGCATTCCTCCTGATGAAGGAGGAATCCCTGTGGTGGAGACATCTGTCTTTACAGAGCAGCAATTAGAGAGGTCCTGGCAGAGGAATGCCTCACCCAGCATCATTGATGCCAAGAGCTGGCATCTTTGATAGCAGCAACTGGGCTCCACTGCACCTCTGCCTGTGTGACTTGGCCATTAAGCTAGCTGTGTAGCCTCCAAGTGCAGTTTTCGACCCTCCCAGAAAGTCTGTGTGCTACCTATATTGCTTAGAAAATTTCTTTCTGCTTAAACTAATTAGATGGGATTCTGGTCTTTACATCTACAAATTCTTTCTGATTCAGCAATCTGACTTCCTTCTCTTTCAACACCTCTTTTTGCCAGACTCCTTTTCTGCTAGATGGGCAAGTTTTCCATCATGAGTCTGTGACAGAAGGCCATTTCTCATGGAATGAATAAATAAATATTTTTTTTTCCCAGGAATTTCTTAAAGATGCCCAAGGAGGCCAGTTTCCAAATAAACCATCTCAGGACTGAGCAGTGAGTCAATCTGACATTACTGGGGCTTCTCTCTGCCATCTCACTCCAAAAGCTGGTGTAAAAAAAAAAAAAAAGATCTAAGAAAACAGCTACTGAAAGTTAAAATCTCTTGATAGGGAGATAGAATGATGGAGGAAGAGAAGCATCAGAAAGAATAGAGAGAAAGTGAATCTGTAATGAGAATAAAAACCAAAACTGGTTGGAGGAGAAGAAGGTGAAAGAAAGTATAATTGTCTCTGCCTGGGACTTTGGAACAGGAAGAATTCTCTACGCTTCAGTACGTCCCAGGAGCCACCATGCCTTAAATCGTACCATTCAGTTATAATTTATTTTGATTAATTATGGCTCTCTCCAGTTGTCTCCTTTACAATGGATATGTCAAGCACAGGTAACCCACCAAGTCATTAACGACTCCATGAAGCAATGAGCCAGAGTCAGTCTTGAGATTCCCGTTGCCTGTCTTGTATCCTTTCCTTGTAGCCCTGACCTTTTCAGTTGTGCTCTGCATTCTTTCCCAGCTTTGTCACTCCCCTCTTCCTGAAAAATTGCTCTACCTATAATCTCCCACTCTGTTTTCACAAGCTTTCACAAAGATATTTCTAAAGATTCACAGATTCATATTCTCCGTATAACTGTAATGGAGATTTGCCTCCTCAAGGATATGAAATCCCTAGATGGGGAGATTTTTGATCCTTTCTTTTCCTATGGGCTGTTATCTGTCCCACCTCTGCTAGTCTGTGGAGAGGCATACTCATTGTGGCTTTAACCTAATGTTCTTACAGTGCATGCCGTCACAGAGTATCATGGGGCCCTAATACAGCCTTACACCGAAAGGCTCACATGCTTTTTTGTTCATTCCTTTCAAGCAGTCGAGTGTGGCTGGATCATCTTAAGGTCTTCTGCATTTTATTCTTCCCACATTTCTGTCTCCTTAGACACCTTCACCCTGTCTCCACACAGCCTCTTCCCCACCCCATATGCAAAACTGACATACAAACTACATTTTGGTGGATTATCTGGACATGCATATGATTATCTGGATGCAACATGTGTTTGGGCAGAGGCTGATATAGCTAGTTAATGTACATAGAGTCCTGTATGACTTCAGCTCTGTAAGGTTATATGACAGAAAACGTAAGTAGTTCTTGGGGGTCCCAGCCAGGGCATATGTCCTTCAAAATAGTACTTCTCAACGTTTTTTCTCTGTGGGGCGCATATGGCAAATGCACTTCCAAGGAAGAAGTCCCTATTAGCAATTCTCATTAGCTCTCTTTAAGATAGTGTAACCAAATGCATTTTCTATCAAAGAGATTATAGGGAGTCATTGAAGACTGCTTTAAATGTAAATGTGTTAGTCATTCACAAACATTGTTCATGTTGGTAACACATGCTTCTTACAGACCTCATTGCTGATTAGAACACATGGGTAGGAAGCAGCACCTCAGCCCAGGCTTGCATGACTGGATTCTTGTCTGTCTCTCAAAAGCCTCCCACACTTGCCCTTCTAACTATGCCTTATTTATCCTCTTTGTCATCTTACCTTACCTGTTTATAATTGCTTCCACTTTGGGCATATGTTTCCCAAGAATATAAAAGCAACTCACTTTTAGTAACAGTGCCTTTTCAAAGTTATATAACACAATGAGCTCTTTTCTTCTCTGCTAGGAAGGGATGAGGTATCTGAACTTCATCCATCCATCCTTACCTAGACTCACTCACCCAGAACTAACCCGAATAGCTTCTTTGGAAACAGACGAACAGGACAGTGGCCAAGATCTTTACCTGACTTGCTTTCAGCAAAGCTGGCCTATGGTTTTGAGCAAACACTGATGTTTGGCAGGTAGCAAACATCTTCACTGTGTAAGGGTCAAAAGAGGACTCAGATAAGCGTGTCTCACTGCAGCACAGTTGAGCTAGAATGCTTACCCCAACAAATCAGTGTAATTATTTTCCATGTCTGTTCTGTGATTTTCCTCAGCCACATACCTTGAGGGCTGCAGATGATAGATGCATGTGTAGGCTGAGGGCTCTCCATTGTCTCGTCACCAAATTAGTGAAAATCAGACATATTCATGAGGAAGATGCATAAGCCTTCTATCTTCAAAACGATGAGAGATACACTGGGTTTCATTTTTCATGTAAAACTTAAATTTAATGAGTTCTACACATTTATACACTGAGGAGTGAGGGAATAGAACTCAGAGGGTGAGTGTGATCTGATACTTTGTTATAATTACTTTTTGTAACTAACAGAAAGTATATTATTTTAACCAAAGACCTGGTTTAATTCTAATGAAGTTTCTAGAATCCTCTCAACATGACACAGTCTTACGTAAAGCTATATGTGCATTTCAGTTTGCTACATGTATATATCTCTATATAAAATTACCTCCCTAGAACTTTAGTTTTTAATAAATTTTACTGAGAAGCCAAAATAAATGTATTTGTTTTAACTGGTTGTTACATTACATTTTGAGAAAATACCTTTAAAATATTGATTTTCTTATTTATTTTGAAAATGTTTCTAGTGACTTTAGCTTCAAATGGAATTTATTCACTTGTTTATATGACTTTAATATTGTGCAATTTTTCTTTCTGAAATTGTCGTAAATAAGAATGAGCTTTGGTTTTAGCTGGTGTCATTTTATATGACCAAAAGAGATTAGTTATTGCAGGGTCTAAGTGGAAAGTTGTTGGTAAATTGATACTCATCAAAAAGGTCCATTTATTATTTCTGTGTCTAATTAAATATAATAAATCCACTTTAAGAGGCTTTGCTCATGTGATGTGCAATGCTTTTCTCACTCCATAATTGAAAGACATGCCCTTTATCACCCGTGTTTATATATAATGGAACACAAAAGCTTTACAGTTAGTTCTGATGATGTTGTCCAGATTCTCCTTCCTGGAGATAAAGATGGATATCTCATGATACGCCGTCTGCCCTAAGATGCAGGTGTCATGATTGGGGACCCTTTTTACAGAACATTAGTCTTCGCTTATAAATTTGCATAGAGTACAGTTTGAGTTTCATGGGCCGTTAGCAACTGGTTTCCATGCAAGGCTTTGGCTTCCTAACACAGCCCTCAGTGAAGACCAAGCTGAGGCTGTGTTTGCTGCCAGTCCCTTACTCAAGGATAAGTGCCTCTGCATCTTCTTTGCTGGGACCAGCTCCCACACACATGTTCATGATGAGGAAAACACACTTTGTACAGCCTCACAATGCTCACAGGGCAATATCACCCCCCCCCCAAGGTGACACTGGTCTAGAAGCTGTTAGTCATTTTTTTGTATAATAATATGTGCCAATAGAATACACACACATATGTATATATACACAACATGTTGCATAATGCATAACCTGAATGATTCTATTTCCTATAATTAGTAAAATTTCAAATGTCTACATGTAAAAAAGAATCATAAATAAGAAACCAATGTTTTCACATAATAATATCCCAAAGGCAGTGTCTCTAGTGTGGCAGAAACAAACAAACTCAACAAACAACCAACCAAAAATAAATAAATAAAAAATTTTAAAAAGTGTGTGTGTGTGTGTGTGTGTGTGTGTGTGTGTGTGTGTGAGTGTGTTGGAGGAGGTAACTGAGAAGACATAACCTCTGGTTGACCCAGGAGCTGGACCTGGGCAGCCAGAGGCTTTTTACCACCTCCCCGTCCTTGGAATGTACATTCTGCCCAACATTCCCACATTGGGAGCTGTTTGCAAGGGCACGGGCTTGAAAAAGCGATATGTTATTGAGACAGTCTGGATGGCACAGGTGACTGAACTCAGTGAAAGCTTCTGTTTCTGGCCTGCAGGCGATGAGTTCTACTCCCCTTGTGACTGCCCAAGATAAGCCTTGTCTGTAAGTTCCCTTGCCTCTTAAAACCTGTCGCTTACCACTCTCAGTGGCGTCTTTCCTCCATCCCTGTCCAAGGCCCATTTGTGCCCCAGCAGTGCCTGTGAGAGAGGGAGTTGAGATGTGAATACAGGAGGAGAGATTGCTCCTAAAAGCAGCAGGTCTCTGCTTTCATGGTAAGATGATCCCCCTCTGAAGACAAAGGAAACCCCAAACCCAAAACTCCTTTGTTCTTAGGCTTCTTTTCTGCCTTATATTTAACAACTGATCCTGCCCTCCTAAAATACAGAGTCGTAAGGGAGGAAATGTGGTACCTGCCTGGATGAATGATAGGAGTTCTGCCATTCACCAGTTGGCTGCCACTGACAAGTTACTTAAGCACTAGGTCTCGATGCTCGTACCCACAACTGGCTTTGCCTTATGTGGGAGATGTTTGCTATATTTTGGCGGGGCCCACTTCCCACTATGGAAGCTAAAAATATTTGTTTTCCAGACTGTTGGTGGCCAGCGCATAAGCACGTCAAATGAACTTTACTGTTTGCTCTTTTGTTTTTGTTTGTTTGTTTTTTAAGATTTTATTTATTTGACACAGAGACAGCAAGAGAGGGAACACAAGCAGCAGGAGTGGGAGAGGGAGAAGCAGGCTTCCCGCTGAGCAGGGCTGAATTCCAGGACCCTGGGATCATGACCTGAGCTGAAGGCAGCCGCTTAACGACTGAGCCACCCAGGTGCCCCTTGTTTCTGTTTTTAATATAAAGAGAACGGGAGAGATACAGTGGAGAAAGAGAAGGATGGTGAGTGGAGCCTCATTCTGGTGGTGAGGGCCAGAGCAATGGCTGGTGTCCAGTCACAATGTGTTCTCAGTACAACAGTTTTCCAATTCTATTGGTTTTGCAAAACCTGTTCTTCAGAGCTCCTACTGACTGTATGAGTTTCCATTATGTTTTCATTTAACCTTAAGATAACTTATAGCATTTGTTTCATATTATATGCACTGAAGAGTATAAACATGATTTAATGAATAATGAACACTCACACATCCCCATGTAGTCACTATCTAAGTTAAGAAGTAGGACATTAAGGGCTACCTGGGTGGCTCAGTCAGTTAAATGGCTACCTTCTGCTCAGGTCATGATCCTAGGGTCCTGGGATTGAGTCCCACATTGGGCTCCCTGCTCAGCGGGGAGTTTGCTTCTCCCTCTGCCTGCTGCGACCGTTGCTTGTTCTCTCTGTCTGTCAAATAAATAAATAAAATTTTTAAAAAAAGGAAGTAGGATATTAAGAACACATTTAAGTCATCATATATTCCTTGCCATTTGCATTGTCTTCCCTCTCCAGATATAAGCACTGTTTGAAATTTATATTAATTATTTCCTGTATAAAACACATGTAGGAATAAAATATTCTGGTTCATACAAGATATGCATGTTCAAATTTATTAAGAGTTCCTGTTTCTCTGCATCTTGCCAATATTTGATATTTTCAGACTTTAAGATTTTTGTCAGCGCAGTAGATGTGCAATGCCATATTATTATGTCACAGTTCATTTCCGTGATTATTACTGGAAATGTGCATTTTATTATATGACCTCCAGTCATTTGAGGTTCTCTTTTTTTTTTTTCTGGCGAATTGCCTCTTCATGTCTTCACCCATTTTTCTTTTGGGAGGTTTGTCTTTGATAGAT
The DNA here is from genome assembly GCF_023065955.2 of Ursus arctos. Classification (NCBI taxonomy): domain Eukaryota; kingdom Metazoa; phylum Chordata; class Mammalia; order Carnivora; family Ursidae; genus Ursus; species Ursus arctos. Next base: position 10,597,624 of record NW_026622819.1, on the reverse strand, counting down.
TTGGACAATTCCTAATACAGTCTAGAATTCAGTCTTCTGCCTTTGTCTGAAAACTTCCCATTTGTAGGTTATTTTTTGCTCCATTTGTGGTGTCTTAGGATGAACAGAAATCTTAATTTTAACACATCATAAGTATTAATCTTTTCCTTTATGGGTTAACTATTAAATATATTTTTTAAAAGAAATCTTTCCTTACTCTGAATCATGAAGTTATTTACCTATATTTTCCTTCTTTAAAGATTTTTCTTGCATATGTAAATCCACAGTCCATCTGTAGTGTGTATCTATGTGTATCTGTGTGTGTGTGTATGTGTAGTATAAGCTAGCAGTATCTTTTAATTTTTATTCTTTATAGATAACCAGGTGTCCCAGTTCTGAGCTTTTAATTCTTTCCAGTGATCTGCTTGTCTTTTCCTGTGTCAGTACTATATTGCTTTAGTAACAACATATTATTTTAAGAATTCTTAATATCAGTGGAGGTTATTTGTGGTTATTCTTCTTTTTTAGGAGTGTGTTGTCTGTTACTGGTGTTTTGCTCTTCCAGATAGATTTAGAATTAGTTTACAAATTCCATGAAAAACCCTTGTGTGATTAGGATTGGGATTGCATTGACTCTATAAATACTTTGGGGAAAACAAATAGGTGTATAATAATTGGATTTCCCCACTTATGGATATGTTATATATTTTATTTTTGTTACTATCTTTCAATGACATCTTATAATTTCCTGCAAAATGTTCATGCATACACTTTGTTAATTTAATTCCAAATATCTTATTTTTTGGTTGCTAGTAAAAATGGCATTTTAATTTAATATTCTAATAGTTCTTCACTGGTTTAGAATGTCACTTTTTATTTTGGTAAAAATGTACATAACATAGTTTTGTCATTTTAGCCATTTGTAACTATATAATCCACTGGCATTAAGTATATTCACAATGTTGTAGAACTGTCACCCCCATCTATACTCAAAACCTTTTTATCATCCCTGAAATAAACTTTGTACCCATTAAACAATAACCCCAATTTCCCTTCCCCAATGTCCCTGGTAATTTTAGCCTGGTTTATGTCTCTATGAATTTGTCTATTCTAGGTACCTTGTATCAGTATGTAAGTGGAATGATAGAATATTTGTCCTTTTGTGTCTAATTTCACTTAGCATAATGTTTTCAAAGTCCATCCATTTTGTAGCACATATCAAAATTTCATTCCTTTTTGTGGCTGAATAGACTTCATGTATTATCCACGTAATATATAATTTATCCACATTTTGTTTATCTACTCATCTGTTGATGGGCACTTGTTGTTTCAACTTTTGACGCTATGAATAATGTTGCTATGAACATTGGTATAAAAATATCCATTCAAGTGTTTGCTTTCCATTCTTTTGGATATATACCTAGGAGTGGACAATTCTGGGTTATATAGTAATTTTATGTTTAACTTGTTGATGAACCACCACACTGTTTTCCACAGCAACTGCACCATTTTATATTCCTGCAGTAATGCACAGTGGTTCCAATTTCTCTATATCCTTACCATTAAAAAAAAATTATAGCCATCCTAGTAGCTTTGAAGTCTTATCTCATTATGGCTTTGATTTGCATTTCTCAAATGACTGATGACTTTAAGCATCTTTTCTGAAATGTTTATTGACAATTTGTTATGTCTTTGCAGGAATGTCTCTTTAAGTCCTTTGCTCATTTTTAATCAGGTTGCTTTTCATTGTTGAATTGTAGGAGTTGTTTATATATTCTGGATATTAGCCCCTTGTCAGATACATGATTTGTAAAGATTTTCTCTCATTCCATGAGTTGCTTTTTCATTCTGTTGCTCGTGTCCTTTGATGTACACAAGTTTTAAATTGTGATGTGGTCCAATTTATATATATTTTTTTCTTTTTTTGCCTGCACATCTGGTGTCACACCCTTGAAATTGTTACAAATCTTAAATTATGAAAACTTTTTCCCCAATGTTTTCTTCTAAGAATTTTATAGTTTTAGCTCTTAAGTCTAAGTCTTTTAATCCATTTCAAGTTAATTTCTGTATATGATCTAAGGTAAAGATCCAACTGTATTCTTTTGCATGTGGATACCTAGTTTCCCCAGCACCATTTGTTGCAATGGTAGAATGTCATTTTATAGATCCTTATTAAAGTCTTACTTTTTCTAATAACTTGTGTATAGACAAATTAATGTGTATATTAATTTAGGTTTTCTATGAAGACATTATATCAGTGGCCAATAAGTGTTATACTTCTTTTCTAATCCTTATACTTTTTTCTTCCCTCCCTCTTTCCTTCTCTCCTTTTCTTTCCTCGTGTCTTTTCAGAAGCAATCTTTATGTTATTAGGGATCACCATAAATCCTGTCATCAACACTGACTCCTGATAATCAGTTACCTTTGAATTTGTTCTTTCTTATTGTTTCCAACTATCTCACTAATACTTAAAAACATGCTTTTTAAAAAAAGTTGTACCCAGTATTTTCAGTTGTGTTCTCCTTAGAATGGCTTCTGTGGACATTGCTTCCCTAGTTAAACTAGTCAGATTGATTTCTGTTTTTTGTGACCAAGAGCCTTAATGAAACCTCCTATAGGGAAAACAAGATAGACCTGCTGATGTGGTTTCTCTGTTAACATGATGCCAATTATATGATACCACTGAGTAATTTTAATTGTTACTGCTCTCATTATCATTTATCTTATAATAGCATCATACAATTTCAAGAATATTTCCTTTAAAAAAGTATACTCCCAGGAGAATAATACTTAGCTCAGACATACATTTCTTTTGGGCAGATATCAGGCATAAATGAAGTAGGTGTTGAGGAGGAAGTGAGAAGGGTCCTATCGCTTCATATATTATGGATAGGAAAACAGTACATTTTTTTTTCTAGATATACACTTAATCTTTCTGTAGGTTTTACTTTAACATGGAAACTATTCCAGTAGATAGCAATGTTTGTGTCAAACAGTAGAACACGATCATAATGAGAGCAAGACTACTAATTTTACTTTTGGAATATTGATAAGTGTCAAACTACTGAGCACAAATTCATTAGCCAGCTGTACTCCTTGAGGGTGGAAGTTGGTGAATAAGCAAGTGTTTGTTTAATTTCGAATCTTCTCAATTTCTCTTCAAACCATGAAGCTTCTGGGACAGCTCCTTATGCATATGCACAAAGAGTGATTAGTAATGTCACATTTGAATTTCATGTGCTTCTGGTTTGATTTAGACTTCTGATCCTTAGTATTTTAATATAATTTGCATTTTTTTTATTTTTAAGATTAAAGTTTCCCAGTAAGCATAGATCTTAAAATGTTGTGTACCTTACACTTTATAGAAATCTCAGTCTACCAAAAGATTTTATACATAATGTGTGCTACATTAAAAGTTTTTGTATGTTGGGAGACCCTCACTCAAACTCTACCTTATAGACAGACTGTCTTCCTGAAAACATTTTGCAAAGTGTTTTAAAATATTTCCTTGAAAAAGGATAGAAATAGGCTTTGATAGGCTATTGCACTCAAGCGACTCACAGCAAAACTTACTGTTACTTTCTTAAGAAAAATAAATTTCACATTATCTCAATTAATAGAACTTTGCAATTATTAAAATTTTGCGGAGTTTCTTTGAGAAAATATTTTGAAAAAATTATGATGATTATGATAACTTGATACTTCAAATTGCTATAAGGAGCAGTCAGCTTGATGAATCCACCATCATTCAGGAAGTGAAATTATGAGTGGTCTTCATGTCTACAGATCATTTCTATCCAAAGGCAATTACAAAAGGAGCCAGACTTCCCTAAACTGTTTCTTTGGAAAAATTTGTTCATCGTAGATAAAACTCTTTGCACCTGTTTCTCCCTAGAACTGAGGTGTCAGAACTACTTAAACTTTTTTTTTAAGATTTTTTATTTATTTATTTGACAGAGAGAGACAGCCAGCAAGAGAGGGAACACAGCAGGCGGAGTGGGAGAGGAAGAAGCAGGCTCCCAGCGGAGGAGCCTGATGTGGGGCTCGATCCCAGAATGCCGGGATCACACCCTGAGCCAAAAGGCAGATGCTTAACAACTGTGCCACCCAGGCGCCCCCATAAACTTTTAAAATAAGTATGCACATAAAGGGATATGGTAGGCAGGATAATGGCCTCTCGAAGATGTTCATGTCCTCATCCCCAGAATCTATGAATATGTTAGGTTACAAGGCAATGTGGAATTAAGGTTGCAGGTGGAATTAAATTGCTAATCAATTGACCTTAAAATAGGGAGATTATCCTGGATTATTTGGATGGACCTGAATGTAATCATAAAGTTCCTTAAATGGGGAAGCGAGAGAGACAGAAAAGATTAACCCAGAGGCTCAATCGACTGGCTTTGAAAATTGAGGAAGAGGCTGAGCCAAGGAATGCAGGTAGCCCTTAGGAAATGGAAAGGCAAGGAAACAGATTCCCTCTAAAACTTCCAGAAAGGATGCACCATGCCAGACCCTTGATTTTAGCCCAATAAGACAGATTTCAGCCTTCTGACCTCCTGAAGAATAAGAAAATAAAGCTGTTATTTTGAACCACAAAGTTTGTGGTAATTGGTTACATCAGCAAAGGGAAACTAATACAAAGGGTAAAATCAGTGTGGTAGTATATGAACTTGCACAAACTGTTCTGAGCAGAGAATAAAGGAACTGCAGGATAGCATTCTAACTGGTCTCTAGGTATCTTAGTCTAAAGTTCCCACCTTTTTGTTTATGTACCCTAATTGGAGCCATTGACAAGTGTTCTAATACAATTCAGTGTGAATGAGTGGGTACCTTGCAGAGGCCCAGGTGACTATATTGAAAGGAAACAAGAACTGTAATTTACTGTAATTCGAGCAAGCTTTCAGACAATTTCAGGTAGCTGTGCTCAGGTTGGGTTGGAATGAAAGAACAGTTATGGATTATTAGTGTTTTAGTTTTGTCATAGCAGGGCAAGACAGCTCACCCATCACTTGATCAATTCTTTGTAGGTACTAAAGGGACAATGCCACCTTATTAAACTTCAGAGCAAAAATTTTATTTGGAGTACAACAAGCATGAGCATGAGATCTACATAGAGAGGCATAGAATAATTGATGTGTAACTGGCCACAGAAAAGATAGTAAAATCCCTGCCCTGGCAGCCGATGGATAATCTTTAAACCATGTTCCTGTAGCCAGGGAGAGAGGGAGACTCTGAAAGAGATGGAATACCATAGAGCAAAGGTTATATAAGTAATGTGCTAATATTTCCTGGGTTCAAAGTTATCTTTTTTCCTGTCTAAAGACAACAGAAAATTATAGTAGAATTTTTTTCTAGGTGTTTTTATAGTAGGTTTTGTTGACGACAAATCCACAGCATGAATGTACATTGGTGGAGCGTGACAACCATCTGCCCTGATTCCAGTGCTTCCCTGACATATGAAAGAAAAAGTAGGGAACTATCTGTAGTCCTAGAAGTGAATCAGAGAAGCATGAGCAATATCAGCCCAGGGCACCTTGGGTTCTCTGCAGTTAGAGTGCAATTTCTCATTTGTGAAGTGACTAACTCTGCATTAAGTAGAGTGATCCACATGGATGTTTTAGTTTTTAGTGTTGGGTGCAATAACAAATAGGAGGATGATGCAGAAGCCAACATGAGAAGGACGAGAGTTTATCCTCTCCTTTCATGAACAAGGACTTTGTAATAAAGTGATTAGCAGGAATTGTTAGTTAACAGTGGAACCACTCTGGACTATCATGTGCTCATTAGCTATAGTTCCTGTGACCATATGCGTTGTATGTACAGGTGTCTATCTACATTTCTCTATGCTTAAGTTAATTGCATTAGATAGATAGATGATTATATATGTTGAAGTCCATAGAATAAGTTTATTTTCTACTGATACTTTCCTGTTTTTATAAGCCCTACAATATTGCCCTGTGTATTGTTTATGAGGAGATCTGAACTGGGTGAAATCATTGTCTTTTGAACCAGTAAACTGAAACAAAGGGTAAACAAAATCCCTTATAAAAATGGTACCTAAACAGGACCTAATTCTGAGTGGCCATCCTTCACACAAATATTATTAACAGGGAGTATAACAAAGCAATACAAAATAATATTTAATATTATTGCACACATTATATTTATAAGGACTTAAGGGGATTCTTTAATTCTCAAAAAAATTATTATGAAGCATGAAATATTATCATCTCTATTTTATATATGAGGGAATTGGGGCTGAGTGATACTGGTAACTGGTTCAAAACCAGTTAATAACAGAGTAACAGAGTCTGAATTTGAACACAGGCTTGCCTGATCCCAGAGGGCATGGATCTAATGAGTATGTTATGATAGAAGATCCAGGTATTGGATCACAACCTGAATGGTAAATGCATTTTTTATTTTGACACTGTCCCATTCCCTGAATGCTGAAGTCCTCCAACATTTGACTGGATGAGACTTCATCCAACAACTTTATGTCTCTAATTTTGGGGATGTGGAACTTGAGGCACAGAAGAGCGAAGATAAGTATATGTTGCCATTGAACATGTCTTTATTCTTGTTTTAGCTTTTCACTCAGTCCCACCATTTCCTGGGCTCCAGCTTCCTTACCTTCCCTGTACACTTTACTGCTATGGTGAGGCTTAAATGGAGGAGTTTGCTTCAAGTCTGACATACGTCCTCCCAGCCTTGGTCATATCGGTAAGTACACTGACTCAGGCAGCAAAGAATCTGATTGAGTTGGATACAAGTTGTATAATTCCAATTATCAATAAATTTGGTGAAACATCTCAAGCCTAACAAATGCATGGGCCCCCACATCATGATTTATTCAGTGGAATTCACAATCAAATATTTGTACTGGTGTTTCAAAGTGATGGCACGTCTAACGCACAGTGCAAGCTGGCTGAAAGGTTTGATAATTTTTTAGTGAGCCAGCAGATGGCAAATGTAGTTCAGTAGAGAGATGCAAAATAAACTGATCACAAATGTTATGTGCTAATCATACAGCACACGATCAGAGAACAGATTTTTTTTTATGGCTATTATGTGAAAAATGACGAAAACCATTAGTTTAATGCATAAGTAGTATGTTCCATTTTTAATATCCTCTGTAATATATGCATGCAAATATTTAAATGAGTAAGGCATTTTTCATTATACGTGGTCTGTTAGACCACATTCAGCAGAGGGTTGACGTATGGCTCTAAACATAAGAGAGTGATCATTTCCGTAGAAAGAGTTTTACCATTCAGGCATGTTCAGGTTGGAATATGAGAGACTTCAACATTCTAAAGGAGGCTACTTGGAAAAGATCAGTGAGGCACTACTAGTAGAATAGAAAGTTGTCCTTTATTTTTTCAGATAAAAAATCCCCCGAATAAGGTGAATATGCTCTTAAGTTGAATCTGCATTCCAGTCTGAATAGTTTGTTCGGGATGCTGTAACAGAGCATCATGGACCAGGTGGCTTAAACAGGCAGCTTAAACAACATAAATTTATTTTGTCACAGTTCTGGAGATGAATAGTCTGAAATCAAGGTGGTCAGCGGGGTTAAGTTCTTTTGAGGCCCTTCTCTTTGGCTTATAGATGGCCATCTTCTCCATGTGTCCTTGACAACGGTCTTCCTTTTTTGTGCATCTGTGTCCTAATCTCTTCTTACAAAGACACCAGTTAGATTGGACTGGGGCCCATGCAAATGACCTCATTTTAACTAATGATCTCTTTAAAAACCTAGTCTCCAAATACAATCACGTTCTGAGGTCCTGGGGATTAAGAGTTCAACATATGATATTTGGAGAAATTTAGCCTACAACCCTGTCTTATAAATATAATCTTGGAAATAAATTTTTTCAATTGTAGGACTCTTACTGTTGAATAAAAATTAATTGAGCTGTATTATATGATAGATACAGTTATGTTGAAATTTGCAATTATAATTGCCCAAAGTATGGAGTCTAGCTACATCATCAAATAATATTCTCAGTTCATATAATAAAGGCTAAATTTTAGGTGTTTAATCCCTTTTCCTTCCCAGAGGTGGAATTTAGGATCGCCTCTTGTAAGCTCAAGCAACTTCCCAGTTTCCAGATGCACAAATTAATTTGTTCATCAAATATTTATTGGAATTTTGTGCTTTCTAGAGTTTATCATTGCCTCATTGTCTGTTTGTCTGCTTCAACACTGATGGTTGGATTATATTGGATTATAAGCTACTAATAGTGCAATTAAGAATACTAAAAGCAGTTAGGTATTTACTATGGGCTTGGCACTGTGATAAAATTACTTACATTATTTTATTAATCCTCATGACAATCCTGTGAGGCAGAGAGAATTTTAATTCCAACTGTACACATGATGAAAATGGGTACAAAGAGATCATGTCAGAGTATTGGTCTTCTATTGCTGCATAACAAATGGCCACAAACTTAGTAATTTGGAACAACCGTCCTTTTAATCAGATGTCTGGCAGGGTGTGGCTGGATTCTCTGCTCAGAATATGATGATGCTGAAATCGAGGAGTCATCTTGATTGAGTTCTGCTCCTAAGGCTCTGGCGAAAAATTTGCTTCTAAGCTCATTTAGGCTGTTGACAGAATCCAGTGCCTTGTGGTTCAAAGACTAAGGTCCCCATTTCCTTGCTGGCTGTAGGCCAGGAGACCACTCTCAGCATCTGGAAACCACTACCTTCCTTGTCACCTGGCTCCCTCCATCTTTCAGCTAGCAAGAGCATATGAAATCCTTCCCGTGCCCCACATCTCTGATTTCTGCCATTCTCTGATGTCTAGATCAGATTTAAAGGGCTCATATGACAGGTTAGTCCTACTAATATACTCACCCTTTTTAAAAGTTAGCTGTACTTGGGGCGCCTGGGTGGCTCAGTCGTTAAGCGTCTGCCTTCGGCTCAGGGCGTGATTCCGGCGTTCTGGGATCGAGCCCCACGTCTGGCTCCTCCACTTGGAGCCTGCTTCTTCCTCTCCCACTCCCCCTGCTTGTGTTCCCTCTCTCACTGACTATGTCTTTCTCTGTCAAATAAATAAATAAAATCTTAAAAAAAAGCTTACTGTACCATATAATAGAACCTAATTATGGAAGTAACACTCATCATATTCATAGTCTGAAATTATGAAGATCATGTGTAACAGAGTGTGAGAAATTTTGGAAGCCATCTTAAAATTCTGCCTACTATATTTGGCAACTGTGGCCCCAATGATGCTATATAACAAACCATCATAAAAGCTCAGGAGCATGCAGCTTTATATATTTATTTGCCTCGTGCATATGTGTATTGGTGAAATGGGGTGGGGGTTGTCAGGCTTAGCTTGGCTACCTTAGCTGGAGCAGTTTTGCTCCATGTGTCTCTTATTCTCTTCCTGAGACCAGCAGGCTATCTGGGCATGACAGTGGCCAAACAAGAGACCAAGCGGAAAGACCAAAGTTTTTATGGTCTAGACTCAGAACTGGCGCTTCCACGACCGGTCACTTGGTCTTCATTTTACTGGCAAAAGCAAGTCACATGGCCAAAGTCAAGGGGCAAAGAAATATTCTCTCTACCTTTTGTGGGAAGAACTACAAAGTCAGAAAGCAAAGAAGGTAGATACAGAGAGGAATGAAGGACTGTGGTCAAAGAGAAATGTATCAGAGCTGCGCTTTGCCATAGTAAACTTCCCCTGAACTCCTACTGCTGTTCCTTCCAGCACCTGTGCTGTCTGAAGAGATGAGCTTGGCTTTAATTGCTCCATGTGTGAATGATCCTTTTATATTTGGTTCAGCAATGTTTTCTGTAAAGAGCAAAACAGTAAATATTTTAAGTTGTGTGGATTGTACTGTGTATGTCACAATTACTGTGCTCTGCCACTGAGGCATGAAAGCAGCCATAGACAATACATAAATAAAACTTTTACTTATAAAAGCTGGCTGCAGGATGGATTGGCCTGCGGGCCATAATTTGCAGACCTTTGGTTTATATCCAATTAACTGTGATTTGATGATACCTGGTATTTTGGTCAAATGCTGCCACAACAACATTAAATAAAAAATTAAGCAAACACTCAGTGGCTTCCCCAAACATTTATTTTTATGCTGACTGCTCTGTAAAGGAACTGCAGTTTAGCTTATCTAGGATGGGTGGCTCTGCTTCAAGATGTGGGTTACCTGGGCTTGGATCCAGGTAGCAGGTAGAGTCAGCCCTGCTACACAGGTGTTTGTTCTGGGGCCCAGGTTGAGGGGCAGTAACTACTTGCTGCAAAGTCTGCTTATGGTAGTTCAGCACGGTGGAAGAGGCAGCCAAAGTCCTGCAAGCCCTCTGCTCATGTCATATCTAATACCATTCCACCTGCCAAAATAGTCACAGGGTCGAACTGAACATAAGTAACATGATTACGTATAGTCTGTCTCTGGTGAGAAAAGGAGGAAGTGAATATTTAGAGAAAAAATATCCATGGGGCACCGGGGTGGTGCAGTTGGGTGAGTAAATGACTCTTGGTTTTGGCTCAGGTCATGATCTCATGGTCATTAGATCCAGCCCTGCGTTGGGCTCCATACTGAGGGCAGAGTTTGCTTGAGATTCTCTCTCCCCCCCGCCCCTCCCATTTGTGCTTCCTCTCTCTCTCAAGTGTATAAATTAATGTTTAAAAAAAACTCCGATGATCACATATGGTCGAATTACAAGATGTGACAGTTTTTGCTAAGTATTATCAGTGTTCTTTTTTTTTTTTTTTTGGACCTAGAAACATTCTACACAAAGGAGCTCATTTACTATGATATGTATTTGACGTATATATGGTAGAATTATTTTAATTAAACAGGAAGCACTCCATCCTAAATATATACATAGGAGAGAATGTTTATGTTACCATTTGTTGATTTTCCCTTCATTAATTCACTTGGGATATCCATCAACTACAACATAACAGGAGGAAAATTGAATCGAAGAGGCTAGTCACTGCCCACAGAAATGATGCCAAGTACCAGTCAAATTCTCAGCAGGTAAATTTGCTAGAAGCACTGCAAGGAAGTGTGTAGAATCTACTCTGCTGATCGGTTCAATTTCACTCCCTTCAGGAGCATCTGAGTGAGAGTGGGCCATATAAACCAAGAGGAAAGCCAAGATATAAAGCTGATTCCAAGAATTGAGAGTTATATATTGGAACCAGTTTATGAAGCCAGTTATGTAATCTGGGTGGATGTGCGTATCACCTTAGCAACTTCTTAAAAATTTTCTGCTGGAGATTCTGGAAAGATAGTAGTAGTGGTAACATAGTGTTAAAATCTTCCCAAATCTCCATATTAAACCAGCTAGAGCAATTCAGTAGCAAATCCAGAAGCCCATGGCCAATATTTACACCAAAACTAGGTGACAAGATGTTTCAGTTATCTACTGCTATGGAACAAATTGCCGCAAGCTTCAAGGCTTAGATAACAAAAACATTATGTTTCCTGATATTTGTAGACCGTAAGTTTGGAAACAGCTCAGCTGAGTAGTTGTGGCTGTAGGTCTCCCAAGAGCCTGCAGTCACATGGTGGCTGGAACAGTGGGGTGCTAGAGCAGCTGACGATTGGCCAGGCAATTCACTCGCTTCATGTAGTATTAGGGTCGTCTCATGTAGTCTCTCAAATCAGCTAGATTGGGCTTCCTCAGAGCATATCCTCTGGGAAGTCAGACTGCATACATTATAACTAAAGGCTCTAAGAGTATTCCATCAAGCAAGACGGAGACTATACTGCCCTTTATGACCTGGCTTCAGAAATCACTAGTGACATTTCTTTCATTTTCTATGTAAAAATTCAGTTTAAAAAGCCAGACCAGTTTCAAGGAGAGAGGACACAGACCTCACCTCTCGGTGGGAATGGTGTCAAGACTGTATTGTAATGTAAGCAGGTAGGAATCTTTGCAGCCTTCTTGGGAAGCATCATTTTCTATACAACATGTTGTTACAAGCCCCAAAGATGCATGTGAGTAGGGACAAATTATCCTCAGCTTCAAGACCTGCATGGTGTTGCCTTGTGTGTGGGAAGAAGATAAAGCAACAGGCAGCATACAACGGACCTGGGAACAGAAAAATCACAAAATAGCCAGCAGGTATTCTTTGGAAGTACAACAGGTGGATTTCTGGACAGCAGCTGCAATGGGGAGATGCTTTGCCTTTCCCAATAGCACGGAAATGCAAGGTTCAGTGGTTAGAAGAACCAAAGGGGCTAAAAGATATTTGAAACTGACCTGACAGTGCTTTGTTATAAATCAGGATCTACAATGGGGAGAAACTTTCGGAAACTGAATCAACGTTGAATAGAGTGGAGCACTAAAGATAAAGGAGGAGATGCTCAGATAAGAGTCAGAAGGAGAGCGGAGTCAGGATATCTCAGGAAGGAAGTTGCCATATTTCGGTACCACACAAATGCGATAAGACATTGATTATCAAGGTCACAAACTAAGATCAAACATGCTGGATCAAGAACTTAACAGCTTCGGCCAGGACCCTGGCTGACAAAGCCTACAAGACAATCTAAAAATAGGCAAATGCCAAATGGGCAGAGGCCAAAAAATGAGGTGTTTTGACAAAGGAAACTCATAAGGAATAATTTCAAAAGCAGTGAATACTTACTGTTGTTGTCACTTTTTTTTTTTTTTTTTTACAAATTTGTGTTTATAAGACACGACCAGGTGAGTACATACTGGCTGGCAATCACCATCACACTTTTAGCCAGTTGAACTTCCACTCATTTGTTTATGCATTCACTCTTTCATTTACTCATCAGATATTTATTGAGCCCCTATCAGGTGCCAGGGACTGATATAGGTGCTGGGAACAGAGCTGTTTTGCTTCTTTGCTCACCTGTGCCCTCCTCATGTCATCCCCAGTCTGGTCTTGTTTGCAGGCTAACTCAGCTCCACTCTGATTTCTTTGATCTTCACATGGTCTCAAAGCTTGTGTTTATTTTCTTGAGTTTAACTTTCTCTTCTCCCTATTGTGCTGTGGATGGGCTAACATCCTTGTCTTCTTCCTTTGCATTGTGGAAAGATCTGTCTACCATAGACTTGGATACTTGGGCTCTGGAAAAGTTAGTGTTGTTCTCCTTATGTTGGTGTAGTAAGAAGTTTTGGGTAGACACCATGGGGGATTTTGGCATGACAGTGATTGAGGGTCACTAAAGTGTTGGACACAAAGGGTAATATTATACTCACAGAAGAAATCTATTTCTCATATTTTAGTATAGTGGTATAACTTACAGAATATAGAGGGCTGAATAGTTATTATGTCCTTTACTGTATTTCTTTATATCATGTGTCTCAAGAAAAGTTGAGTCGTAGATTGAAGACAACAACTTGTTTTTTTAATAAGCACTTGACTTGTTAATACTCTGTAATTTTGATTAAAGTGGGATATCACCATATGCTTTAGTTATCAGATTTGCAAATGACAGAATTAGTAATTGATTGTGAATATTAAGGAACCTAATTAATATTCTTTCCCGAATGTAACACCATTTTACTTTTATAGGGAAGTGGGTCCAAAGATTATTAGCAAATAGGATCTGTATTTCTATGAATCAAAAAAATACTTTTTAATCTCTTTTAAAACATGATGGGTACATGTTTCTGTGTCATATTGTACTTGAAACATTGATTTTTGGTATTAAAAATTCAAAAGAAAATGTTAGCAAGCAAGAGCCTTCATGAAAATAAATCTTAGAGTAGTCTTAAAGACTGCTAATTTTGAGTGGAACTTAGTACAGTTTTCCTGACATTACCATGAATTAATCACGATAAATCCACTCATTGCTGAATGATATAACATTGCCCTTTTAAAATCTGAAGAATGAAAACACAGCTGAAGTAACTGGTGCTAAGTTGTCCTTTCCAACATTTAACCAAAAAGTTTATTTGCTTCTTAAGGGAGCACTTTTTTGGGGGGATACTTAACCAGTACCCTCAGTGTAGAAGTGCTTATCTACTTGTAAGTAATGGCAACTAATCACCCATCAGCTCATTGAGTGCATTGCTGTTATTTAAATGCACATGTGGGAGAAGGGGAGGCAGGCTGTAATACAGCCCTCTTTTGCAGTCTTTCAAATGGGAATTCTATTTGTCAAAATATTGATCTTACTTATTCTGAGTCTGGCTGAATAACAATGTCACTGTACAGAATTCGAGGGAGCATGAATAGATTTGAATCTATACTGAAATTATGAAACTTGTCAAAGTCACAATTTTTGATCAATACAAAAAGTCATCTTTTCTCCGCTGAGATGAAGGCGAGTAGAGTTTCACATAGCACTTGTATGGTACTTTGCAGAGTCTTTGGGCACGTGGCATCTACTTGATCCTCACAGAAACATTGCAAGCATTTTTTTTCTTTTCGTTTAAAAAATTAAACTGAGGCTTGCAACCTGTGGGAGGAAATATAAAATCAATACATGTTTATATAACTAGTAAGACTGCCCACCAAATTCATATTAATAGGATAAGAGGTCCTGTAAAATGTTAGCTCATTATTACAACAAATTTACAATGTAAGGGCTGCTCTGTCCCTTGTACAGGAGAGGAACCTGAGCTAGAGAAGTTATGTAACATAGCAAAGATCACACAGCTACTGCAAGGCAGACTTGAGACTTATACTTCAGAGCATTTGGATTTGAAATCCATTCTTCTTTTTGTTCTGTCCCATGTTGCCTGTTGTTTTTTTCTAAGGCCTATTTTAATGTAGACAGATTGATAACTTCCTTATGAATGCAATTTGGGTTGTGATTCTGTACGTATGATGTCATCGGAAAACAGTTATTACTTTTCCATATTACTTTATCCATACTTTTAACTAATTCTTTTTTTTTATGTGTTTGTTTAAATTCCACTAAGTTAACACACAACGTAATACTAGTTTCAGGTGTATAATTTAGTGATTCAACAAGTCCATACAATACCTGGTGTTCTTCACAAGTGCCCTCCATCACCTGTTTCACCCAACCCTTAACCAACTCCCTCTGGTAACCCTCTGGTAACCATCAGTTTGTTCTCTAGAGGTAAGAGTCTATTTCTTGGTTTGCCTCTCTCTTCTTTTTTTCTTTGCGTGTTTGTTTTGGACTAATTCTTTTTTAAAACATTAAGAAACAATTGAACTTGGCCAGAATGAAATTGGAAGATAAATTTATTTTCTTTGGAGGAGAGGGAGGAGTCATATTTTGATTGTCAGGGGAGTTGATAGTATTTGTGTGTCTGTTTATGCTCCAAATGATCCTTTCACCTTTTGAGGAGAGCTTCTGCAGGGGAAATGGTTTCTTGCCAGACTGTCCCAGTCTCATCCAGTTGTTCTGCAGAAGATCCTTTTGCAGCTTATCTTGTTAAAGGCTTCATCTTTGTCTCCTCCATCTTTTATGTTTGATTATCCTTGATTAACACTGTTCCTCAGGGTCCCTTCTCTTTTGTTATATAAAAAGAACTCATCACATTCACTTTAGTTCCCCAGCTAAGGAAAATTTGTAGTCCACCTATGTAATTCCTGTGTCTCTCAGCCAACAATAAACCCTATTAGAAGTACGGGGCTCTTTTTGTTTATTTTCTCTGGCAAGTCCTTAATGTTTTCGCGCAGTTGTCAAGTAGACTTATTTCAAAGGAGATAATAAATGACATGTCTCATTCAATTGGCTTATTCCTTAATATAACTGTAGGTTAATAAAAATACACATTAATCATTTAGTATACTTTGTTCTGTATCCTTAGCTTCCGTGTTTTTAATATCCTTGAAACACATTGGATATATTTGTTAATATTTTTTATTTAATGAGCATTCTATATATATTAAACTACATATGCACATCAGTAAGTATATGTGTGTGTATAACAATTGGCTTCTATATTTTTTTCTAAGTTAAAATGATCATTTTATCATTCCTCTTTTGATAGTCTTTGTTAGTAGACATTTCTATGAATTTATACTAATTTCTACAGTTTCTGAGAAACTGTAGTAGTCCATTTATTTGATAGGGTGAAAGAATGTTCTGGTAATTTTAGCAAGGAAAGATTGTTAATCTTTTTGTTACCTAAAGGCCTCTAAGAGAGTAAAGTGAAAAGCCAGAATCCAGTCATCTGAAAATGTGTTTGAATGTTGGGGTTGGTTGCCTTCCCAACAACCAGTCCCTCTGGACCCATCCATCACAAGAGACTACTTCGAGTGAGCATCTGCCTACAGCTCCATCTCCAGGAAAAGTCACTTGGCAAGCCCAACTCCCCGGCCACAGGGATTAGTTCAGAAGTTGGCCTGAGACTAAGGTGAGGTTTTTCTGGGAATGCTGGCGCTCAGATACTCATCTCATCATCTCTGGCCACTGTTTAAATTCCTTTTTGGCTCTCCATAGCTTTTGGAGAAACTTCAAACCCTTTCCTTCAGCATACAAAGCCTTTTATAAGCCAGCCTCTGACTTATTTCTCTAGATTCATCTACTGTCTCCTCCTCTCTTTTACCCTGACACACACACAGACACACACACACACTCAAAATCTGTTTCAGGAGCTCTTTTTACTGAAACGTTTCTAAATGAAACTTTTCCAAGCCTTCATGGCTTTGTGCGTTGCAGTTCATTGCTTAGAACTTCTGTGACTTGCTTGCCTCTCTCCCCATCTGCCTCGTAATTAGGTTTCTTTATCTTTTTAGACTTAGTCAAGTATCACCTCTTCTCAGTGTATGTCCTAAAAGATGCAGAGTTTGGTGTGATCATTTATGCTCCCAGAGCTTGAACTTTAGAGTCTACCATAGCACTCTTCACACTGCACCATAATGGCTGGTTTTATTATCTGTCCCTAGAAAAACACTATGACCTTGTAGAGAGCAGGGACTGTGTCTTAGTCACCAGAATGGAGTAATAGGAAGAATATGTACTTTGGAGTCTGATGGGCCTTCACTGGCTCAGACATTTACCAGATGCCCAGCTATAAGCAACTCCATCTACTTTCAGAAACATTAGATTAATGTTAACTAGATCTATTAATGTCTGCTTCTTGAGAAGTTTGTTTCTATAGGCAATACCATATAAACCACTTATTTACTTCCTATTACTATAAAACATTCAATATATTCAATAAATGAATAGCTTCTCTTTACTAATATTAAAAAAAAAACAAAGTTTACAGGGAATTAAAGTCCCATAGAGATATAGCTTCTACAACACCATTCTAGTACCTTTTTGAAAAGATGTCCTCACAATTACCATTTGAGGTTACCATTTGAGTTACCATTGGCCTTTTAATGCCTTTAAATTTTTTTCCATCTTTTAAGTTTTTTTTGCATTAGATTAATTCCATCATTTTATTCCAACAGATTCTTTCTACATTAGGTTCTATGGTACATTAACTCTTTTTATCCAGCCTTGGATCATCAGCAAATTTGAATGGTATGCCGACTTTATCTACCAAAGGCATTAATAATTTTTAATGAAAATGAAGGATTTAGAATATGGTAGGAAAATGACAGCAGCATATTTTTTATATTTTCTCAAAGCTCCTCATGAAAACCAAGCGGAACAATGAAGGACTATGTACCAAAATTAAAAATTCTATAAAGAACATCTTCAACACAAACAGGTGACAGGACTTCATGGTGCTCTGATTATTTATAGTTGCTAAAAATCGACCTTCAAAGCTTAGTGGCACAAATAGCGTCCACTTCATTGTATGTTATAATTTTGTAAATCGCAAATTTGAGTAGTGCTGAGTTTTCTATACTATGAGGTACCAGCAAAATCTACTTAGCAGTATTCATTTAGTCTATGAGCTGGTATAGGAGGGTCCAAATGACTTCATTCTTGGCAGGGATGGCTGAAAGTTTGCCTTAGCTGGAACTTTGGATAGAAAACCTACACAAAGCCTTTCCAGTGTGGTGGTTCAGGACTCCATGAGAGAATGTTCCAGCAAATAAGGTGGAAACTTCATGGTCTTTTACAACCTTTCAGATGTCACATAGCATTACTCTTTCATACTCTGTTAGTTGACACCCTCCCATATTAAAGGAGAGAGGGCATAGACCTCACCTCAGTATGGAAGTAATTGCAAGGAATTTGCTGCTATGTTTAAAAACCACTGTAATATTTTTATGGCCACTAATTATTTACATTCCTTCTGAATGCAAAGTACCCTCCCTCCTTCCCAAGATCCTCCCCCACTGCCTCACCAAGTCTATCTCATTATGGCATTAGCTCAGATTTGAGGTCAAGAGTCTTGTCATATAGATTAAGTTTAGGTGCTAATGAGGTTCCTCAGATTCAGTCCCTCTCAATCTAAAGTCAGTGAACGGAAGATGAAAGTTACCTGACCCTCTCCGCCCCTGCCTACACATACGTACCCAGTATACAGTGATCAGACAGATAAAAGTTAATTACTGCAGAAACTCTTGAGAAAGGGCAGGGGGAACCAGGACACACAGAAGTCACTGAAATCCAGCTGGACACATTACAACTTACTCTACTGGGGCTTGATCTTGTTCCTTGGTAAAGATTTTCTGTGGTTCTTAACTCTGTCCTCTGGACTCTTAGTTCTGCCCTGTAATTCTGTGGCTATTCCTTCCATTTCCATGTTTGAAATAGAGTATTTTCTCAGTCTGCCTGCTACATGAAGAAATCTATAGATTCAAAGGCCTTTTTTTCATTTTTTTTTTTTGCTTTTCATTTTATCACATTTTCATCACTTTCAATTTAAGTTGGTGCAATTTCTTTAAACACTACATATGTTGAAATATATCTATTTATAATCCACTTTTTAAAAAAAGGTTTTATTTATGAGAGAGAGAGGGCATGCAGGGGCAGGGGGAGGAGCAGAGGGAGAGGGAGAAGCCGACTCCTCGCTAAGCAGGGAGCCTGATGTGGGGCTGATCCCAGGACCTTGGGATCATGACCTGAGCAGAAGGCAGAGGCTTAACCGACTGAACCACCCAGGAACCCCTATAACCCACTTTCTGTCGGACAAAAACTATACCTGTGAATATGTGAGATTTATCTTCTATCTTGAGCTCTCTGTGAAGTTGCTGTTGGGTGATACTCTTATGAGTCTTGGAATTAGTTATTATTTACCCCAGAAGGACTAAGAGATAGCCTTGAGATTCTTAGATGTTGTTTTGTCTCACTAAGTTGGTATGTGAGGTACTGCTTTACATCTTTCTGAAATATTAACAAAGTGTCTTAAAGGCATATCCCTGGTTCCCTGAGGCCAGTGGTTCCCTTGAAGGAGAATAGGTGGACACTTGGCAATATTTAGAAAAACTTTTGGCTTTCACAAATGGGGAGGTGCTTTGGGCATCTAATGGGTAGAAATCAAAGATTCTGCTAAACATTCCACAATGCACAGGATGGCCCACCTCTCACCAACAGATAATTATTCATCCCAAAATGTCAGTAGTAGGAAGGTTGAGAAGCACTACTCTGAAGTCATTGATTTTTTTTTTTTTGAGGACATTTTGCTAGAATGAAAGACTGTCCTAGAGTTTTGCATATCCTCCAAATGCTAATCGAAAAGTGAAAAATTTGTTTTTATAGTTTAGCTCTTTTGTAAAGGGTACCCTTTTCCAGGTACAAAACCATATTTCAGTTAGCTATTTCTATGCAACAAACCAGACCAAAATTTAATGACATGAAGCAATGACATATTTATTGACAAGACACATCTTGTAATTTATAATAATGTCCCAGATTGGTCAGCCCTGAAAAATAGTGAACTTTATAGATTAAAAAAATCTTTAGCTCTTTTGGCAAAAAGATTAAATAATTTATAAAAAATAAAATATCAAAAGCATAATGTTACTCTAGAACCTGATGGAGCAACAGTTTTGTAACATATATAAAGGAAGGAAATGTGAACCAGAGATTTTATATCTAGCCTAAATTTAAACTTCAGATAAAGGATCACAAGAAAACAAACAATTAAGAACTCAGTGACATTCAGGTGGGACCAATCACAAGGCTCTTTCAGCCAATCACAAAAGAACTCCAGAAACTGGCATGAAGTCTGGAGATAACCATAGAATGTATCTATTTGTAGAATTAAAAGATGGGATAAGGATGACAGATTATTACAGGGATTACAGGCACAGAAAAATAGAAATAACAAATAAAATGGGGAGGAAAAGGAATAGGCAAGGAAACCAACTCCTTACTTAGAAATTTGGCAATTATGTAGAAGGAATTGAGCATTTGCCCTGACTTTTCTATAAGAATTGTGTATAAAATTGACTAAATAATCTAATTGATTAGTAAAAGTACTTTTTTTTTTAAGATTTTATTTATTTATTTGACAGAGAGAGAGAGACAGGCAGCGAGTAGGGAACACAAGCAGGGGGAGCGGGAGAGGAAGCAGCAGGCTCCCAGCGGAGGAGCCCGATGTGGGGCTTGATCCCACACTCTGGGATCACGCCCTGAGCGGAAGGCAGACGCTTAACGACTGAGCCACCCAGGCACCCCAGTAAAAGTACTTCTTTACAGAACAATTTCATCTAATAAATGTGAAAGGAATCCTCAAATTAGAAAATCATATTTTGGCTTTAGCCTTGATCACAGATAGATAAGCCACTTGGTGAAATGTTAATGGGAATTTTACAATGAAAGGGTCTGAAACTACCAATTTATCTTAATTTGGTAGGATAACTAGATGTTATATTCTTCTTGATATGATGTAATATGAATTATATAGCAACTCCTGTGCTAAAATATGGTAGCACTAGAATCTAACCAAGCTTTTAGAACTCATTTTCCATTTATAGAAAATACAGGAACTAAGGGACAAGTAAAAATATATATAAGGAAACAAATAGACAAATCCACAATATGAAATGTTTTGGAGCACAACTGAGCCAGTTAGGAGTATGCATAAAAAAGGCAGGGAGCAGGCAATGCTTTGTATTCATACTATGGATCCAAACAAATTCTATAAACTGTATTTGGTTATTATGTTATTGTGTGCAAGTACATGTTATTTATTTATTTATTTATTTATTTATTTATTTATTTATTTTTGTAGTTTATTATTGCCTGTATTTACATTTGCCTTGTTATTTACAGCTTCGTTGGTACACCAAGTCTTTAATGTGCTTACTGGAGCATTCATGTTCTCTCGATACATTGGTTATGACTTCAATCATTAGAGATTTCTCAAGGAAATATGTACCAGGCACTGAGCTGGGTATGGGAGGAAACTTGAAAATATAACCAGGAGATAGTCTGTCTTGTAGGATTGACCATCCTCTGCTTTCTGTCTGCTTTGCTGCTGGGCTCCTTGGGTTTCCCTTGCATTTGTATAGTTTAACATTCAGCCAGGGAAATGGTGAGAGTTAGGTGGCCAGGAGCATTTTACCCAGATTTTCTACCTCAGATCTTCTGAGGTTATCTCGCTTCTGGGACATATTCCTTTAACATTCTATTCATCTGGTTTGATGCCCTGAGCTTTATCATTGACTACTTCAAAGTGTGAGACTGCAGGTGTCACAGGTGGGTGAATGGAGGAATTGCTCCCAGGCTAAAAATCCATAAGCCCACATTTTTTAGTGAAATAGGTATCTTTCAGGTATTTTTTCAAGTTTCTCCTCACTTTAGCCATTTTCTGTTGCTTTCACTGTTTTGAATATTGTTCAAGTTTTGTAATTATTATCTCATGGTTATATTGCCAGACCTCTTTATGCCATCATTATTACAAATTTTGTGTTTTGTTTCCTTAAGTCACTTTTTTTCAAGAAATATAATCAAGTATTTTATGAAATCTTAGATTTTAATATGAAGAATGGCTAGGTTGCTACAACATTTTCACAGTTTATTGAAGGTCCATATTTATCCAGGTGTAGGGTTTAAAATACTTCTCTAACAGATGAAATTACTCACCTTTCTTTCCCCTTTGTCTGTTGTATATTAATGACAAAAATACTTCCAATGATTAGATTTAAATATAATCTGCAGAGAAATATTTTGATAAGATTAAAATTTAAAAATTTATCTGTATTAGCTAAAGACTTTCTACATGTAGCTAAGACTAGTGTAAATACCTCAGGAGATTAATAATGTAAAAAGAATCAGGTATGATAATATCCCAATTATATAAAATTATATATCTGATTATATGTCACTCCATGATCCCTTACCCTAAGTTACTGGGACTAGACGTGTTTAAAAATTCTGTAGGTTTGAGATGCTAGAAAGGTAATATCATATTTCTTAACACTTCAAGAAGTGCTTGGGGCAACATACCATGATCAAACCCACTAATATTTCTAACTGTAAAACATATAAACATTGCATTAATGGAATGAATGATAAGTATGTACAAATTCATGTCAGGACTTAAAATCAGGATTTGTCACAGAAACTACAGGATTGTGTGGCTTCAGTGAATTTTTAGTTTTCATGTAATACTTTTAATTATTTTTTAATGTTTTTATAATTAGATGGATTATTTAGGTGGTATTAAAAAATGTTTTTTAAGGGGCACCTGGGTGGCATAGTCAGTTGGACATCCAACTCTTGGTTTCGCCTCAGGTCATGAGATCGAGCCCCATGTCAGGCTCTGCACTGGAGAGTCTGCTTGGGAGTCTTTCTCCCTCTTCCTTTGCCTGTCCCCCCACCACATGCGTGCGCTCTCTCAAATAAATATATAAATCTTTTAAAAAACTTTTAAGTGTTTTATAAAAAATTTATGTTGTCATTAAGACCTCCATTAAATGGATTTTGCATTTATATTTCACCATTTTTAAATTTAATTGCGTGTTATTTAGATAAGATTACATAGCAACAGATTATTGCCTTGTCAAGTCCTGCTTTAATGAATGAATGATGGTGGTTGAATCATGATTTACACATCAAAGCAGCAAGTAAGCATGGCTGGTCATCGGCGTGCTCTACTTAATGGTACAGAACATTTATTTAAAAGGTGAATGCTACTGAGGTGCTTGAAAGAGATTTGCTTCTTGAATGTCTTCTAGTCTTGTTGATTCTATCCTTTTGCTAGTTGAGTCTGTTTTCCCATGCATAATACAGGGTATATTTTCCTTTAGTCTTTGCATGACTATAAATAACAAATTAATTAAGTCTTTATAAATGAGATTTGACAGTGCCTGCTAACTAATGCATGTTTTCTCATTACAAAAACTTTTGTTAAGAACTGATAAGTTTTAGTTCTCTCTTCCTTGTTCAACTTGGTATCCCAGTTAATTCCTCAGTGCCCTTGGACTTGATTCTCATTCTTCTCTATTTCCCTGGATGACTCATCTGCATTCTTTTGAAGTTGGTAGAGGCCTTACACATGAAAGAAATAGGCAGGGTTAGGAAAGGAATAGAAGAATCAGAGCATGGAATTTCATGCTAGGAGATTTTGGTGTAGAAGAGGAGAGGTATGGATATCTTCAGATGAATTGTCTCCAAATGATATTCTATCTAGACATGTAAAAAATGTATATGTAACTTTAGCATTTTGTTTGTATTTGATACATGGTTAATAGGATGAAAATGAAAAGTTTAAGCATTTATAGAAAATATATTTTTTTTTCTCTGCTTGCTAAGTAGTTACAGAGAAATAGAAGAATATGACTTTCCTTTTAGAAGTTTAGGAGCTCTATTAGAGGTAATGTAAGATGTTTTATCTCATAAATTGATGTAGGTTTCTATGACTATATCTTTTGCCACATTGTGGATAGTAACATTTTCACACCCATACACATGTGTGTGCTATGTTTTGGAAAACAGATTTTTTTAACAATGAGCTGAGAATTGGGAAATTATATGCCTACCCTCTTTAATTTTGCCTTGTATAGAAAATTAGTGGAAGCAGAGTCTGTCTTCTCCAGCTGGCTTATGGTTGTTAATAAATAATCTTGAAGAAATAGGAGATCATTGACACAGGTGTTTTGAGAAGTCAAGTCTTGAGTTAGTTATTTTGTATATAAGATAGATATGATAGTCATTTTACATATGTGATAGCTATGATAATATGATAGATGTGATAGCTATCATGATAATATGATAGATGATATGATAGATATCCAATATTTTAATCTTATACAATTTAAATTAAATGTATATATCTACTTGTTGTATATGTTATCATAAGGTTGAATTTCCTTCTAAGACTGTGTACCAAGCAAAACGAGAAGTTTTTTTGTAACAGCAAAAGATTTGCTTTAATGGTTATGAAGATTGTTGATTTGTAAACATAAGGCTACAACACCTTAGTTATTTTAAAAACTTTCATTTCTGAAAGGCTTATCAGAGCCACATATATACAATGAGGGAAGGATAATCTCTCCAATAAATAGTGTTGGGAAAACTGGACAGCCCCATGCAAGAAAATGAAACTGGACCCCTGTCTTTCACCATATGTAAAAATCAGCTCAAAATGGGTGAAAGACTTGAATGTAAGACCTGAAACCATAAAATTCCTAGAAGAAAGCATAGTGGATAAACTTCTTGACATTGGTACTGACAATGACTTTTTGGATTTGACACTAAAAGCAAAATAAACAGGTGGGATTACGTCAAACCAAAAACATTTCTGCACAGCAAAGGAAACTGTCAACAAAATGAAAAGGCAAACTACAAAATGGAAGAACATATTTGGAAATCATGTATCTATAAAGACTTAATATCTTAAATATATGAAGAACTCATACAACTCAATAGCAAAAAACAATGTGATTAAAAAATGGGCGGGGGCGCCTGTGTAGCTGTTGGTCAAGTGTGTGACTTCATCGTCTGACTTCGGCTGCGGTCTTGATCTCAGGGTCCTGGGATTGGCCCTGTCTCAGATTCCGTGCTTAGCAGGGAGTCTGCTTGTCCTTCTCCTTCTACCCCTTCCCCTAACTCGTGCACTCTCTCTCTCTCTCTTTCTCTCTCTCTCTCTCTCTGTCAAATAAATTAATAAAATTTTAAAAAATGGGCAGAGAAACTGAGTAGATATTTCTCTAAAGAAGACAGACATAACCAGCAGATACATGAAAAAGTGCTAATATCACTAATCATCAGGGAAATGCAAATCAAAACCACAATGAGGTATCACTTCACACCTACTAGAATAGCTGTCTTCCGGAAAACAAGAGAGAACAAGGATTGGTGAGGATGTGGAGAAAAAGGAATACTCGTGCACTGTTGGTGGGAATGTAAACTGGTGCAGCCACTGAGGAAGACAACTTGAAGGTTCCTTAGAATTAAAAATAGAACTACCGTATGATCCAGTAATTCAGCTTCTGGGTTTTTATCCAAAGGAAATGAAATTAGGATCCAAAAGATACATCTGCACCCTTACATTCATTGAAGTATTATTTGTAATAGCCAAGACATAGAAACAACCTAAGTATCCATCAATGGGTGAATGGATAAAGAAGATGTTATACATACACACGAGCACACACACACACGCATGTGCACACACCACACAGTGAAATATTATTCAACCACGAGAAAGAGGAAATTCTGCCATTTGTGATAACATGAATTGACCTTGAGGGTATTGCTAAATGAAATTAGCCAGGAAGAGAAAGACAAATACTGCATTGCATCTGTGGAATCTTAAAAAAAAAAAAAATCAGACTCTTAGAAACAGAGTTTAGAAAAGTGGTTGCTAGGGCCTGGAGGGTGGGGAAAATAGGGAGAGGTTGGTAAAAGGGTATAAACTTTCAGGTATGAAATGGATGCTATAGATGAGAATCCAATGTAAAACACAATGGTTATAGTTGTAACACTATATTATATAATTCAAATTTGCTAAGACAGTAGAATTTAAATGTTCTCATCAAAAATAATAAATAAGTAAATAAAGCGATGGATATGTTAATTAAGTAGATATTACAAATCCACTCACTATGTATATATATATATCTCAAATCACCATGATATGTTAATTTTTATTTTAAAAATTTTTTTAGAGACAGCATGTGTATACACATACACGCAAGGGAGAGGGAGAGAGAGAATCCCAAGCAGACTCCACACTCAGCACAGAGGCCACGGAAGGGCTCGATCTCACAGTCGTGAGATCATGACCTGAGCCGAATCCAATAGTTGGATGCTTTCCTGACTGAGCCAGCCAGGTGCCCCACTGTGATGCGCTCTTTAAATATATTACAATTTTATTTGTCAATTATACATCAACAAAGCTAAAAAAAAAAAAAGAAAGAAAATGGAAAAAGAAAATAAAACAAAAAACAAAAAAAAGGTTTATTGTAAAAAATTATGCTTACTCAAATTTGTAAACCTTTCTAGCTTTCTTTTATTCACTGACCGTGGGTTATAATTCGTCATTAATGGCATCACTAATATAGTTCTAATTATCTTAACTAGTTAGCAAAGACTATGCATATCTTCACAAAATTAAAATGTCACTATAACAGATGAACTTTAAAACCAGTGCAGAATCTCACATTTGTCTCTGCAGAACTAAGTACCCGTCTTCAAGGATTCCAGGCACTGTGTGGCTCATCTCTCCACTGCCATTCCAGTCATGGCTCTTCCTATCACCTTAACAGCGTGTCTGTTGGATGGAATATGCATGCTTTCTACTGTTGTTATATAAAATTCACTGACACTTCTACTAACAGCTCTATTTAGGAGAGGGAAATTTAGGTACACAGATAATACAATCTGTTCCCACAAAAGCAGGCATAGCTGAGAGGAATCTTTTCAGAGTTCTGATCATTATTTCCCTTAGTAGGCTAACAGGCAGGACTGTGTGAAGGGAGTGGTTGATCAACCGGACCCAATGGCCCCAATCTGATTTGTTTGCCTCATTGGAATCACCCAAATTGTAGATAATCTTTTATAGTTATTATGTTAAAGTATAACTTTCAGAGACTAACAATATGATTTCTATTCAAATTTGTAAAAAGCATGTTTCAGATTGTTATTTAATTTATTACTGAAGAACCAGTACAATAGAATGGTAAATCCCATTCAAAAGAGAAGTTGTTGGACAGATTACTATAGTCAGTAGAGTAAATAATGCTAGAGTAAGATTGCTAGATAAGGTAGAAAACTGGTTAATGTCCTACAGAGCAATAAAATTATAATCTTTATTGTCTTATCTATCAGGTGTAAATTCTTTGCCTCTCTAGCAGCCAAACTCATTTAAAACTTATTAATCTGCTATAAGTCTAACTTTATGCAGTCTTGGCTTGATAAATATTAATCAATAATTCAACCAATTGTACACTAGGTGATTAGGTAATATTAGGTTGGGCCTATTTGACTATGCATCATTGTTATATTGAAAACACATCAATTTTAGCCCTATTTTCAAGTTTCAGATAACATTTTATTAACAATTACGATTTTCTATAAGCTGTAAATCCTCCTTTTTTCCCATTTAAAATTTTTTAGAGGCAGAACTAGATTTTCCAGGGAACCACCAAATTCTGAATTTCTGTGGTATCATCATAGATTGAAACATGTAATTGTTTATAGGGTCTTTGGAATAGCTTTTATTTATAATTTTTATTTTTTTAAAGATTTTATTTATTTGAGAGAGAGAGTGTGAGTAAGAAAGAGAGAGAGAATGAGCAGGGGGGAGGGGCAAAGGGAGAAGGAGAACCAGACTCCCTGCTGAGTGGGGAGCACAATGTGGGGTTTGATCCTAGGACCCTGAGATTATGACCTGAGCCAAAGTCAGACGCTTAACTGACTGAGCCACCCAGGCACTCCTGAAATAACTTTTAAAAAAGATTGGCACATTTGTTAATTTTGTGTTTACTTATTTTACATTAGCAATAGGTAGAGTTATAGAAAATACTTAAATTTTAGTTTAATTTTGAACTTTGCAATTTGAATAGCTTTGGAAGCTGGGATATTTTTCTGGGGCCTAGATTACAGTGTTAGAGATGGTCAAGTTGAAGGAAAGCTCTCTCTCTGAAAATGGATCATATTCTGGTAGTCACATCACAAAGATAGACTGCCTAGGTTGAAAACAGTAGTGACAAAGAAAAGATAGTGTTACACTTCCACCACAGGTATCTATGTTTCTAGCTGTTTTTTCAGTTTGTAAGCTTTGAAAAATATGGTGAAATCTGGGCAAATTCATAGTACATGCATTAGTATTCTATTCAGGCAATTTTAGAGTTTTAAAAATATATACATATAATTATGGGCTGTATTTTGCTAGGTAATTTTGCAGCATGTTTACTATGGCTGTGGTTTCAAGACCACATTCCAGCTTTGTAATGAATAAGTCATCGGAATTAAAGACACAGCGTAAGGAGTATAGTCAATGATATTGTAGTAGCATTCATTGTATCGGACAGGTGGTAGCCACACTTGTGGTGAGCACAGCACAATATGTAGCCTTGTTGAATCACTGTGTTGTACACTTGAAACTCATATAACATTGTATGCCAACTATACTCAAATTAAAAAAAAAAAAGACCAAAAGAGAACCTCAAATCCAGTGTGGCACACAATGGAGAATGGCATCATTACTGAAAACTGAGGGCAATTGAGTGACAATAGTTTTAAGAAGGAGTCCATGTTAGACATGTTGAATTGGAGGTATTCTGGAGGAGAAGGAGATCATAGAGATAACCCAGTTCAAACACTTGGTAGCATGAATGAATAAACTGAATCTCACTTTAGGTTTAGAGGTCCAGTTGCAGATAAATATTCGCAAGTCATCAGCAGGTGGAGATAAAGCTTTGAATATGAATGAAATCACAGAGAGAAACTCTGTAGATGGGGAGTAAAAAGAGAAATAAGGCAGACCTTTGGCAAATATCTACATTTTTTAGATAGAGAGTAAGAAACTAGAAAAGAGAAAGAAGACAAGGAGTGTTAAGGTGTAGGATGAGAAAAAGGTCAGAGTTGTACCTTAGAAGTGTTGAGTATTGGTCAGCATTAAGTATCTTTACATCTCAAAGCCAGAGTAAAGGCCGTTAACTTTTATTCATTAACTCATTCAGTTGATTTCTCACTCAAAAGGTATTTATTGAATTCTTTATAATGTGCCCAGTCCTCTGGTAGGCATTTAAGATATGATAATAAGCAAAAGGAAAGGTATGATCCATGTCCCTAAATGGCTTACAGTCTTGTGGAAGAGAAAACAGATATGCATCAACTTATCACACACCTAAATATTTTGCAAGTGTAATGAGTGCTAAGAATAAATGATTCAGGTCACTATGGCATTGGAGGATCTAGGTGTATGTGTGAGGGGCTGGGTGGTGGAGGACAAAGATTCAAGGAAGGTCTTCCTTTAGGTTATGATCTTTTAACTGGGAGTTCAAGGATGAGTCTCAATGGTGTGTAGTTTGGAAGGAAAGAGATAGGATGGTAGCTTTAGAGATTATCACAATATTTTTTGTTTTGGTTTTTTGTTTTGTTTTTAGGTGAAAGAATCAAACACAGGGGCCTTAACCTCACTTGTAAGGACCTTTGAACTATTAAATTCTGCATTTTCCCAGACTAGACCATTATGGACCCCTTCCTGGGGACCTGAGTCAAATATATTTATATGATTATTATGTGGTTGTAACTGGCCAGAGATTCTCACTTGGGACTGGTACAGGGGACAGAAATATTGCTTAAGTATGTAACATCCCCAAGACCATAGAGCCAACATCTGGTGGAGCTAAGCTTTGCATAATGATTCCAAGGCTCTAGTTCTTTCAAGGGCCTACAGCAGTCATCCACTGAAAGATATTGTTCATTAATCAAAAGCTAATTTAATACTTTAGTTTTTTTGTTGATCATTATTCTCTTCATTAGCATAGTTCTCAATACATGGTTGATTAGAAATAGGTAAGTAGAAAAATTACTCTCCCCTAGTAACTTGCTTCTGACCACATTTAATGTGCATAATTCACAGGCATACTTTTTGCCTGTAGTAAATGTAACTAATATGGATCAGGAAAAGTTCAACTCATTTATAGCAACAGATATTCAACACCCCCCACACTCAATTAAAACCATAATTGTCATTTGGTAATTGCAAGGACTCTATTTGAAAAAGCAGTTGACAAGCAACAAGATGAATGATCCAGAAGTACCATGATAAAGGAGCACTGGTAGGTGACAAATCCTTCCCTTTCTTTGAGTAACTAAGGCAAGGGCTCATTTTTCAAATATGACAGGATTGCTTTAATAGCTAGCATTTCTCTCTGGATATTTGGGATGTCACACTATGAGAAAAGACAATGAAAAAGCCATTTCATATTTTGAGTACTCTATGCAAGAAGGAAAGATGCTTTTTAATAGGGTAGGTGAAGGAATTTGTTCCTCATTAAGGACATGAAATAAATACAATATTAGAACATTTTTCATATGCAACAGGAGTTCTAGAAAAGATGTTGCCAAAGAAATCCATGTCAAAGATAATCCTTAAAATGATAAAACCACATATAAATCTCTCCTTCTTTGAGCTAGATCACTGCAAAACTAGGAATATTTCAAATATACAAAGGAAATTGTTTAAATAAAACATAAGTACTTTCTTTTTATTTCTTTAAATTCAACAATGATGCTATCATTTCTTTGTTCATTTGGATTATCATATGTTGAATTTTTCATGAGTAAGTCATACATTCACCCCTAAAGTTTGGAGTCCGTAAAACCATTAAATAAAAGTGCAGTTATTTTGTGTACTTTTTATCTTACTGTATTAACTAAAGAGACTACAACACCCATGCTATGTGACAGTAATGACTTTTATTTGATAATAATTCTTTGAAATAGGTGATTTTAAAACTCTTAAATTAGCTGAAGAATCTTATACACTCACATCTCTGAATTCCTGATTCCTAAAATTAGGAAGAGGGAACTCGCTCCCAAATTACATGAAGTTAAACAAAGCAAGAAATTCATTTTTAGGCAGTTGAGAATAATGATGTTTTGTCCAACAAGCTGAGAGTTCCTATGTCTATTACACATCAAAATTCTTTAGAATTTTACACCCATTTTCCCTTACCTAACATTATTTTATTGGAAGAATTTCTTATAAAAAGAAGACATGAAAAATAGAAAATAAACAAAGCATCCATTTCATGCCTGTACTCTCCTATCCAATTAATGGCTAAATGAAATGGCAACTGTTGAGTGACATATGTGGGAAGCCACGAGGATTCAAGACTGGTGCGGGGAGATGGAGGGAGAAAGTCATGGGAAATCCCAGTTTCAAAATCTACCCCATCTCATATGGCTTAAGCTATCCTAACAACCATTTGATCATTCGTAGGATTTACTTTAGAAAAAAATTGATTAGGGATGATGATTTGGATGCCGTGGGGGAAGGGAGCGTGTAAGGTAATTTTTAGCAGCCAAGTGTGGGAAGGACAACAGTTACAGTTTTATGAATATGGACTTAGGTAGAGTGTCACCTTAGAAGGAAAAGCAGGCAGGGTTGGGGGTGGATATGAGAAACAGGTGCACAGCTGGGTGTATGTGGGGTCGGGGAGCAGGTGACTGTCAGCTTTGTCATTTCCTGGCCTCCCAAAATGTTCCACCGGCTTGGTTACTCCCAAATGAATTTAATGGGAAAGACAAAACATTTCACTTCAACACATTAAGTAAGGCTTAAAAATGCTTGGAAGACCTTACAAGATACTGATTTAAATCAGTATGGGCCTCAGATGAGGTGAGGTCCTCTTTATTTTTTCAAAAGTTGGTTTTGACGGAGATTGAGATCCTTCCTGAGCGTGTGTGGGGCTGGTTCCATCAGTGGAAAGATCTAATAATACACATAGCAGAGGTGACTTATGTGTGACACCATTTCCACCAGCTCCACAGTATTACCTACCTCAGATGATTACCTTCTTCAGTTTATTACTGACCGCTATTACCTCTCTGACTCTACCATGGCCTGGTCTGATACATGGGATATATTTGGGAGGCTAAAATTCTTTCAGAAAATTTGCTGAAGGAAAAGAAACATAAGAGGTATCTATTGTTATAAAACTTGGCATTATGATTTGAAAGTCAAACCTCTCTAGCACAGGCAGCTAAATGATATTATTTGTCAAATACTGAGTCATCAAAAAATGTATTTTTATGTTTATAGAAGTGATGGAGCTGCTCAGCCCCTTACATTAGATACCATCCAGCCATGGACTATTGCATTTAAATTCTAGAACTTATGGACGGCATTCTAAGATTTTATGAGTGCCTTGGAATCTTAAATACTCTCTTTTTGAAAAAGGTAGTTTCAGATTGCCTCCCCTCGTTGGTAGCTAAGGTGTGGGGTTTTTTTCACTGCTGTGGTTATTTGTTGCTCTTGTTGTTCAGGCGTCCAAATGATGAGTCAAAGTATAATTTTCAAAAGTTAAAAAGTAAACATGACTGACATAGAAGTAAAAAATTACCATGTGTCCAAAGTTATTTTGTTAATAAATAAGGGAGGTAGCGTGTCTGTAAAGCTGATCAAAGAATATATAAGGAACTGAATATGTACAGGCGTTTAAAAAGAAAAGGGGTGTTAAAAAATACTGTTATTCTGTAGGACGTTCTCATTCCTGTATTTTATAGGTTAATATTCCATAGGACAGTAAAACCATTACTTTAGGGGTTTTCTTTTCTGTCCAGAGATAACATTTGCATCTCTACTGACAAGAATCTATAATTTAATAACTAACTTCATACATCTAGAACTTTAATCAATAGCAGATTGTAAGTCACAGAAAGTAACATTCCCTTAGAAATTAAAATATCCCTCGGTGAATCTTAAAATACTTCATGACTGCTGTCTTTCTTTTACCTAACTTACAAGTTGTGGATACTTAAATATATATATGTTTTGATGTAAAAGGAAGTGAAAATAAATAAAAAATAATCAACCAAAATGCTATTGTATGCATTACTGCTCTGAACTGTTTACTGGCTTATGATATGTCAGGGCATAGAGAGTGAGTTCATTGCTGCTGGTCAAATAATATCCACTTTGCCTAAGGTTCCTGGGTTTGCAGTATCCAAAATACAATGGGAAATTTCAAATTGCCTGCCCCATTTATTTAGGGATTGTCCATGATATTAACTTAATTAGAAATCTATAAATCATCAGATTTATGGAGTTGTTGAAAAATGGCTCACATGCAAATTTGTTACCTTTAATAATAATATGCTTTGATGTTCTGCTTTTTTTCCAAAGATTTTGTTTGTCAGCTAACATGAAAGTGGTTAAGGTGACTACGACAGTTGTATTAGTGTATTAACTTAGAGTGAACATTTTGATATACTTTATTGTCAGAAGTTATGTTGCATTTTGTTCATCCACTCAGCAAATATCTAATTACTAGTAAGTGTGGGATACTTGTCATACAGAAGAAGCAAAAATGAGTTCATTCATATGATGAATATTGACTGAGTTCTTATTGTGTGCTATACTCTCCTAGAAACTGAGTATAACACGGTGGGCCAAAGAGAAAAATACCCTTGCCTGTAAATCAAACATATTCTCTCTAAATGAGGAGACTAACAATAAAATAAGATAGATATGAAGAGTGATGGTCTGTTTGGTGTTGGTGAAGGCAGGGCCAGGTAAAGCAGGCAAAGAGCACAATGAGACACCTGACTCCAACTTCTTCTTTGACTGCCCACAGCTTTAAAGCCCCATCACAACCCTCCCCCTTGGCCCCACATGTAACCAAACTCACTAGGAACCCACTGTTCTATCCTTTGGCACCCGTGTTCCTGCCATGTGCAGGAATGCTCACAGCAGCCTTATTACTCAGCTACCACAAGGAAGCCTTCAGTCTGCCTCCTTTCCCTGCCGTCTCAGGCCCCTCTGACCTGCCTTAGCAAACTGGCCCTGCTTCTCCCAGACAGCTTTGTCATGTGAGGAATAGGCCTGTTCTACCCTCTCAGCCTATGTATAGCATTACCAGTCTCTACATGGGAACAATTTTTTTGTGTGTGTGGAGGGATCCCAATGCTTTGGAGTGTGACCGCACAAGAGTACAGGGAGTGCTGTTTTGGCGAGAAGGGCTGCAGAAGACCTCACTAAAAGGGAGCCATTTTAGTGAAAATCTTCCATTTTAGTGGAAGTAGGAATGTGAGTCATGGTGCAAATGCCTGGAGACAAGAAGGCCAATGAGGCTGGAGTTGAGAGACCACAAGGGAGGAAGGGGGGAACAGAGGTACTTGGAGAGGAACAGACCAGGTGAGATCTAACTGACCATCAGTAGAATATTTTGACTTTTTCTCTGAGTGAGATGCAAAGATCCTTAAGAAATTTTGTGCCACCCTAAGGTTACATAGGATGAGACTACCTGAACTTTCAATGTTTTAGAGTCACCCTGTTGCTGTTTTCAGGATGGAAAAGGTTGTGGGTATGTGTGAGGAGGAAACACCTGGGAGGCAGGAAGTGATAAGGTTAGACCTGACTGGTAGCAGTGGAAGAAGTAAGAGGCAGTTAGATTCTCTTCTGGAGGTGGATCAGCCCATTACCTTCAGATATTCTGGAGTGTGGAACATGAATCAGAGGTGTCAGGAATGATGACAAGGTCTGTAGCCTATTACAATGGAAGAATGGATTGGACATTGCATCTCTTATAATGGGGAAGGTTGGTGAAGTCAAGTACAATACCACAAAGTGATACACGTTGCATCATAGGGGGAGGGATCAATGTGGCCAGTAATGGGGAGGGATATTTTAATATGTGAAAAAAATAAAATTAACACATTTCAGGCTTGATTTTTCAAGAGGAAAAGAAAGATGGAAAGGCAGGGAAAGTTCTCCAGGTCCAGAGAGGGCAGCCCTCCCCAGTTTCTCATGATAATTCCCTATGGCCTGAATGGTTTTAGTCACTCCAAGACTCTCATTCCATCTGCTTCTGACTTTTGTACATAAAACAATACAACTGGTTCCTTCCCTTCAAGTAAGGCTACCAACTACTCACAACTGAGGAGTAGAGATTTATGGTGACCTGTTAACCTTTATATATACCTTTATATATATGTATATATATATATATATATATATATATATATACACATATATATAACCTTTATATATATAAACGCCAGAATACTTTATATTCCACACTCCAGGATATTTTATTTATATATATATTAAATATATATAACAAATTATAAATATATGTAAATTAAGATAAGTATATATAAATTAATTTGTGGATTTAAGAAGAGCTTGAAGAACATTTTAAATAGCTGGATTATTCCCAGTGAAATATCTAAGAGATACTCACCATAATGTAATGCACAATAAGCCCTAATTCATTTTTAAAAAGTCAGTCATTCTGGTTATGGAATTTTTGAGCTGGAATTTTACCTTTTACTGGCTGTGCTGGCATCTTGCAGATGTAGTTTCAGTTCAACAGACAACAGATCAGAGTCCACATGAATTGTCATCATAACCTCTAACTATTGAACTGAAGAGCTATAAATGCAGTTTCCATTATTTAAAATCTTCATTTTTAATCTAGTCATTAGACTACAGCAAATGATATTAAATATCAAGAGGCTACAATTCTCGAGATTACATAGGTGCTCAGGAGACTTTTAGTCCTTTCCTGATAAAGACTACAGATCCCTCTGCCTATTGTATTTAATTATTCAGTGGATTTATTTAGATTCTCTCTCTCTCTCTCTCTCTCTCTATATATATATATATATAGAGAGAGAGAGAGAGAGAGAGAGACAACAAATATATATATTTGTTGTTGTTAATCTCCACATTAGTTTTGCATTCATTGTCACCTGTTCATGGTGTTCTGAAATGAGATAGCAGTGATGGTTGCATGACTCTGTGACTGTATTAAAAATTGACTCAATTGTGTAGTCTAAAGGATGTATTTTATAATATGTAAATTATGTTGAAAAAAAGATGTGATATATATTTTTAAAATCCCACTAATACAAACCCTCGTGTGTTGCTGATAGCCTCTCAAAGAAACGTTCTGGATGGCATGGGTTATGGCTAAGGCTTTCTCAAATGCTGTGAGCATATGGGAATTACCAGGACAGTGCTGAATGATGACTCTCATCACGTTCAGCATT
Organism: Ursus arctos; assembly: GCF_023065955.2. Classification (NCBI taxonomy): domain Eukaryota; kingdom Metazoa; phylum Chordata; class Mammalia; order Carnivora; family Ursidae; genus Ursus; species Ursus arctos. The sequence goes on along the minus strand of NW_026622819.1, from coordinate 10,561,685 downwards.
AATGCTGGCTGCTCACTTTCTTTTCTAATGTTAGGGTCATAAATAGCTAATAGGTATTCTATATCATCCTAATAGTAGAGTAGTAGTATGATTTACTAGTTTTGATCTCATAGTAGAATGATAAGTACTCAACTTAAAGAGCTGTCCAAAAATGATATATGTCCACACCATAATGTCCCCATGAACGTGGTAACACTATTTTGCCATCTAGTTGAAAACAGAATAAAGAAGGTTTTAGTTATTTAGTTAAGGTCACATAACAATTTAGTAGTGGAGGATCCATGGGTCTTTTTTTCATGTACACTGACAACTTGTTGCCTGCCCATTTTATTAAAAGAAATCCTGTCAATCACCAGGATATTTCAATGTAGTTTTGATACACTACAGTTTACAAACCAGTGGCCCCTAGGCCAGATGTATATTTGTTTTCATTTGTGTCTTGAAAGGCTATGAACATAGACAGGCATTATGTAAGGTTCTTAATTCAAGCTGGTTAGCACCCATTGTCTGTAATCTGCCTATTGCAATGAATTTAATAATTGTCCACCTTTCCACCAACTGCAGGGCTTCAACTTGAGACCCTCTCCTTTGGTAATCTTAGAGCCAAATGAACTCCTAGGCCTCTTTGTGACACCAACTAAAATGACAGTAACAGTCCATTCCAGAGTTTGCTTGCCTTTTCTTCTGTGAAATAACTGGATTGATTGATTACTAGGGCAAATTTAAATTCTCATAAGAGTAGCTTTGCTTCATTCTAAGTTTGATAAAATTCTAGGGAATTCACATTGTTTACCAACTATTCTGGTTTCCTCTCTGAAGTTCCCTCTTTTTGTGGGAAGACTTTATACCATTGTTCTTTTGAACTCAAGGGTGGCCATGTGAATTTGCTTTATAGAAAGATGTTTGGACAACAGAGATGTATGTCACTTTCAGCCAGAAACTTCATCATCCTAAATGTGACCTGCTATTTCCCTCTCCTCTTTCTTACAACCAGGGGTAATTTCCAGGATATTGAGAATTTTTCCTTTTAACCTTGAGCTTCTCTCTTCTGGCCTACAGTCCAGCCCCTGACCTGTCTGATTTCTGTGTAAGGAGCTATCTCTGAGTTATTTGGCTGTCAGCTCGTTCTATGCCTCACCTTCACCTTTGAATTTTCCAAGTAGAAGGGAAAAGATGTAAACCGTCTTTTGAATGAAAAGAAAGAGACATGTCTGAGAGGTAGAAGGTCAACAGTGCTAATTTGTTAACTAAAGTTTTGCTGAAACTTGAACCCCATTTTCACTTCTTTCTATTAGTTAAAGGGAGGTGAGTATTATCCTTGAGGCATCTCAAAATCTGCTCCATCAATGCCTTGTCTCTCCTGACCTCTTGCTTCTGAGGGTGCATATTGTAAATACATAAATACACACACACACACATAAATGAATGCCAATCCTGTTGCTTTTCTTGATTATTGGTTTTCCTGCAGGCTTATGTTTTTTCACTCTCTTTAAGCAACCATTGTGCCAAGCTCTGAGATAGGAGTGAAGGAGATACCGCCTCTCCCAACTCACCTGGCTTCTTGCCCTATCCACATCCAGAGCTGAGTGTCATTCTTTCCCTCTCCTTTTGTTCTCTCACTTCTTTCTGTAGCCCGCTCAGGGACTCAAACTGTACTAGCCCACATACATTCTTTTTCATCCTAATTTGATGTTTTTCTCCATTCAGTCTCATGCTGGGGCGTTCGGTTCTCCTCTCCTCAGTGGTACCAACAATCCTAGGAGCTAGCTAAGCAGTCTCTCCAAGGCTCTTGTCTTTGAGTCTGATGCTGGGGATTGAAGTCCAGGAAGGGAAGGCAATCAGGAAGGGAAAATGGAGGCATGGTGGGAAAGAGGAAGAATAAGTGGATATCCACAAAAACAAATTGGGGACCATGAGAGGGGACTGAAACTTGTGTAAGTTCTTTTTGCCTCTGACCTAGGTGGAATGGGTATCCTGTAGAAGCTGGGGCTCTTTGTCATAGAGCTAAACACACACACTTGGTCCAGGAGTCAAAGAAGCTGAAGTAGGACCCATGGGCAGATGGAGCTATTGTGCGCCTGTTGTGCCTTGCACCAATGATGGGAGTCAGCGGGTCAGCAGCAATGTGTGCAAGCTGAAAATGGCTGCTCCTTCTACTCTCCAGACTTCACACAGAATCTCTCTGTGGCCCAGTCTAAAAGAAACATAGGATCAATCAGAGATCAGTTAGAAGACAGTCAACTTTAAAATTTTAGAATTTAGAATTAACTTTAAAATTTTAAAATTTAGAATAATCTGAGGCTTTGAATCTGGGTAACTTGGAAGGTGGTAGAAGTTATTGACAAAAAGAGGGAAGACAAGAGAAAGATTGGTTTAGAAATTGGTAAAAGTTGTCTGGAATCAGGTATACCGCATTTGAGTTCCTGTTAGTCTGGGGTAGATCTCCTGTGAAAATAAACGTTGTAAAACATACTGAGCATTCACTTTATTCCAGGAAGTATCTAAAATATTATACATTTATAATACCTCCTATGAGACAGATGCTGTTTCTTTTGATTTTACAGATGAACACACCATCAGGTTTAAGAAACTTGCTCAAGGTCACATAGTAAATAACTGGCAGAGCAGGATTGGAAACCAGACAAATCAACTCAGGAACCTGTGAGCTTTACCACTATGCAACACTGCCTCACGTCTGCTATATGTAGTTAGACCTACCTCCTTGATTTGCTGTCATGGAAATCAAACAGGCTTGATTTTAATGAACTCTCTAGCGAGTCTCAGAGGCTAAGAATACCACAGATAAAGATGGGGATGAATGTTTCATATCAAATATAATGGTATTGCTGGAAATTTCATCCTCATTGCTCATTGGGGTTTGTTTGTTTTCTAAGATGCTCACTAACAACTAGTATTTCAGTGAAAAAAAAAGTAAAAAAAAATTCTCACAGATAATGGGAAAATATGAGATAAACTGCAAGAACAGTGTAAAAATATGTGCCTCAAACCATTCTGGAAGTTTCCTCTTAAAAAAATTCTTTTAAATAAATATCAGATTATTTTGTCAATATTGTTTATATTACAGGCAGGAATTATAATTTCACAATTGAGACTTCTGGTTCTATATTAATTTCCTACTTCTGTGTAACAAACTCCCACAAATGTAGCATCTGTATAAAAACACACACACACACACACACACACACACACACACATTGGTTATTATCAGCATTCTGTAGGTCAGAAGTCCATAGTGGCTCAGATGGCCCTTTGTTTAGAGTCTCACAAGACCAGAATCAAGAAGTTAGACAGGCTGAACTCTGATCTGGAGGCTGTAAGGAAAAAAGAAATCTGTTTCCAATATCATTCAGGTTGTTGGCAGAATTGAGTTTCTTGCAGTTATAGGGCTGAGGTCTTCATTTCTTTGGGGGCTCTCTGGCAGGGGGTTGCTGTCAGTTTCTAGAGGAACTAACCCATGGCCCCCTCCATCTGACTGGTGACAGTCCTCATGCTTCCCATCTCGCTGAATCCCTCTTGTGCCCCCAGACACAGAAATCTGTGCTTTTAAAGAACAAGTATGATTGGATTAGGCCCCACTGGGATAATCTGTTTGTAACATAATCATGGGAGTAATGCCAAGGCCTGAAGTTCATCAGAACCATCTTAAAATTCCACTTACTACAGGTTTTATAATGTATGGCCAGATAGAAGGACTCAAGCTAAGTAGGTTGGGATAAATCAAGACATGTACTTACTGTAACTTATTAAATGAAATATAGCAATGAAATAGATTGCACTTAATGTGACCATTAAGTGAAAATTTATCAACTCTCTCCAAGAAGCTTATCAGGATGTATGACCTACTTTCTGTAATTTGGTCAGGCACAAAAATGAGTCATTCTTAATTCAGGAAGGTTGAAAAACTCTCCAAGTGAACTTTGATAAAATTTCATGGAATATACATCTGTAAACCTTTGCTTCATATCTTGCTCTGGTTTGCTTCTCATAGTGGCTTTCTCAATATTCTTGATGTGCTTGTTTCCTTAAATACCACAAACAGATAATATTGGTGGAAAGTCATGGTTGGAAGGTAGTTAAGAGAGAATGCCCTTTACATCTCTTTAAAATTCAGTTGTGGAGATGGTGGGAACTCAAAGGCATTTTAAAAGAACCAGGAAGTTAGAATCCAGAGGAAGAGATTATAGAAGATGTTGCAAGAAAAAGGGATGTCAGCTGTGGATGATAATATAATGTCCCTTTCCTTCATATAGGTACATTTTCCTGATCTGTGCATCTGTTTCCATGTTAGTCCCAACCATTTTGAAAGTGAAACAAGCAATGACATCAGTCATTGTATAGAGGATAGAATACATAAAACATTTCACTGAAAGGTGGGCTTCCATATCCAAACCAGTTTAAGAAGTCTTCCTCACACCCCATTTTTAAATCTAGATTCTCATCCTTGTACCTGATTGGCTAATTGCCCTTCCGTAGCTCTATAAGGAATCTGTGACCACAAATGCACTAATTATTTTAGGTAGCAAGGCATTCATTTTAAGCACAATAAGTACCTAATGATTCTTCTCAAGAGCTTTTGGGGTTTTCTCTAAATTACTCCAACAAGGTGAGTCCACTGAATAATTGCCTCAAATTTATACTGGGCACCACTCTACTAAAAATGACTTTGATTTTGATCTATCTTATCTTTTTTCTCATTCTCTCCTTTCTAGAGTCACCTTCATTGAAGCTCCTCTTCCCCCAAATGATTATTGTTTTCCATTTCTTTAATGTGTACCTTCATTCAGCTGATGGTAATTCATTTATCAAATTACGCTATGCGCCGTCTTTTTAGATCATCAAGATTCCCTGTTATACTTAGTGGCACACGTGGTGCTTCTAATTAGGAAACATTCCCTTCTCTATAATTATGGAAAAGAAAATAAAAGAGGTAATTTACTACATAGGCAATGCTACAGATAAGTCTTTGGGGCTTAAAAAGAATATTTGTCATTGTGTTCCTGAATCAAGCTTCCAATTCTGAAAGCTACCCTAATCACACATACTCATTAATCTAGATATGAGACTTAAAAAAAAAAAGATGACATTTATTGTGACTTCTGTAGAGCTTTCCATGTCTGGTAAGCAAGATGTTGCCATTCTTTGTTAACTGAAGCAGCTGAAAAGTTGGTAGGAATAAGGAAATAACCCATTAGAAAAATGCAAGGGTCTGACATAGAGATAAAGAAAGAGTAACTCCTCAGACCTTCCCAGTGATGAATATCAAGAACTAGGAAGGAACTAGGAAGGAGCTGACATTTTGCTCTACTTGCTCACTGGTTCCCTGAGCACCAACAGTTGGCAGGTGATGTGACTGGACCACTCAGATTGCATTACAAGAGAGAAGCCGTGAACTTAGGGAACCCAATTTATATATATATATATAATGGGATCAAACCTGTCTGACTTTTGCCTCTGGGAGAGACATTATCTTTATTATATGAGATAGTAAACAGACCTCTCCTTTGCTCCTGATGGGTACATTATGTTTATTCTCTAAGCTTTTGCTGTACAAACACATTTGAAAAGATAGTCCAGAGCAAACACCATCAGTGCTCATGAAATGCACAGAAATGTGACAGACCCATAGAGAATTGTCTTCTAAAAATATGTTGTTGAGATTAGAAGAGACAGGTATGAACAGTGGCCTAAGGCCACTGCTGCAGAAGTGCTGATGCAAAGATTCAAGCCAGCCTTGGTGTCGCCTTGGATTCTCACCTTTCCTTCACCTGCCCACATCAAATCTATCAGCTATCAAGAAGTCTAGTGGACTCTGCCTTCAAAATACCTCTTAGAATACTTGTCTTCATCTATTGCCTGAATGTGGTAATGTCATTTCTCCCCTGTGCTCCTATAATATGGAACAACCTCCTATATTTTTATTTCTTCTTTGTTCTTTCCTACCTACCCCTTTAGTCTGTCTCCTTGGAGCAGTCAGAGTGGCCATAGTGATCACCTACAACCTTAAATCAGATCATGCGTTTCCCTCTTTAAAGCCTGTCTATAGTTTCTAACTGTACTTACAATGAACTCAAACCACATGGCACACAGGGCCAACTTCACCGAGCTTCTCTTCTGGTCCTCCCAAAGGCTTTGGCGTGGATTTTACTTCCCCTGGGCTGCTCTTCTGCGCTATCTGTGCATGTCTGGTTCCTGATCATGTAGACCTCAGCTCAAACATGTTCTCCTCTCCCTTTCCTCTGCTTTCTCCATCACCAAGATCACTATCTGAATAACTATGTAGATAACCTGTACAGAAACCCTGTTCATTAGGTTTTTATGGTGTATTCCTAGGTACCACAATATTATTTGCCTTATTATTTTTTCTCTGTCTCTCATCCAGCCTTATTGTAGCTTCTTGAGATCAGGGACTTTGGCTTTTTTTGATCAGGAATATTCTTAGCACTTAGACACTGCCTAACATTGTCTACAAAATATTTGTTGTAACAATGTAGAACCACAGGGCTCTTAATTTAGCCAAGGGTACAAAGTTTCTAGAACTTCTCTAGGTTCCTGTTCTGTGACCACTTAAGATGGATGAAGCCTTTGTGCTGTGTAGTGTTGTTCCTAGCGTAGAAGCAATGTATAAATTCTCTGAGTGGCATAAGGATTCTGCACAAGCTCTGGGAAGTCAGCCAAGGAGACTTAACCATAGCAACATGGAAGCATGGTACCCATCAGGAATTGGAAAAAAATCACAGTTGTGAGAAAACCTAGTGAACCCTCCCTCGCAACAACAGTAACCCCATCACTCCTCACCCAATACACATAGACTTTATTTAATAGAATATTTAAAAGAGCAGTTTCATGGTAATACTGAGCAGAAGATATGGAGATTTTCCACATACCCCCGTCCCCACACATGCATGGCCTTCCCCATTATCAACCTCTCCTTCCAAAGTGATACATTTATTACAGTTGAGTCTACACTGACATATCATTATCACCTAGAGTCCATAGTTCACATTAGGGTTCACTCTTGGAGTTGTACATCTGTGGTTTTGGACAAATGTATAATGACCTGTATCCATCATTATAACATCATACAGAATATTTTCACTGCCCTGAAATTCCTCTGTGCTCCACTTATCCATCCCTCTGCACTAACACCTGCCAACCTATGTACTATATAGTTTTGACTTTTCCGCAATGTCATATACTTGAAGTCATAGAGTATGTAGCCTTTTCAGACTGGCTTCCTTCATTTAGTAATATGCATTGGAGATTCCTCCATGTCTTTTCATGGCTTGATAGCTTATGTCTTTTTAGCGCTGAATAATACTCCTTTGTCTGGATGGACCACAGTTTATTTATCCATTTGCCTACAGAAAGATATCTCGGTTGCTTCCAAGTTTTGGCAATTATGAATAAAGCTGCTATAAACATCTGTGTGCAGATTTTTGTATGAACATAAGTTCTCGACTCCTTTGAGTAAATGCCAAGGAGCAAGATTGCTGGATGGTTTAGTAAGAATATGTTTAGTTTTTGCATTCCCGCCAGCAATGGATGAGAGTTCCTGTTGCTCTACATCCTCACCAACATTGGTGTTGTGGATTTTGAACATTGTAAACTTTAATTTTCCTTCCTTTTCTATTTTTTTTTCTGGTACAGAGGACAGAGTTTGGAGAAGCTGAGCTGCAGATAACTATTCTATTACTACTTTGCAATTATAGTTTGGTGGCCTGGAAATAACTGATTAAATTTTTGCCCACATACGGATCTGTGCAGTTTATAGGTAATGGTGATGTTTAGCCCGTATTGGCATCTTCTTGCCTCTGGTTTTATGCAATGCAGAAGGGGAAATCCAGCAGTAGAATAATTGGAAAAAAGCTAGGATTCAATGTCAACTTTTAATAATAAATTGATAAGTTTTACCTTTTTATAGTACTATTAACAAACTAAACTTCATAATTATCATGTAGTATTAATTAGTAACAATCTTGATAAAGAATGATTTAATTATTTTCAACAGGCAGGTGTTCAACTAACTTAATAAGCACTGATAAAGGATGTTATAACCGGACAAGGTGATGCTGGTATTGTAACAATGTAGTCTTGACTTTGATTTCAATATCATTTGTTTCAAACCTGAGAAAACTTGTAATTAGAGATGGGGGACAGGGAAACCAACTTCACTGAAATGTGGAAGTTATTCCAGATTCACTGTGGAAAGGGAGTCCTGGAGGGTATTTCGAATCAGTAAATAAGTTCATAATGAAGTGATCGCCCAGAGTTATAAAAATTCTCCTCATAAGTTTGATAGAGGTGATTTGGATGATTTTTGTAGTACATAACTGTGAGTTTTCGATTGTGTTCTCAAAATATTTATTTTATTGTGACTTAAAAGAAGCCTTGACTACTCTCTCATCTCTCAGTAATCTAGATTTCGGTCTTCATTAGGAAATTGCTACCACAGTTAGACCATGGATTAGTTCTCAGGGCTGCCAAATCAAATTACCACAAACTCAGTGGCTTAAAACAATAGAAATTTATTCTCTCACAGTTCTGAAGAGAGAAAGTCTGAAATTAAGGAGTTTGCAGGGTTGATTCTTTCTGGATGCTGTAAGGGAGAGTCTGTCCCAGCAATGCTTGGTGTCCCTTGGCTTGTGGTTACATGGTTCCAATATCTATCATTCAGTAGGTTTCTCCCTCTGTGTATCTCTGGGTCTCCAATTCTGTCTCTTATAAGGACACTCATCCTTGGATTTAGGACCCACAAAGATAATCCTGGATGATCTCATCCCCAGATCCTTACATTAATTACATTTGCAAAAACTCTTATTCCAAAATAAGGTTATATTCTGAGTTTCTGTGTAGACATGGATTTGAAGGGATACCATTCAATCCATTGCAGGTGACAAGAAGCTATTTCAGAATGTCTGGAGCAACATAGTGCTGTCCCTATTGAAATTTAAAGAATGCACTGTTCAGTAGCATAAAGATTATAAAATACTTGAAGATAAACTTAAAAAATATGTGCAAGATCTCTAGAGAGAAAAATTTAACTTGAAATGGATTGAGTAAGAGTTATAAGGAAAAGACTTCAAGAAAAAAACCTAGGATAAAGTTGTAGTAACTCTGGGTTAGGTAAAAGTTTTCTAAAATATAAGAAACATAAACTGTAATATAACTGATAAACTAAAACCTTTTATTTTTCAAAAGTCATTGTTTATTCCAGGATTGCAGAGATATTACTACGAAGGGATAGCATGAAAGGATTTGTCTGGGGTGATGAAACATTCTGTGTCTTGATTGTGATGGGGGTTACATAGATCTATACATGTGGTAACATCACATAGAACTATACACATACATACATACGTACAGGCATAAACGAGTTGATATAAATGCTAGTAAAATATGAATAAAGTCTCTAGTTACTAATATTGTACCAATACACCCTGATAAAGAAATGGGTAAAAGATTTGAATGCTTTACCAATGAAGATATATGAATGGAAAATAATCACATGGAAAGGTATCCAATATCATTAGTCATTAGGGAAATGCAAATTAAAACCACAGTGATATATAACAACTAGAATGGCTAAAATTTTGATGAAAAAATAAGTGTTGGGGAGAATGTGGAACATCTAGAATTCTCAAGTTATGGATGGACATGCAGAATGGTAAAATAGTTTTTTTTACTATAAACCAACAGTTTTACTTCTAGATATGTTTCTAAGTTAAATGGCAATATATGTTATACAAAGATGTGGATTTGAATGTTAATAGCAGGTTTATTAACCGGAGATAAGCCGATGTCCTTCAAAAGGTGAATGGTTAAATTATAGCACATTTCTTTGATGGCATACTATGTAATAATAATAATAATAATAATAATAATAATAATAATAAACTACTGACACATATGCAAAGTGAAAGAAGTCAGATGTGAGGGACATAGTCTACATACTGCCAGAATTAATTTTTATGCAGTTCTCTAAAAGGAAAACCGTAGGGGTAAAAGCAGGTCAGAGATTTCCCAGGACAGGGAGCAGATAGAAGAGACCGATTGCAGAGGGCCTGAGGAATGTTTTAGGAAATGAAAATGTTCTGTATCTTTGTATGACTACTGTGTGGTTCTACAACCCTGTACGTTTGTCAAAACTTAACAACTTGCGCAGTATAATTAGTGCATTTTATTTCTGTAAATCATAATTCAATAAAGCTGCTTTAAAAATAGAAAAGGCAGAAAAAGATCACTGAATTGGATCAATGACAACTTAGTGACTATTCAGTATAAAATTGGAAGAAATCAGAATGAGATTGTAAGAAGATAATCCATGGAAAAAGACAATAAATAATAATCCATGAGATTTTTAGTCTTTTAGGATTAATTTTATATTGTACATTCTGCCTATAGAGCTAATGACTCTAACTTTACCCTCATCACAATGGCCTCTGGTTTCTAATGGTCTTTCCCTTGGCCCATAGTGTGCTCCAGGCTTTTCTATCTTGAAAAAATCTTCCACTCCATTGATGTCACATTCCAGTTATTACTTTATATTTCTCCTTCTCGTTACAGCCAAGCTACTTGAAAAAAAAAAGTTATCTCTTCTTGTTTTTGCTTTTCATTTTGTTCATTCCTCAACCTGCTGGGATTAGGCTGTCACCTTCCCCCCATCACTGCAGTGGCATCACTCCCCAAAGTCTCTGCCAATTCAACAATTACATCAGTTTTTTGCTTACTTCACTTCTCTACTGACACATTATTGGGGTTTTTGTTTCTGGGTGGAGTCAATTAACATTCCAAAGTTTTATCTCCTGATTACCAGATAAATAAAGACCCAAGAAAAAAAATCACTCTATGGCAAAAAGATATCTGGTCATACCCAAATTTATAATTTACCTTCCATAATTTACAAAGGTTCTATATTCTGTACTATTCCAGGGAACAGACACTGTGTTTCTGGACTTTATTGTTGTCTTGGATATTCAATTCTATCGATATTAAATATTTTATTAAATCTGGAATTTTTTATTAAATGTGTAGTGATCTTATTTTGCTGTCTACTTCTTGAATCAATAATTGAGCCCAGATACTTAATTACTCATACAATTACCAGCAAAACCACTTTTTAACTTTCTCTCCTACTCCTAAACAAAATGGGCTTTTATAACCTATCTTTAGAAACTTATTGTTCTTGTTTCATTCTAATATTCCTGTTACCTTCTAATATTTTTAAAGTTTCATTTTTTTCTTTGTTGCTACTCAACTCATCTGACTTATTTTCCCCACTGACCCATTATTGTGGACCTCCTTAATACCCCTATCTCTTCATACTCCTTCCCTACTAAAGCTCTTTACCATGATTATTTTTCTGTTTCTTCACATAATTGTTGTTTTTTCCTGGCAATGGAATAAGCCCTTCTTCTCTTCACACTATGTGCACCATCCCCAAGCAATCTTTTCTATTGCCCTTGGCTTTTAATGGCTTATTATATGTCAGTGATTCCCAGGTCTGGATCTTGTTTTTGGAATTTTAAATCCACACATGTCTATGCCTGTTGAATGGCACCTAACACCCATTTTAAGGTGTCAGCTAGGTGTTCAGAAAATACCACCTAGCAATGGAAACAAATGACCTAGAGCTCGATCTAAATACGTGAATGAATTTTACATACTATTGAGTGAAAGAAGCAAGGAGCTATAGAACAAATTCTATACTTCCATAGTGTATATAAAATTTGAAAATGCACTACCAGACATAGCTTGAAGGTGAATAACTATGGGATAAAGCTAACAACAAAAACAAAATTAAAAAACGATTAACACAAAACTCAGACCAGCGATGACATTTAGTAGGGCTCCTGGTGTGCGGCAATATCCTCTTCCTTGACTCATATTATCGATACCCAAGTGATGACATCTTTTTCTATTTTTAAAATTATGTGTGTGTGTGTGTGTGTGTGTGTGTGAGAGAGAGAGAGAGAGAGCACTTTGTTTAGTTTTTGTATGTATTTATTATGGATACAATACAAAATGTTAAGCTAAAGCAGAGAAATGAGATGAAAAGCAGTTCTATGCAATTAGAGGCAGAAGGATGTAGTAACAACTCAGGGAACACAAGTCTTTTGACTGAGGTACTACAGGTCATGGGGTGAGAGGTCAGGTCATTGGTCTTTATTTAGCACAGAATGGAGCATCATTAATGATTTTTGCTAAGGTGAAAGAAATGATCAGAATTATACATTAGGGAATATCCTGGCAATAATTGAGATGATTGATTAGAGAGAGGAAAAAGGTGGTAAGAAGCTAGAATAAGAGACATTTACAGTATTGCTAGAAATAATGAGGACGACTCCAGAGGGAGGGGGTCTGCATTAGGAATAGAAAAATGAAGCGATGTATAATAAAAGCATAAAAAGGGAGTACATTGATTAAAGGTGCTGAACAAATAATATTTTTCCAAATAGAATGAAACATTTAATTATGAATACCAATTTAGTAAAAGTAGAGGTGACAAAATATTTATATATCCTTTAAGAAATAAGCTAACATTCGTAATTATTAATCTGTTATGCAAGAAGACATAATTTATTGGTAATCTTGGAAACCATATGTTTTATTTTGGTGGGATAAAAAAGATTGGTGTGATTGCCAAGGGTTGTGAGGAGGGATCAATAGGTGGAACCCAGGAGATTTTTTAGGGCAGTGAAACTGTTGTGTACGCTGCTGTATTAGTGGATATATGTCATACATTTATTAAAATCCATAGAATGTACAACAGAAAGTATGAACTCTAATGTAAACTATGGATTTCAGTTAATAATAGTGTATCAACATTGGCTCATTGGTTGTAACAAATGTACCACATTATTGCAAAATGGTAATAGGGGAAACCAGGGGAGGGGAGGAGTCAGGGTGCTATATGGGAACTCTGTACTTCCTGTTCGGTTTTTATGTAAATCTAAAACTGCCATAAAAAAATAAAGTCTTTGAATTTAAAAAAAATTGACTTTTTGTATCCATCAGGATAGGCTAGGTGATGCTGACATAAAACTCAGCCTTAACCAATTTAGTGGCTTGAAACACAGATATTTTTCATTAGTGTCAGACCATGTGCAGCATAGGCATTTGGGCTCTACTCTGCTTGTGTCCACATAGTGGCCCAGACGAAGGAGAAGCCACCATCTAGAGCATTGTAAGACAGGAGAAGAGAGTGCGCGAATCCCACACTAGCTCCTAGAGCTTCTACCACAAATAGCATCTGCCACTCTGCTCACACATCATTGGATGAAACAGGGATGTGCTACTTCACCATTTCCCCAGAAGGAGAACTTGGAATATTTCATGAACTGTATAGTGACGACATCAGGCAGCCCTCTGTTCTCCAGGTATTTGTTTCACTCTCTTTCCCACATGCAAAAGTACACTTGTTCCCATCCCAAGGAAGACAATTCAAAATCCCTATCCAGTCATAGTGTCAGTCTCAAAGTAGGTTGATATGCAGTTGTCTTCATATTAGGTGAGGAAGTGGCTCCTCTTTATCCAGTGATTTATGGACTAAAAACAAAAATTACATTAAACCATGGGAGAATGAGTATAGGATTATTGTAAGAAGCATTCAGATTCAGAGAGGGGAAGTGTGTGACTCCCATAGTGGTTAGTCACTGGCCCATAGAACTTCTGAAATTCTCTGGACAGAAGTGGTAAATACTCATGACTGATGGTAGGTGCTGTTTGAACAGACTGTTTTTGTTCTCTCTGGGAAAGACTCCCCAGTTGCTCGTTGTCCATGGCTCAGAAGATCCTTCCTTCCTTTCCCCTGATTTCTCTTGGACTCATATTATTTCTTCTAGTTTTACTGGAATATAATTGATCTATAACATTGCATAAGTTTAAAGTGTCCAGTGTGATAATTTTATATACTTAATATGTTGTGCAGTAACTACCCCAATAGAATTAGGTAACACCTCCATCAGCTCATATAATTATATGTACATATTTTGTGGTGAGAATGTTTAAGATCAGGTTGCCTGGGTGGCTGACTCAGTTTTGGCTCAGGTCGTGATCTCAGGGTTGTGATCTTAGGGTCGTGAGATCAAGCCCTGCGTAGGGCTCTGTGCTCAATGTGGAGTCTGCTTAGAACTTTCTCTCCCTCTCTCTCTACCCTTCCCCCCCAACACACACACTCTCTCAAATAAATAAATCTTTTTTAAAAAAAGAATGTTTAAGATCTATTTTCTTAACAACGTTCGAGTATAGAATACAAAGCATGCTGTACATTTGATTCCCAGAACTAATTTACCTTATAACAGAAGTTTGTACCCTGGCCACTACTCCCCATTTCCCCCACCCCTGGTCCCTGGCAACCACCGTTCTCTGTTTCTGTGGGTTTGGCTTTTTTAGATTCTACGTGTGACAGCATACAGTATTTGCCTTTCTCTGTCTGACTTATTTCACTTAGCATAATGCCCTTGAGGTCCATCCATGTTGTCACCAAAGACAAAACTTCCTTCTTTCTCATGGCTGAGATTATATCTATATATCTATAGATATCTATATCTATATCTATATATATCTCCATTCATCCATACATGGACACTTAAGCTGTATCCATATCTTAACTATTTTGAATAATGCTGCAATCAATATAGGAGTGCAGATATCTCTTTGGGATTCTGATTTCATTTCCTTTGGATATATACCTCTTATGGTCATTCTATTTTTGATTTTTTAAAATTGTCTCTGTGCCTAACATGGGGCTTGAACTCATGACCCCAAGATCAAGAGTCACATGCTCTACGACTGAGCCAGCCAGGTGCCCCTCTATTTTTAATTTCTTGACGCACTTCCATACTATTTTACATAGTGGCTGCACCTATTTACATTCTCACTAAAAATGTATGAGGGTGTTCTTTTCTCCACATCCTCACCAATACTTGTAATCTCATGTCTTTTTGACAATATCCATTCTAACAAGTGTGAGGTAACATCTCATTGTGGTTTGATTTTCATTTCCCTGATTATTAGTAATGTTGAACATCTTTTCATGTACCTCTTGGCCATTCATATGTTTTCTTTAGAAAAATGTCTACTCAGAACCTTTGCCTATTTTTAACTTTTTTTTTTTTTACTATTGACTTGTATGAGTTCTTTATATATTTTGAGTATTAACCCCTTTTTAGATATATTGACTTACAAATATGTTCTTCCATTTCATAGGTTGCCTTTTCATTTTGTTAATTGTTTCTTCACTGTGCAGAGGTTTTTAGTTTGATGTAGTCTCACTTACGTATTTTTTGCTTCTGTTGTTGTTTGTGCTTTTGGTGTCATACCCAAAAAGAATGTTGCCAAAACCAATGTCAAGGAGTTTTTCCCGTATCATTTCTTCTAGGAATTTTAAGGTTCATATGTTTAAGTTTTAAATTCATTTCCAGTTAATATTTGTGAGTGGTGTAAGATAGGGGTCAAATTTCATTCTTCCATATGTAATTATCCAGTTTTCCAAACACGAATTATTGAAGAGACTATCATTTTTTGCATTGAGTATTCCTGACTCCACTGTCAAATACTAGCTGATCATATATGTGTGGGTTTCCCTCTGGGTTATCAATTCTGTTCCGTTTTTATGCCTGTACCATACCATTTTGATTACTGTAGCTTTGTGATACAGTATGAAGTCAGGAAATGTGGTATTTCTGGGTTTGTTCTTTCTCAGCATTCTTTTGGCTATTCCTTTGTCTATTCTCTTGTGGTTCCATATAAATTTTAGGATTTTTTTTCTCTTTCTTTAAAAAATGTTGCTGGATTTTGATAAGGAGTACATCGAATCTGTAGACAGACAGCTTTGGAAAGAATGGACATTTTAACAATATTATTTAATATATTTAATATAATTTAATATATTTAACAATATATTTTAACACTATTAATTCTTACAATTCATAAACATGGGATATGTCTACTTTTTTTGTTTTCTTTAATTAATGTCTTAACAATTTTCAGTGACCAGATCTTAAATATTAAGATCTTATTCTTAAATATTTTATTGTTTTTGATGCTATTGTAAATGGAATTATTTTCTTTTCAAATATTTCATTATTAGCATATAGAAATGCAACTGATTTCTGTATGTTGATTTTTTATCTTATAATTTGCTACATTTGTTTTTTAGGTGTTTGATTCAGTCTTTAAGGTTGTCTATATATGAGTTCATATCATTTACAAACAGAGACATTTTTACTTCTTCCTTTCTAATTTGGATGTCTTTTTTTTTTTCCTTGCCTTATTGCTTTAACTGGGACTTCCAGTACTGTGTTGAACAGGAACAGTGAGAGTGGACATGCTTTCCTTGATCCTGATCTTAGAGAAAAATCTTGTAACCTTTCACCTTTGAGTATGTGTTAGCTATTGGCTTGTTATGTATGTTCTTTTATTATGTTGAGGTACATTCTTTTTACTGCATATACAGCTCATTGACAGTTTTTTTTTATCATGAAAGTATTTTGTCAAATGCTTTTTCTGCATTTATTATATATGGTCATATGATTTTATCTTTATACCCACACTAATTTCCTTATCATAGGGTCACTTGGTCACATTCTTAGTGTTTTCTTCCAAACATGCTTTCTCATTCTTTGAAATATGTATAGGCTGAATTTTTCCCAAAATTTTAAGTTCTGTTTCCTTTTTTATTAATAATTCTGTCTTTAAATTATTTCTCTCTGCTCACATTTTATGGTAAGCATTCAAGAGAAACCAGGCAGCTTTTTCTAGACTTTGCTCTGAAATTTCCTCAGCCAAATATTCAGTTGCATAGCTTACAAGTTCTACCTTCCACAAAATATTAGGACATAGACAAAATTCAGCCCTGCTCATTGCCACTTTATAACAAGAATTGCTTTTCCTTCAGTTTCCAACAATATGTTCCTTATTTTCATTTGAGACCCCATCAGAATGGCCTTAACCATCCATCTTTCTACCAACATTCTGTTCATGACTATTGAGAGAGTCTACTTATTCCCTAACAAGATTGAGGTTTTATCTACAACTCTCCTTTTGTTCTGAGCCCTTAGCAGAATTGCTTTTAATGGTTTGTCCATGGCAATGGAGGATTTTTCTAAAAGTAACCTATATATCTGATAAGGGGCTAATATCCAGAATATGTAAATAATTCCTACAACTTATTTACAAAAAAACCAAATAACTCAATTAAAAAATAGGGAGTGACATGAATAGATATTTCTTCAAAGAAGATACACAAATGGCCAACAAATGTTGAAAACAGAAGATGTGCCTCATCACTCATCATCAGGGAAATGCAAATCAAAACCACAATGAAATATCACTTCATACCATTAGGATGGCCACTACCAAAAAAAGTAGAAAATAACAATTGTTAAAAAGGTGAACCTTTTTACACTTTCAGGGAGAATGTAAAATGCACATTCACAATGGAGAGCAGTATGGAGGTTTATCAAAAACTAAAACCAGAGCATGATATAATCCAGTAATCCTACCTCATTGTATATATTCAGAAGAATGGAAATAGGATAATGAGAGATTAGCACATCCTTGTTCACTGGTACTTTATTCGCAATAGCCAAGAAATGGAAGCAACCTTAACATTCATCTACAGACTAGTGGATAAGATTAATGGATAAAATATGGTATATACATAAAATAGAATATTATTTAGCTTTAAAAAAAGAGGGAAGTCCTGTTGTATGCTACAGCATGAATGAACCTTGAGGACATTGTGCTAAGCAAAATAAAGCAGACAAGACAAATAATTGCATGATTTGATTTATATAAAGTCTCTAAAGTCAAAACTTTTAGAAATAGAATGTAGAACAGTGGTTACATGGAACCAAGGGAAGGGGGAATGAGGAGTTAGTTGTCCAATGTGTACAGAATTTTAGCTCTGTGAGATGAAAAAGTTCTAGAGATCTGTTGTTAACAGTACTGTGCTGTACACTTAAAAATGGTTAAGATGGTAAATTTTATGATACGTGTTTTACCACCTTAAAAAAAGAATAAAAATTTGGCATAGTGTCAGTTTTCTAAGGGAGAGGTTTTTTTGGTCATTGTTTATTTTCTTTCTTTCCTGGGAGAATTATTCCTCTTGACTGAAAATGGTTTAAAGTGACTTTATCTTCTGAACTAAAGGACCTCATACAATAGCTCACAAGTTAATTATTGTAAGTTTGTTGATTTGAATTAAGCTGAACTAAAATTAGAGAAACTTTAGTGTCCTATGATTATTTTGGTTTAATTGTCAATAATTTGAAGCACAGTCTTTTAAAATTTTTTCTGCTCCCATTTCTACCTATTTCTCCACTAAAAACAATACGAACAAACATAAGCACTAAACCATAAAACCAGTATATTATTATTTACAGGTAATGGGTGTGTGTGCATGGCTCTGTAGCAAAAAAGATAAGATTCACAACCATATGTATACAGACTCAGACACCTACCAATGGGCTGGTCCATGGAAGGACAAGTAATAGATTTTGCATATGTTTGCAAAAATTGCTCATATAAAGAACATGTCTCTTCCTAGTTTAATATCAGATGTTCTTTAAAACTGCAAAGCCGACACAATTTTGACTTCAATTTAGTAGTTCTACAGTATGCTTATCAAAATTAATATTGTCTTTACCACTTGTAGTGGTAATATAAAAAAATGAGAAAATTTCCCATAAAATTTAGGGCTATCCTCCTGGCTATTTAAAAGGCATTCTCTTGCAACAGACATCCCTAGTATTTATGAATCATTTGTGCCATAAATTGCATGTATCTACCAACTTTGTGAACTGAATTTGGTAACTATAGTAAAATAAATAACTGAAGTAAAGATTTGCAAGCTAAGAGATCATCTTTAGAGTCCAAGGCTTGTTACTGCAGATGCTATTAAAATAGAAATCTTTCTGTAAGAACAACTGCAGGAACAAATTTGAGTCAACACTTTAACATATGCCAACTAATTAAGTTATGTTTTGGGGTTTGCTTTAAATGTGTCTGACTTCTGTCATTCTAATGTACAATGGATTTTAATAGATGCACTAAAAGTACTATCCTAGGTCAAATTCATTTTCAGGGCACCTGGGTGACTCAGTCAGTCAGTTAAGTGTCCGACTCTTGATTTTGGCTCAGGTCATGATCTCAGGGTCATGAGATCCAGCCCTGCATCTGGTCCCACATTGGGTGTGGAGCCTGCTTAAGACTCTCTCTCTCCCTCTGCTGCTCCCCCACCCCCAGTTAAATAAATAAATAAACTTTCAAATTCCTTTCCATTTACCCTCTGGTTTTTCAAGATCTCAATTTGGCAAAATAAGTTTTGTTTTTTGTATCAAAATTTAGAACCATAATTTGAAACTCACTTTTTTCTTTTGTTCGAAATAATATTTGTCTATAAAACATATTTATTTTAACATTTCTAGACTGTCTTTTAAGCCCATACCTCCATAAGGCATAGACAGTTTAAAAAGTCAGTGAGTTTGTAAATAAACTAGCACTTCCCTTTGAGTGATCTTCGACTGCATTTGTTAAGTATGAGGGCTGTTTTCTGATTTTTCCACTTCCTCTTTTTTGTGCAGTTTTTAGTCTTTAATTTTATCCTCTGTCTTCAGATTTGCTGGATGAAATATCTTATTACAAGATATAAAGAGAATACTAACAATCTTGGCACTTTTAATCTAGAAAAGGTAGAAAATTATTATAACCAATTATTTGTACCATTTTTAATTGACTTATTCTTTTTCTCTGCCATTAGTTTGACAATAAGAGCACCTAAACTGCACGCAATGTTAGCCATTCAATCCACCTGAAAGATATGGCTCTCTCCAGATGTAATTTTCACATTGTTACCTCCTGGCATCTTGAAATCTACTGAATGACTTTTAAGACTCAAAAATTACTTTCAAAAGAGAATCAAAGTGTGATCAATTGGAGCTGATGATCCTCGTATAGTTCCTCTGTAGTCTGCTTTGGCCCAAGTTAATAGAGACAGTGAGAGGAAACACACAGATGACTTTCTGGTTCCCCAAATGCCATTAGATTTTCATGGCATTTTCATTTTAAACACATGATGACAATTACGTTTATGATAATGATTTAATCTGACGAGGGCAATAATAATGTGCAAATGGCAAAATACCAGGGGTCTGCTATTGATATGTAGTCATTATAGACTCAGGTTAGACGAATATTCAGGAAAGAAATGTAACTGTTTGCATGATTTTAATACATGTTTGGTTAGGGATTTTGACCAAAATGATTTCTACGTTTCCTGCAGCCTGAGACCCACACAACTAGATGTTTTTGGTTCTCTATGGACTATGGACATGGGATGAAGTCAGGTTGTGATGCATTGTAGCTCCACCTTATGACTGAACACATTTATCTTTGGATGAACCATGAAATAGTTTTTTAAATTGCAGATCAATGTACAAAGCCAGATCCTACATTTTAGCTACCCCCCCGCCCCCACCACACACACAAATCTTTTTTTTTTAGTGGAAAGTGGATTCATCTTGAAGTCAGTCAGACCTTAAATTGAATACCAGGTGCAATATTTACTACCCATATAATCTTGAGCAATGTGCTTTAATTTTACTGAGTCTCATTTTCTCCAGTAATAAACAAAATTGGAGGAAACATAACTTACAGGGTAGTGTAATTATTTTATGATGTAAAGTATGTGAGAGTGTCTAGTACAATATCTGTATGCAATAAATGCTTAATGGCCATTTCTTTTTCTCCTTTGCTTTTTTGCATCTAAATCATGGTTAAAAGGCAGCAGTGGTGATTAAGAGAGAAGCCCATGAGGTAGTCATCATTTCAATTTTGTATAACAGAAATTTAAGGAGAAGGCAAAATGCAGAGACAAAAGGACTAGAAGAGTCATAGATTGGTGATTTTGTTCTACCTCTGCTATTACTTAGAAATTTAGCTGTGGTATACCCTGAACATCCCTGTTTGCACAATGACGGTGCTTGAATTGATATTCATAAGGTTATCATCCAACCTGAATATCTTTTGTCTCTCACATGGTTACTTGCAAATAAAAGCATAATTTAACTTGACCTGAGGTTTTCACTTCCAGTTAGCTAATGAATCATCCAGTTATTAATTGGCTTAATAATGGACCATTTATTAGAATTCAAAAAAATATTTGTAAAATAATGGGTTAGTGGATGGAATTTCTTGTTTTATAATTGCTTGTTAATTCTACTCGTTCATTGCACGGAAGAGTTGATGTCTGGTATGTTCGCTTACTGGCATCCTCTCCTAAGGAATTTCCCATTATCACATACTGTCTCACTTCATTGTTTTTTGCTAATGTTCCTACACTTACTCACCTTGGCCACAGTACCTTTTGGACTTTGTGATACTAAAGGAAGAAGGAGAAAAATTTCTGTAATACTGCTCCTCGTTTCCTCCCATTACCATGGATTAAAAATTCCTAAGGCTAATAGTTAATAAGGGTAGAGTGGCAAACATTAAAGAAACATAGGGGTAAAAAAACATTTTAATTGAAGCCCTAAATTGTAAATCTGTAGCGTGGGAGATTTAATATGAACATCAGTGAATTTTCCCTTTTGCTTTTTCTGACCGACTCTAATAGGGAGCATTCTTTCATTTTATCACTTACTTCCTCGTATTGGGGAGATGTCATCATGTTCTATATTGCTCAGTATTTTGGAGGTGTGAAATTCTGCATAAATAGAGAACTTTACACGGACTTTGGTTTAGTAGGTTTGCTGAGACATAAAAGAGAAGAACCTGCTCTTTGAATGCTTCATTTAAGAACATCGTGCACCTCTGTAATTGAGTAGCTATGCACTTGCCGTCTCGTCTCTCATATTGATAGCCCTTCATAAAGCGAACTTGTTATGATTGAAACTAAATAGTTCACATAATATGCAGATATTAGCACTTACTCAGAATTATTAACTGCTCCTATGAAGACTAAAATTATAAACTCAGTAAATATGGAAGCATTAAATTATAATACCTTTGTAACTAATATTTTCGTTCAATGCCCTGTGTGAAATAATAATATGTAAAGGAAGTACAATTTATTTGCTTCCAGAGAAGCATTCTAAGGACCTTTTGAAGCCAGGAGTCCCATCTGCACTTCATAGATATGCAGTAATTTATTCCAAGGTTGTGTTCATGAAAATAAATGCAAGTATCTTCTTTACCATGCATTTTTAACCTTGAAACAAAAAGAAATAAAACACTGGTTCATCATGAGCCATAGGATTTGCTGTTTTGAGCAATGTACGTTCTGTCACATAATGAGATTGACTTTTAAATACTATGATAACACTTTGAAAAACAAAAATAAAGAGGAGAAGGTTGGACTTACAGAGCTGCTGCAGAACATGGGGGACTCCTGAAGGAATAAGGGAGAGTGTGACTTGGCCCACCTTCTTTTCCAGCCAGCTCGATTTCTGAAGCCAAGGCTAATTAGGATCAATGATATCAACTTCAGAACAGCCCAAAGCTCTCCAAATAAAACAAACAGTAGTCAGAGAGAAGATTCCAAAGGGATAAATTCTGTGTTAGTCAGGGTGAAGTCTTGAAGATTCCAAATCTTTGCCAGCCAGGGTCTTTGGCTTTGTTTTTTAATTCTGTGCTTTTTTCATCTGCCAGGACTATCAATATTGCACCTTAGCACTGCAGGGGTTGAAAATTCATTTAAATGAGCCTAATATGTAATGAAATAAAAATTATACCAAAACCCAAGAGTTATATATCAATTTGCCTTGAGTTAGGCTACTCAAATAATTCAAAGCTACTGTTAGTAGTTAACAGAATAAGACATGCCATAGGATGTTATAAACCCTGCGGTCATATGGGCAGTGTAATTCTGTTACTTGCAAGATAAAGAAATAAAAGAAGAACTTACTCATTTTGCACAGCCAGTTTTGTGGAGTCCCCAACCAATTCAATTACCTAGCCAGTATTAAAGGTCACAGGATATAAAGGTCTCAAATTCTGCAATAGGTAGTCTGAAATCCCACCTAGAGCATTTAGGACAAAATTAATTGAAGAGAGAAAAATAGACCAAGAAAAACAACAATGAGAAAGTAGCTTTCTTATCTTGCATCAAAAAAACCAAAAAACAACAAAAAAACCACCCTAAATGTTCTCCAGGGTGACTGCAAAGGGGCTTTTTCCTGGCAGCACCTGTCAAAACCAAGATGGCTTTACCCAGTTAGAAAGACTGGTTAGTCCAAATTATGCCTATCCTGTCTGCTGCCACCTGTGGTCTATAAATTTATAATTAAATAAGTCATTTCTTTAGTTCAAGCCTTCCCCTCCTCTGCTGAAATATACGATCCCTCATCAAGTGCTTACATTTTAAGACATTAGTGTAAGTAAACAGTTTTGATGGGGTAAGAATAATTGGAGCAAGAAAAAAGGAGAGATGCTTCCCATAGAAGAAAGGGGCTGGGTGGTTGCAAAAAATAGACTATTGGTTTTAAGTAACAGCCTACCTGTTCTGCATTTTTGAGTGAGGGGGGTTCTTGCGAGACCATTGTTTTCTTTAGATAAGCGCTTCTAGTGTGAACCTGCGGCTGGATGTGGTCTGCTGAAAAGATAAATATCAGCTTTAAGAGTTTAGAAACTTTTTTTACTTTGTTTTATTTTAATTCCAGTTAGTAAATATACAGTGTTATATTAGTTTGAGGTGTACAATATAGTAATTTAACAATTCTATCCGTAACCCTGTGTTCATTACCACAAGTGCACTCCTTAATCCCCATGCCCTATTTCAGCCATCCCCCTACCCACCTCCCTTGGTGACCATCATGGCAACAGCATAGATGGAGCTAGAGAGTATACTGCTAAGTGAAGTAAACAGAGAAAGACAAATACCATATGATCTCATTCATGTGTGGAATTTAAGAAGCAAAACAAACAAGCAAAGGGAAAATATGAGAGAGAGGAAGTCAAAGCAAGGAACAGATTCTTAATTGTAGAAACTTTTATAGCAATTTGATATTACTAGGACATACAACATGTGATCAGTGTACTTGTTCCTTGAATAAATATAGATGAGTTCAGGTGCTGGGCATCTTTCCTTGTAAGATGCTTGTATCACAAACTCTGTAGAGGTTACACACAGTTGGAGGTCACGTGTGGTATTTTCAGGTATTTCAGCTGTAGCTAACAAGTATATGAAAACCAGAATCCATTTGTTTTCATTAAAGTAATTTAAAATTTAACCAAAACTTTACAGAATAAATTATTAGAAAAGACTGCTGATGTAGGAGTAAAAATGAAATTTTAAAACACAGAATCACTTGCTTTATGTTGTATGAAAGTTAAATATGAGTATCTTGAGCTTACTGAAGCTGCTTTAAATTTTTTTTATCTTCCATCAATATATGTCTGTGAGACTGAATTCTGTAGAATAGATGCTTTTAAAACAAAATAAAAAATGGGGCTTATGAACATTATTACAGAAACATCCTTGTTGTCAATCTAACTTAGAATATTTAGATAAAAAGCAAGAAGCAAGTTAATTTGTCACATCGAGCATTGATATACATAGTGTTCATTCAAATGATATATATATCTCTATGTATATTGTGTAATACCAGTTCTTTCTGTTAATTGTCCCCATGCCTACTTTAGATAAAAAAGGCTTATGGTATTTAAATTATTTTCTCTTTTTCTATGGTATGTTTGTTCTACTTCTATTTAAATTTATCTATTGACACTAATATTAAAAATCAGGGAGCTTATTATTTGTATGTTTTTAAATTTTGATCATCATATTTATTGCATTTTATAAAATTATTGGTTCACAATGAAAATTAGAAACAAAACAAAACCAAAAAGCATAAAGGGTTCTTATTAAAAAACAGTTCTTAGGGCACCTGGGTGGCTCAGTTGGTGAAGCATCTGACTCTTGATCTTGGCTCAGGTCTCGATCTCAGTGTTGTTAGTTCAAGCCCCACATTGGGCTCCACACTGGATGTGAAGCCTACTTTAGAAAAAACAAAAACAAAAACAAAAAAACACCCACATAGTTCTAGTTGAATATGCCAGATTGAACTGATTTGTGGCAGTTGGCTGGATAACCAACTGATGAATCAGCCATAAGATAACATCACTAATATCTAATGCTATTACTCATTTATGTCACCTCAATTATACATTCCAGCAAGCCAGAACATTCCCAACATTCAACTCATCCTCTGCTATATTGGTTTAACCAATGCATAACTTGAGGGGATTCATTCTCTTGTTTCACTGACATTTTGTTATGCTGAGAAATATTTGAAATTTATGCGCCATTGGTCTAGTGGGATTTGGAAAGCTTTATATAATATAGAGATTAGGTACTTGTTGTAATGAGATTTTTCCTGTAGGAAATCAAATTATTGAGAGACAGTTTTACCCTTATGGTTATTCAATCCTCCTCTCAGTGCATAAGAACCAACAGATTCGTCTGTACAAAGGCAAAGAGTAGCTTCATGGGTTGGTGAATTTATTGTCACCTCGAGCTTCTGTCCACCACCAGCCCAATGTTCCAACCAATGGCATTGCTCCTCTAGGTCTGGCATTGCCTCAAGATGACTTTTCTGCACATATTACCTGGAAGAGGTAAATAGTCAAAGGCAGTGCTTCAGAGTAACTAAAGTACTACTCAGAAGAAAAGAGTCTGGGGGCACTACCACAGAGAAGGGTATTTTTTTTCCTTAAGATTTTATTTATTTATTTGAGAGAGTAAGAGAGAAGGAGCATAGGGAAGGGGCAAAGGGAGAGGGAGAAGCAGACTCCCTGCTGAGCAGAGAGCCTGATGTGGGGACTTGATCCCAGGACTCCAGGATCATGACCTGAGCTGAAGGCAGATGCTTAACCGACTGAGCCACCCAGGTGCTCCGAGAAGGGTATTTTTTAAGGGGGATGTTACAACAAAGCTTGGAGCCAGGGTGGTTGTTTGAGGAGGATAAATTCATATCTTTGGTAAACTATCAAGTAAGTAGGAGATTCCTGCACATAGCAAGTGGGTAAAAACATGGACTTGTCATGTTCACCTGTTTTCTCTTCCTCCAAGTCCTGTTACCTAATCTTGCTAAGCCCACATTGTCTCAGCTGGAAAACAGGAAAATTCTATACCTCCAAAGGTTGTGAGGATAAAATGCTAGAATTCATATGAATCATGTTCTGTGTGTCCCATTAATGTACTCTAGCCAGGACTACTACACACTCTACCACAGGTTTGCTCAGGGTAGATGAGATGCCTTGTTTATTCAGGAATCTCCTGCACATGATTTAGGAGTGCTTTTGGTTACAAGTAACAGGATACTCAAATTAACATGCCTTAAATGAATAGGAGTTTGTTTTCCTCACATGACATTAAATCCAGAGGCAGTTTCTCCATTAATTCAGATACTTAGCAACACAGTGAAGTATTCAACCTCTTTTTGTTTTTCTCTTCTGTCACCTCTAGTGTGTTGATGTTTGCCAACATGCTTTTTGCTAATATAGTCACAAATGGTATTTTCATCTTCAGGATTATGTGCAATTGCTAGTAAGAAAAAAAGAGAAAGAGAATAAAAGACCCTTATCCTAGAAGGCTTTGTCTTTTTATGCAAGATGGGAAGTGGCTGAGAGACAGTTCTTTATGAATATTTCAGGTCTGCAATATCCAGACCTACACAAAAGGCATGTTTGAACAGCAAAGGTTTTGCAAGCTAGAGCGTCACAGATACCCTCCTCCTTGCTCTTATCTGGACACGTTTGTTTAATAAAACAAGGGATTAACCTAGAGGGTAGCAGGATCTGTTCACAGTCCAGAGTAAAGATAAGGTCTCTCTATCTACTGAAGAGCATGGGCAGATTAACTCTCCTACAGAAGCTCCAAGTCTTAAAGTTTTAGAGGTCCTCTCTTGTGGTGCAGCTAACTGCATATGCATATAAACATCTGGTTGCATTGCCCTGTGGAAAGTGGAATGGGGAAACTGGTGCAAGGTGTCTCTCTGGCTGCTTCGTTTTGACACAATTACTATATGACATATTTCTCTGCCCACAAGTCTTGTGCTTTTCTGTCAGAAAATGTAGATAAAATGTGACAGGATAACTTGTTAGCTTGAAAGTAGGCAAAATCTCAAACTCTTCAAAGTTTCTGACTTAATAGGAACAAGTTTCCTCAACAGATTTTTCTCTTACATTAGAATAGGAACACATGTCTAATCTTAGATAAATCAATGACAACAAAAAATGAGATTGTACAATGAGTTTATCACAATCGTAATTTATCTCTTGGTCTTGGGGTAGCACTCTCTCTTTTGTACAAGGTAACTCAAACCACTCTGGAAATGTATATTTTTAAGAAGTATTTGTGTGTAGAAGGGTGGGTAACCAATGTGTGAGAAGTAGATGGTATACCTACTATCTACTATAAATCTAAAAGTCCTTTAATGGTGTGTTTGTCAGTACTGGACACTAAATTCCTTCAGGTTAAGGAATTATGTCTAATTTTTATTAGAATATACTTGAGCCTAGTGTAGATTCTTTTACATATAGATGCTTAATACAGTTTGATTTAGTGAATGAATTTATTTTAGCCAACAGCATCCTACTTCCAAAAATAATAAGTTTTGTTCAATTAATCGAAATACCTAAACTAAACCAAAAGGAAGGGGAAATATGTTTCTCAGTCACTGAGTGAGAACAAGTTCTGTTTCTTGCCTGATCGATTCTGGAAGTTTCCTATATACTGGAAAAAGGTTCCAATAAATTACAATAATGCCATTTCATATAACTATTATCTTTCTTTAGTTTCAAGGTTGGTTTGGATGTTCCTTCTCTACAAGCTACACAGGCACTTTAATATTGTAACTGTCAAATTCCTATATGATTTATAAACTGGTAGCTAAAACGTCAAGGATGTTGTCAAGGAAAATGTTCTATATTCTTTAAAAATGTATTTATAGTCAGAACTGAATAAATATGGGGGCATGTATTTATTCTTAGTGACTTTCTTGTCAAAATTTATTGGGCTTACTTGTCAGGTGAGCACTAATCTTATTGTCTGTGCTATAAAATCAACCTGGCGTTGGAACACCTAGCTGTGCTCTTCTATTACTGTGTCACTATTGATAGTGTACATTTCTGAAATTGAAAATTACTAGGCAATGTTAGTAACAAAGCAAATGATGAAGCGTGAGACAACTCAACTATAATACCTCTGCATGAATGAATTGCTGTTTAGACTATGATCTAAATTAATTCTAAGTGAATCACAACAAAAGAAATACAATAGAGCAAGTAGCAAAATTATAATTATCCTTCCCATTAATAATAGCAAATATTCAGATAGATTTATAGCTAAAAAAGATTTTGAATATTACTTATTTAATCTAACACATTAATCACAGATAGTTAATTGGTTCATTGAGGCTACACAACAGGGCACCACTACTGATGGTACCATGGTACCAACATGGTATCTCCAAGATACCTACTATCCTGGGGTGGTTCCTGATGGTATGAATTCCTGAGAATTAACCAATCACTATTTGTTGCTTTTATGCACTTGACTATTGATGAAATGAGAAATTTGGCACATGTACGTTAAATATAAAAGCTATTATAATTTTGCCAGTCATTCACAAGAAGTCAGTCTTGGCTAACCTAGCAAACTATTTTCCCTCAGTTTCTAATTGTGCTTCATTTAACCTCTCTATTTTGTGGTTCTCAAATGAGAAGACATTTTTTCTACTTGATGGATCCCACCCGTTTTAGATAGGCCTGCCTTCCCCACAAAGAAGGAAACCTCAAAACCACTGATACAATGCCTTTGACATTTAAATGGATCCATACACAATAAAGCTGCAAAAATATCTTAGTGATTTCTATATTTACTAATGGAAGAGACTGACATTTATTGGGTATCTTTTCTGAAATATGCTTTTTAACAAACACTTTATAGATATTTGTTCAATTCTTACAATGACCCCGTAGGACTGATATTACTAATGATCATTTGACAACTGAAGAAAATTGAGGTTTGGAAAACTTAAGTAATTTGTATCAAGTCTCTAAATGTATATGATAATGAATATTGAGTAGAGATTCAAATTCAGGACTGTTGATCTTCAGTGTCCTTTCCATGAAAGAATGTCTGCTTCTTAAATATTTCCAGTTGGAAACGAACTCTATTTGATACATTGTCATCAAGAGTATTGTTATGTAATGTCAGTAATCACAGGAATTTCAAAATTGTACAAAACCTCCAAATTTATGGAGAAAACATGATAAGAGAAACAGTCACCATTTTTCCTTAGAAAACGAGGTGCAGAAGCCTGGAATAGTGCCTAATCTTGGAAAGCTCAGAGGGAAAAAGAAGTTTTACCTAAGTATCTTCAAATTACGGACAACTGCAGACACATGGCTGGGCAATTTAACATTGAGTGTTAACTATCTAATGTATAAGGTATAACGTATAAACATTTGGTAGCAATGTCTTCTTTGAGTAGACAGACTTCACTGCCCACATGCTAGGTCACACACACTTGAGTTCTCTTATCTAGTGCCACTCTAGTCATCCTGTGGCATGCGTCCCTGGGAAGGCAGAGGGATTCCAGTGGAATTATCTTCACCCTGATTGTGGCTGGCAGACTATAAGGATAAGATGATGGTGATTCTTCCATGTCAATTAAATTGTGGCTTCTGTGCAGAGGATGTCATTTCAGGAGATGCTTTTCTGACATAAACCTTCCATCTAGCAGGAGCCAGAGAAGAAAGTATGAAGTCCCTCACACCTTTGATCACTGTTGACCTGCTATATATTAGAAGTGGTGACCTGGAGCTGAAAGGCTTAGTTTTCCCTCATCGCTTACTCTCCTGGAGCCTTCCACTATCCTATATACCCATGATTACCAACCTCCTTGACCCATCAAGGGCCAGACTCCAAAGGAAAGTTAAACAATTTGTTTTCTAACAACACCCTGGAAGCAGAATATAACTCCATAAAACGTTTCATCCATGAAGGGCAATCACAGTTCTACTCATTGGAAAAAAACAGAGCATTGGTATCTCATCACATAAAGAACGCTTGTTGCATTTTGAAGGAAGAATTATATTCACCCTCTGGGGTTAGAGAACCCAACACATAACTGTGAGCAACATTTATATACGATTGAATCTGGCTGCTAATTGACTGGACAGTCAAAATTGCATGCAGCCAGGAAAAATGTCAACTTTAATCTTCCCAGAACTGCTTCAAAAGAGAATTAAGTGGAGAGCAATTTTTATCAGAATTAAGCCAATACTGTAGGTTTAAAATGGAAAACCTTAAAGTGACGAGAAATGGGCAGGTATTTAAATGAACTTTTAAAATGATTACTCTGCAGTATTCACTGTTATTGTCCCTGTTTTATTTAATTGTTATAACAAATCTGTGAAATAGTTCTGTTTTGTTTTGACTTTTTAAAAAAATTTATCTTATAAAGGAGGACACTGTCTCAGAAGGTGAAATAACTGGCCTGAGCCCCCCACCCCACTCCGCCCCGCAAATGAGAATGAAGCTGAGCTGGGTTTTACATTCAGATCTCTTTGACACCAAATTCTACAATTTTTCATTCATCCATTGCATTGAGACCACATATCCTATTTCATGTATTATAGATCCTCCAGGATGTCAAGATAATAACGGAGAGAAATAGGACTTCTTAAAACTTTTCACTGAGCTCTATTTCTTTCTCCAAATAAAGGGGAAGACCGCCATCACAGACTTTGTGTGTGGTCCTGGCATCAGGGGTCACACGCCACCGCTATCAGACTCTTCTGGGGCATAATTAAAAATGCAGATTCCTCTGATCTCTGATCTGATCCTCAGCTCTCTGACCCAGATTCTCTGGAAATTGGGGTGTTGACTGCATGTTTAACAAGATTCCTGGGTAATACCCGTGATCACACATTTAAGAATCACCTTTGTATGGAATGTGAGATTGTGGTTGAGTGGGTGAGGCAGACTCTCCTTGTGTCCAGAATAAATACTACTAACACTAGTACAAATACCAGTAATTGTGTAACATTTGGGTATGGCTGGCACCCTCACAGAGAACGAGGTGAGCATCTATTAGGTGTTATTTAAAAGATCACAAAATATTTTCAGAGGTATTTAAATATATTTTAAAATGTCAAAATGTCTTTCTCTCTAGTTAGCAAAGTTGTAAAATCTCTATACTAGTTACCATCATCATCATCATCATTATCGTTGTTAGTCTTGAAAGTTTTATTTGAAATTTAGCTGCTCTTACGTGGAATTTGGCTTGTGGAGTATTTGGAAGTGCAGAGCTCTGTAAATCTGTATTTAAAAAAATATGTCCACTCTCGCAGTGTGGTGAATGATCAGCCAATTCAGGGACCCACAGCAAATGTACCACAAGAGAAGTGAACCGCTGACATGGTCAGACAGCATGCTGCTAGAAAGTAAAAGCAGGGAAGGGACAAGGAATACTTCTTAGAGGCAGAGAACAAAATCGAACAGTGGGTACACATCAAAGCCAAGTTTTGTGTTCTTCGTGGTTTGTCCCAGCCCAGATCCTACTGTCTACAAGACACTCACATCTACTGTCGGACCTTGGTGATAAATCCTCCATCTACGTCTAAGAAAACTCTTGCACACTAGTGTAAGATATTTTTCTTACAAGAAATTTTATAAGAAACTCATGGTTTCCTCTATTCAAAGGGAGAAGGATTTAAACGGAGATCATAAAAATGGGCTCTTATTTTACCACCAGCTATTCACATGAACCTAAGTGATTTCTTTTCTTTTTTTTTTTAAAGATTTTATTTATTTATCTGACAGAGAGAGAGACAGCCAGCGAGAGAGGGAACACAAGCAGGGGGAGTGGGAGAGGAAGAAGCAGGCTCCTAGCGGAGGAGCCTGATGTGGGGCTCGATCCCATAACTCTGGGATCATGCCCTGAGCCAAAGGCAGACGCTTAACCACTGTACCACCGAACCTAAGTGATTTCTAAAAAGAATCATGCCTTTTTAATTTCTTGCTGATGATGACAGTGGTGCATATTCTATGTGATGTATAAATAATGGACAAATACCAATATATTTACTTTTATATTTTACATATTTTATAGACTATATTACATTTATTTATAAAATTTATATAAATGTGTAAAAGATCCTTCTGAACTTACACAACTAGAAATATTTGTACAGTTGTTCTTCAAATATATTTACTAAATAACTTAGGCATTTCCAATGTTTCTCATTGAGATTCACACCAAGATTGAATATTGTTTCCTCGCCACAGTATTCTTGATTGTAACTGAGATATGCAGAAAATTATAAAATATTTAAATAAATTATGGTTTTAGAATGATCCAGTAGATTTTATTACTTGTTTGGTTTTCTTTTCAGACGACTGAGTATTACTAAGCAAAATTAAAATTATGCAAGAATCAAACACAATTGTTCCACTGAAGCGCTTTACAAAGTTTATTGGATTTGACAGATTATTTTCAAAGCTGATTTAGTGTTCATTGGACACATACTACACCTATACTAAATATAGGCTGTAATGTGTTTCCATATGAAATATGTTTGACAAAGGAAGTGATAAAGTGTTAGAATTTGGATAAGGGGGAAATATGTCCTGAGTATTTGAATAGATAAGGCAGAGAGAAGGACAGGTATTAGATCCTTACAAACCCTATATTGTAAGCGCGTTTTTGTATTGATGAGAGAATACATTTGTCTCTCATATTTCTGCTCTGAAGAAATGCTCATATGGTCAACAAAACCAGCATTTTTCATCAGTCACACGTGCATTGTATGGCTGCACTAAGTTGTGCTGTAGTAACATACAATCCCCAGATCTCAGTGGCATGAAAGAATCACATTTTATTTCTCTCTAGCTCTGTGTGTCCATCATGGGTCAGCAGGTGGCTCCACTCTGCATCATCCATGCTCTCACCCTGGGACCAAGGTGATGGACTCTTTCTGTACCTTTGCTAGATTCTGCAACATAGGGGAAGAGACTTGAAGGTCGTACACTGGCAACAAAATCTTGGGCTTAAAGTTATATATAAGTTTTTTTCTCATAACTTCTTGATCAGAATTGGTCATATGCTTCCACCCAACAAGAAGGGAACCAGGAATTGAAATGCTTCCATGTGCCTGGGTGGAGAAGGGTGAAATATTTGCAAAATTCGTGACTAGCATGGCATTTAACTCATTGTGACTGCCTTCTAAGAAACTAAAGCCATTGACTTATCATGAAACCATTAAATAAGGGAAATATTTTCTTTGACTAAACTTTTTAACAAAATCCTATTCCTTAGTTGTACCTTTAAAATCCTGTTACCGTGCTGCAAACTTTTGAAAAAACAAAAAGAAAAGTAAATTTATTATGCTGAATGGTAAGATAACACATATGTAAAGGATAATGAATGAACTTGAGAAGCTTTGTTACAAAATTAAAACATAAAGAACTCTGTAAAGAGTAAATATATGTGGACTCACAGTGGAATGATGTACCAAGTATCTGAAAAAAAAAAGTTTTACATTTTGAAATGTTATATCTTCTTTAAGGAGAGAGCAAAGCCACCTGGCCTGACCCTAATTGCCAAGAATTTTATTAATTAAAAAAAATTTGAGTAAGAGTTATGGTTATTTCTACCATAGAGGATTTAGAAATTTTGTTAAGGTTCTTTATCATCCACAAGTAATCACCATATATTTTTTATAACAAATGTTACATACATATGTGCCCACATTCAAAAGCAGAATATGAAAGTGGGACTTTATCTGTATTACACTATCCAAAAATTTTCCTTCATGGAATTCATTTAGTTAGTACCAAAAAATTATTGTATATTTTTATATTAAAAACAAGTATATTACTTATCCATTTTAACTGAAAATTGACACTGTCACAGAACACATACATATGTCCATTTATCTGTATACCCGAAGGAAAGTAAGGCAGAGAGGAGACAAAGGGAGAGAGGATGACAGGGACAGACCAAATAACAGACTGAAATATTAATATAGCGAATATAATACTTTATAATTCCTCACTAGTATGCTTTTTTGATCTTGTACAAATAATTTTTAATGTTTTCTCCTCTATAAACTGAGTAGTTGTAGCATTCACATAAAATACAATGTGTGGAAGTATGTTAATACTGAAACACAGCCGCAATTAGCTTGTAGCAACTGTATAATATTCTAGGAATTAATGAAAAAGCTCAAATTGGGTGATAGGACAAGAATTAGTTAGCTGTATTCGCTTTTGACATATAATTGAAATGTCAAATAGGAGTATAAGATTTCAGAAATTATACCCAATCAACAAAATAGCTTATTTGCTGACTCTGCAGCAAGAAAGGGCAGGTTGGCATTTCTCCCAGATTCTACACTTTGTGAGGACTTATTTTCTGAACTGGAAGTGAAAAGACTATGTTGGAAAATCAAGTTTCTTATTCACTAGTTTCCACTTCCCTACTTTAACACACGAAACATATAGATCAAATTATTAAATTGGTCTTTTTTTAATAATAATTTTTTATTATGTTATGTTAGTCACCATACAGTACATCCTTAGTTAATGACGTAGTGTTCCATGAGTCATTATTTGCATATAACACCCAGTGCACCATGCAATATGTGCCCTCCTTAATATCCATCACCGGCCTATCCCATTCCCCCACCCCCCTCCCCTCTGAAGCCCTCAGTTTGTTTCCCAGAGTCCGTAGTCTGTCATGGTTCATTCCCCCTTCTGTTTACCCCCCCTTCATTCTTCCCTTCCTTCTCCTACCGATCTTCCTGCTATTTCTTATGTTCCATAAATGAGTGAAACCATATGATAATTGTCTTTCTGTGCTTGACTTATTTCATTTAGCATAATCTCTTCCAGTCCCACCCATGTTGCTGCAAATGTTGGGTAATCATTCTTAAATTGGTCTTTTAACAAAATCACAGCCCTTTGTTGTAGAAGTAGACAACTGTCTCTTTTGTTCATCTTGTCAGTCTGACTTTTAAAATGGCTTCTCTTAGAATTATATTCCAAATTTTCTTTGTCCATTCCAAAATAACACACACCTAGTACTGAACTATTATGAGTCCAAATTGAGAAGGAAAACCTGTATCTATATGACATATAAACTCTCCAGAACTGAATTCCAAGTTATCACTAAATAAATAAGATAATTCCTTCCTAAAAAAAGGTAGCATTTGATAAGAACCTTGATAAGAATCATGAAGAAAGTGTCAAAGGTCAAATATCTGAGGATGTCTCAATAATGATGGAGGCAGGAAAATTTAGGAAATCACTTATGATCTAGTCTGGCTGAGAGATTGAAATAGAAAAATTAAAAAGAACCACATTAGAGTTCTGTCTTTAGGGGTTTGATTTCCATGGGATTGGCAACAGTGAGCCACAGTACATTTTGGGGAGGCGAGTAACTTAATTAAACTGTTCATACTGCTTTGTGTATTCCTTAACCAGTGAATTTTTAGTTGAATGAGTGTAGGGACTATGCTGCTTTTGGTTATAGATCTATGGGTGTTGTATGTCACAGGACATGTTACATAATAAGCTTTCAATTAACATTTTTTGAATGCTGAATAAAGGAAGAATATTTTAATGATTACATGGGAGATGGATTAAGATGGTGGAGACAGAAATGAGGAAAATTCATGGAATATTGGAGACATGTTTTGAATAAGAAGGACGTAGTGAATATAGGCAATGACTTTATCCAAAACTGTGTTAAGCATGATAACTACTAGCTGCACAAGGCTAAATTTCAATTAAGTAAAATTAAATAAAATTTAAAATTCTACTTCTACTCTTTAGTTACACTAGATGATTTCAAATGCTCAATAGTTACGGTTAAGGGCTACCATAGTGGACAGCACAGATACAGAACATTTTCATCATCGCTGTAATTTTCATTGGACAGTGCTGGTCTAGATTACACTTTGGGAGGAATCAGCCCTCTTGAAGACAGTCCATTACTTACAACTATTTCTTGTTTAATGTATCATGTCCTTTGAAAAAAAAATATTGCTAGAATATGCTGCCCAAGCAAAGCGAAAGCATTTTAGACATCCATGAAGGACAGAAGCAAGTAAAAATATCCTCTTTATGAAACAAAGACACCAACCAAATCATGCTGGTTTCATTTGGATTGAGGATAAACTCCTAGAATGAACATATTATATGTAAACATCTTATTCTAAATTCCTTTTATAGTACATGAAATTGTAGATTATTAAGACGATAACAGTTATCTTTTACATTATGCCAAAATGTTGTCAATTTCAGAGGAAACATCAGTTCTATTGATACACATTGATAGAAACAAAAGAAAATATTTAGTAATAATAGTAGTTTGATAAATTTTTCCTGATTTTACTAGTTTCTTGTTCTTTGAGAAAAGCAGTTAAATAGACAAGGAAGAATGGCATACTTTTGTGACGTGTCTGTCTTGTCGGTAATCTCGCCTGGGATAGACTGAGAGCAGTAAGCACAGGCTCCTCAAGGCTTTGGATACTGAAGTAAAGTCACTACAAGGCTCTATCTACATTTCAATAAGGTTACATTTTGGCAGGGTATATGGTAGAAGGCTGCAAGTTGATAACATGTAAGGATTTTGTAGGAAGTAAAGAGATGCAAGAGAACATGAGTCCAAGTGTATTAATTCTTAAGCACACACCGTCCCATTTTTTTATGGCCATTTTTGATTCATGTAGAGAGAAGCAAAACTATAGCACTAGTTCCAACTTATTCTTCCCCAGACTACTTCCAGACCAAATTCTCAACATGCCAGAATCACCCTCTACCTAATTTGTAAGCGAATCTCTTCTTTCTTTTTTGCTTAATGAAAAAAAAAAAAGAAGGAAGAGCATATTTGCCTTGTGAAAAGATATAATTGGAAAAAATATTTTGAAATAAAAAACCATAAACAGATCATAACGGCATAGTCAATCTGAAAGAATGATCAGGCAGATTTGAAAATTTCTAGCTATCCTGATTAAGATTCCATTTTACTTATTACCTTTAGAGTTAGACATCTAACTCTTTTATATTCACTCTTACTTAGGACTTTAGAAGCTATAATTCAATTTCTAAGCATGTATCAGCATAGAAAATCATAATACACAAAGTTATTCATCTGTTCGATGAACATTTCTGTGGTTCCTCTGTGCTGCGTGGTAGGCAATTCAAAAACGACACAGCAGTTAAATTGGTAGAGCTGATAAACAAATTCTGGTCCATTTGATCTCCAAGCATGAACTCCCAGTCCCTAAGCCATACCACCTGGTTTGGGGTTATGATCATGATGCTGAAGGGTTAGAGAAACCTGGGTTTCAGCAGCCCCTGCTGTTTCCTAGGCTTGGAGCCTTAGCTAACTTTGTCTGTTTTACTAAGACTTAGATTCCTCATCTGTAAAATGGTAATAATCATTGTACCTACCTCAGACCATTATTGTTTTGAATAAGTTAATTCATAGTTAGTACTATGACCTACCTGAATATTATTTTCCAGAAAGTAGTTTTTCCTGTTTTCTTCTAATTAGCATTATTTATCAAATATAAGTAAATGTTACTGAGTTTCCGTCATTTGCCAGCTTAAATTCCTAACAGATATGGATGGTAAGGCATTCACATGTGAAAAACTAACCAACACAACAAAAAAGGATATAAAAATAGACTGAAGTGCAACATGATATTATAGGCTTTCAGGTCCTAGTGGCTAGAATGCTGCAGGAATCATCAAGGAGGATGAGAGACTTAAGCTTGGCTTGGGAAGTTCCAATAAGGAGAGAAGAGTATGGGGACATTCTACTAGAAGGGTTCAGAGTGAGAAGAGACCCTGACATTCTCTATGTTCAGGAAGCCACCACTGGTAAGGCCTTGATGACTTCTAATCTCCTCAGTAAAGACTTAATTGATTTCCTATTTCAAAGTCTCCAAGGGAAAACTAAGAGGAGAAAAACCATCTCATCTAACTAGGCAACTTCAAATAATACCACCTTTTGTATGCACAAATGGCAGATCTGTTTTCACCGGTTTACAGCTTACTCATTCTCAGAAGATGAGTGTTTGAGAAAAATTCATGGCACATTCCCTCCATCTCAGTTCTGTACTTGGTAATATGTCACACTTCTTTTAATGAATGAGCCACAAAGGCACCCAGTCTATAGAGTGACACTAAAGAATGCAGAGGTAGCCTGTCCTGGAATAGGGCAATATCGTGAAACTCAATGGTGTGGACTGAGCCCATTAAAGATAGTGGTACCTGGGTACCTGGCATTTCATCAGGCTATTTATAGTTTATGAAGTATTTTCCAAAAAGAGTTCCATTTTTTAACACCTCTATCTGTAAAATCCTAGAATTAGAAATAGAGGTGTTTGGGTTTCTAACTTCACATACCTTCTCTTGTACAATAACCACTTACAAACTACAAATCCATAAATGGGAACCTTGAGAAGTTTGGCAGGAGTGGGGGAAAAAGAGAGAAAAAGGGTAATTGAACATGACACCCCTGAAAGGATGGCTGATGTGGGTGGTCTGCCTTCCTTTACAACCTGCATCTGTATAGATAACCTAAGTGGTCTCTATACAGGGAGGTTCTAGAGAAGACAGTAGAGCAACTGTGAGATCCAGTGGAGATGGTATCTCCTGAATGTTTAGTTTGGCAGAAGATAAGCTGTGCAGTTGTGTTTGTGATTCAAGTCTACTGCTACATATGTATTTAAATTTGGCAATTGCCTTTTCTCAGTTAAAAAAGAGTGATGTCTTAGCTTTAGGAAGGCTGCACTGGGAGTAGGAATTTTTTAGGTCTTCTCCAGTAAACCCAATTTGTGCTCAGCCATTTCAGGTTTTGAGTATACATGACTGTTGACCAAAGTTTCCTATGAGAAATAGGAAAAAAAAAAAAAAGATGAAGCAATTGCACTGTTGGTGAACTTCATATTGTGTCCCACATTGAAGAAACTTCTTAGAGTATACAATGATTATGCTTGCCATTTATTTATTTTTTAAAAGATTTTATTTATTTGAGAGAGAGAGGGGGTGAGTTGGGGGAGAGGCAGAGGGAGAGCGAGAAGCAGACTCCCTGTTGAGCAGGGAGCCTGATGCAGTGCTCACTCCCAGGACCCTGAGATCATGACCTGAGCTGAAGGCAGGCACTTAACTGACTGAGCCACCCAGGTGCCCCTATGCTTGCCATTTATTGAGCAATTACTACATGCCAGGCACTGTGTGTGCTACGACTATCCTATAAGGTAGATATTTTTAATATCCATTTTAGGTAAGAAGGAATTGAGGCACAACGTTTAATGCAACTGTCCAAGTTCACACAATTAATAAACACAGAACCAGGGATAAACTTCTTTCCCCCCTTGGATTCAAATGGGATTGAAGATATATTTTGAAAGTAGAACTAAAAGGATTGGCAGATGAACCGGTTTTGGGGTATGAAGGAATGAGAAGAGTGAAAAGTGACAAGAAGACTCTTTAGCTTGAGCAATTGAACACTAGGGTTACTATCTCCTGAGATGGGGGAAGATTGGGAAGGTGCACCTGGAAAGAAAGTGAACAATTCGTATTACATATTATGTTTCAGGTGCTTATTAAATATTAAATGAGATGTCATATAGGAATTTGGCTTTAGGACTTCTGAATTTGAGGGAAAGTTCAAGGCTGAGCTTATAAATTTCGGTGTCATCAATTAAAAAAATTCACTTCTATCCAGAGGACTTTCTGCAATGATAGAAACAGTAAATGGTAATAGAGAAGGGTCAGAGGACCAAGTATATGATACTACACCTTTTTAAGCTCATGAAATATTATGGATTAAATTGCATCCAGCCACCAAATTCATGATACTGAAGTCTTAACCCCCAAAGTGACTGTATTTGGAATGGGGCCTTTAAGGAGGTAATGGAAGATAGATGAGGTCATAAGGGTAGGATCCTAATCCAAAAGGGAGATACACCAGTTTGCTCACATGGAGGGAGAGACACCAGTTTGCTCACATGGAGAAAAGGCCATGTAAGGACACAGTGAGAAGATGGCCATCTACAAGCCAGGAGAGGGCTTAGGAGAGGGCTCAGGAGAAACCGAATGGGTGACACCTTGATCTTGCATTTCCCATCTATGTAACTGTGAGAAATGGATTCTGTTGTGTAAGCCACCCAGTCTGTGGCATTTTATTATGGTGATCCTAGCACACTAATACATGAGTGTCAAAGAAGTAGAGGTTTTCAAAACTCAATGCTCAGGTTCTGGATTTGCAAACAACTCATCAAGCAGTATCTAAAATTACCTTTGCTGTTTTGAAAATGACTGTTAACTTGTACTGTACTCAGAGGTGACAGTTGCTAATTATATGGAAATATTTTAGCTTAATGAAGTAAAAAAATGTAGTTGGCTTCCTTATTTTAATATCCTTTTGTTCCTCCCTGATAGTTTGATGTCCTAACCTACTTGAGAATTTTCTATCTTGTTTCTAGACTGAAATAGTCCAAGGGATTCACCAGAATGCCTATAAATTAAACATTTGCAAATCACTTTTCCTTTTCACATCCTAAATTCATTCTTTCTTTTCTTGTGTCAAAAAAACGTATGCAGTTATTGAATAAAAGTCTGGAATTCATAAAAGCAAAAAAAAAAAAAAAAAAAAGGAAAACAATCAAAATGTCCCGAGCCACAGATAACCTGTTGAGAAGTTGCTGCTGCATTCAAGCCAAGATGGCAACGAAATTCCATACTGTGGATCTCTTCCTGCTCCAAATGCATAATGACGGTGGCAGAAATTTAAAAGAGAACATTCAAGAAGATATATGTATACAATAAGATCAATACAAACAACTTTGTGTAACAGAAATAAAAAATCCTTACTTGGAAAACATTTGCATAACTGATGCTGTGAGGAGAACATGGAGCACTGAGAGTTTGGCCTTCTTGGGAAAATAAGATTAAGAGTTCCATTTGATTAAGTCTTAATGCTTGGAACCAGTCGCTGGAGCAGGGCTCTCTTGGTCCTAAGGTGACATAGTCTGTGACCAGATTGTAAAAGGAAATAACAAAATAGTATATGTTTAAGTAAAGCTGCTCTCCAATTTAGTGACTTTGTGCCTATATGCTCAATAATACCAGGGTAAAAGGGTCCTCAGCTATCCAAAATGGATTTGGTTCTGAACTGGGGCCATGTGAAGTAGAGAGAAAAAGAAAGGAAGAGAGAGGGGTTGGAGAGAGAGAGAGAGAGAGAGAGAGAGATCTTTTGTCACCCAATATGAGTCTTACATTCATAAAAATTATCAGTAATATATAAGGCAAAATAAAGCAGAGACATACAAGATAATAGATGAATATAAAAATGACCAATAAGAGATACTAGAATGGAATATATATTCAATTATTTTTTTAAGATTTTATTTATTTATTTGAGGGAGAGTGGGTGAGAGAGAGAGAGAGAGAGCGCACATGAGCAGGGGGAAAAGGAGAGGGAGAGGAAGGAGCAGACTCCCCGCTGATCAGGGACCCTGATGCAGGTCTTGATCCTAGGACCCCGGGATCATGACCTGAGCTGAAGGCAGACACGTAACTGACTGAGCCACCCAGGCTCCCCAGAAATATATTCATTTAAATAACATTTAATAGATTGATAAACTTCAAGCTGGATAAAACTAGTGATGGAATAAATGAATGAAATCATATTTAAGAATTAGCTAAGAATTCAGTAAGAGAAAAAAATCACACACACAAGTATATACACACACACATGCACACACATATTTAGAAAGCTAATATTAGGCAGCAGAGAAAACAGAAATTGAAAAGTTTTAATATTTATATAATTGGAATTCCTAAAGAAGAGAAAAAATGACATAGAATGAATATTCATTCAAACTGAAGAATTGTTTAAAATTAAAAAAGAAATAAGCAGTAGGAAGTGCATTTCAAATTTCATGTAGTTAAAAAAAATTCTCCATCTGGATAAATCGTATTAAAACATCAAACATCAAAAAAAAAAAATAAAGGTTAACCCCCCCCCAAAAAAACCCTTCAAACATCCAAGTAAAGACCTACCATACAAAAAAGACAGATATTTCCTAATTACGCTGATAAAACTTTCAATAACAAAAAACGATGTTAGAAGACAGTTACATATTGTCTCCAAAGTACTCAAAGGATATTAGACATTTATACCAGTTAGCATTCAATGGAAGGGCACACTAGAGGCATTGCAGAAGCTGTAAAATGAAGACAGTTTGTCATTCACAAACCCTTGGAATTATTACTCTTTCTAAAATAGGATCCTTGCCCATTTATCACTGTAATATATTAGAATATGTTTATCATATTAGTGTATTATAGTACACCATACTATTTTTTCCCCCTGCTTTTCCCACTAGAATACAAGACCCACAAGGACAAGGACTTCACATATTTAATTTGTTGCTGGCTTTCTGTCCTTTGACAATAGGCACTTGAAAATATTTGAATTGTTAAAATGGAGCTACTTATGAGATAGCTCTGCTTAGATCAATTCTGTAAAAGAAATGAGATTTCAACTGCTTAAGTGCTTCCTTTATTACTTGTATTTCTGTAATTTTATTTTAATTTATTATCTTCCACTTGCTTAATTAATATAATAAGATTTTATATCTCTTTCTACTGCCAATGACTTTCATGCTAGTCCATTATTGACTTTGTATTGGGATGCATGATAACCTAGCCTTAACAACTCATGTGATTGTTAAATTTCTGCATGATAAAGTATTTTAAACTACAGTTTAGCATTAGAGGGTGAAAAATCAGAATTATCACTGAACTCTAACAATAAGATAAGGATTGCTGAAAATACTTTCTAACCAGAGAATTGACTGTGGCACATGATGAGGGTAGCTAGAGAGATGGTGTGGGCACTTCTGCCCTTTTATGAGCAAACTGAGAGGATCTAGCAGGACAAGTGAGCGTACTTTAGGTCTAGATAGTTTCTATTTCCTGAAGACACTGTCACTGGCCCGACTAGAAGCCTGAATGATTCTGCAATCAAAATATTGTTTCATCCGTCTTAAAGTGAATCTTTCAATCCTGGGAATTGTTGGAGTGTCTGAGACAAATAGTGTAGTCTTTGGTGATTTTTAAAAAATAGATTGTAATATTGCTTTTGTGTCTTCTTGCTAAACTAAAATAGTTTATTTTGTCTAAAACATATTTTCATTATAGCAAATCACCTAGTAACCTGATAACCAGGTAGTAGAAGATGAGGCTTAAAGCTTTCATGTAACTCTAATTGCTGAAGACAGTTGGTATTTATAAAAAAAATCTGACCTTGCCTGACAGCTAATCCACAGTCAGGTGGAAAATTTGTAGAATAGCATGCTGTATCAGTAAGTATTTTCCAGAGATATAGAACCAGTAAGATTTATATATATATATATAATATAAAAATATATACTATATAAAAATAATTATATATATA
This sequence comes from Ursus arctos, assembly GCF_023065955.2. Classification (NCBI taxonomy): domain Eukaryota; kingdom Metazoa; phylum Chordata; class Mammalia; order Carnivora; family Ursidae; genus Ursus; species Ursus arctos. The sequence continues at coordinate 10,518,171 of NW_026622819.1, read as the reverse complement.
AAATGAAGTCATTATGGGAGTCCTTATTCTGTCTGCTAAATTATTCCTGTTTTTCTTTCCAGGGAACATACCATGAGTGTACTGTCTGTCTTCCTGTGGTTTGGTGGAGCCATGTAAGTAGTTCTAACCAATGATGTGTTCTTCCAGGACGTGTATTTAATTGCCAGTGCAGGATCCTTCAGAAAAAAAAAAAAGTGATCTTTGTTATTTAGTGGTAAATTATTGGGTGAAAATGCTGCCTGAATAAACTTGGAATGCATATAATGAACAGGAAGCATTAGTGGAAGAGTCTGGAGAGCAGATTGTTATTAGATAAGTTCGTCATTCCATTTGAAAAGGCACTAAAAGAAAGAGTTCCTAATTGGCTGGTTTGCCAGAAGAAATCAAGAAAATAGAGAGTGTAGATATTTAGCCACTTGTAGGTTTGAAACAAGTAACTGCTTTTCAACCCCAAACAATAAAAGACAAATAAAAAAATTCTTTGAGCAACAAAATCAGATGAAACCACTGTCTAAATGCAAGAATCAACATAAGGCTGTAGTTTTCAAACCCATTGTTTAACCTTTGAATGGCTTAGGTGCACCTCATTAAGCCTTTTTGTTGGACAAAATGACTTAGGGGAAAGAGACCAGAGTGTGCCTCTTTCCTGGAAACCTATTAGGTTCCAGGTAACAGCAATTATGTCCAGAGAGAGGGGGAGTAAAAATCTTGGGAAAAAACCTATGGGTGTGGCTATTGGGACATGCTGCTAAGGAGAATAAAATAGGTAAGATTCCAAATATTTGAGATAGATAAACTGGCAAAGAAAAGACCTGGTTTACTTTTTACTGTTTTGGACATTGAACAACCTTGAACTCTCACATTCATGTAGTAGGAAAACAATATGAGCAGTGTTCAGTCCCAAAAGAGAGCGTGGTGGCTGTGAGGATGTGCTGCTCAGATCACCAGCGGCAGGGAGCATGATGAACAGTGGCTCCAGTGGCCCTTCCCAAACCACCACTGTGTGTGTGGAAGCTATGCTACTCATGGGCTGTTCCCTGCTAATGATTGAATACGGGCAGGCTCATCCCTGGGAGATGCAGGACCCCTCTGATGGGCGACTTTGGCTTGAGGACTCACTGATGCCCTTGTCAAAAGTTCCTCAGAATTGCCCTGCTTTTTAAGATGTGTCAGCCCTCCTTCCTTCCATCGCTCCTCAATTCCTTTTTTTCCTTTCCTTGGGGTCAGACTTGCATCTGATATTAAGTTTCCCCAGCCCCCCCTTAGCACCTTCTCCATTTTCTCCCACAGGCATTTCTCCAAATAAATGCATGTTTAGGAGTCTCTTGGCATCTGCTTGTCACAAGACTCAGATGGTCACAAAGGGCATGTTCTCCCACACCCTATTCAGAGTGGCCTACAATGGTAATGAAGGACCTTCCAGAGATTGGAAGCAAAGGAACAAATGTAAAACAGTGGTCTGGGGACCTCGTCCCAGGGAGCAAAACCAGGGCATAATCATGAACATTTCCCTTCCCTTAGAAATTTCTGCCCAGCTCTAGAAACTTGACTGCTTAGTGTCTCATGTTCTTTCCACTTTCTAAATAAGAGTTTATTGCAGATACCGTGTTCCTGACCCACAATTGTTTATAGGGTGGGTTGTTGAGAAATAGCTTGTCTTTTGACTATGTAGTTCCCAAAGTCAAGAGGAGCTGAATCCAATCTGTAAAAAAAAAAACAAAACAAAACTGTATCAGCCAGGAATCCAGTCAGGAGACAGAAATGTACCAATTATTTAACAGAGAATTAAATAGGAAACACTGTAGGTGTAAAGGCAGAAAGGAAACATGAAAGCTATCACCAAGAAAGTAGCCAGTGGAAGCAGCTACCACTTCCGGGGATTGGAAACTGAAGTGAAAAGTTAGGATTGTTGCGGAGCTGGATTCTGACCTGGAATTCATCCCTCTGACTGGCACATTTGGAGGAAAAGCTCTCTGAAGATGGAGTGCAAACCTCAATGGTGTGGCACTCAACCTCTGTTCACTGGTTCTGTTGTCTCTGAGGGGACAGAGTGAGTGTTTTCTTTGGGGAGTGTTGAAAAATGGCAGACTGTTATGAGCCGCTGTTACTGGAGTACCTGCCACTGGGGTACTACAGCACGATTACTAGAGTGATTTCACAGAATCAAAATTTGAGTACCATGTATTTTTTTCTTCTTCTAGTCTCCAGTCTTCTTCTAGAGGCCCCAGCTGCAAAGCTTAACTGGGAGTCAGCTGGTAAAAGAGAAAAGATGGTTTGCAGAATCTGTGTCATAAAGGAGAGTATAGAAAGTTAGAATTTGAGCTGAATGATAGTAGCTTAATGATCAGTATGCCTCCTGATATAAATATTACTGTCTATCACTCAGACATCTAAGCCTTTATGCGTCATGGCATGACTGGATAAACATCCTTTAAATTTTCTCACTCAGAGAGGCTATATGTGCATTTTGGTTGTGAAATGAACATTGAAACAGTCGTTGATCAGATGGGTAAACTGTGCTGGTCTTTAAGGTTATTTATAATGCATGTCTTTTTCTGCCCTAATTTTGGGGCATAAGGTTGGTTCATTTTCTGACTTTCTGTGATAGAGCCACATTTCCATTTCTGACCAATGAGTGGAGACTGGGAATGCTGTATATTATTTCTGGGGTATGCATTTAAATTTTGATCAAGGCTTTTGAGAGAACCCTCTTTCCCTCTGCACTCAGAATGACCTCCGGAGTTCAAGATAGTGGCTGCCTCATTAGCTTGGATCCAGAGGGTCTAAGACAAGCAAAGTCTCTAGTTAATTGCAACAGCCATGAAACATGAGGGAGAAAGGAACCATGCTTGTGCTTAAGCCCCTGAAATCTGGAGGCTATTTATTACTGCAACATACCTAGCCCATTCCGACTGGTGATATGTTTGTTTCAAAACAACTTCTTACTGGTGTACTCTGTCTCTGGTGATATCACAGATGAACTAAATCTAAAGTTTATTTGAAAATTGTTTATTTCTATTCCACTTATTTTTCAAAGAGGATTTGGGATAGCTCACAGGGAGGTACTGTAAAAAAAAAAATGCTAAATGATTGTTGGAGAAGGTCATCAAGAGGACGTGACCATTGGTTGACCAGTGAGCTGGGGCAGGGCAATCAGAGGCTCCTCACCCCCTCCCTGTCCTTGGAATGTACCTTCTGCCCATCGTTCCTACAGTGGGAGCTGTTTTCAAGGACACAGCCTTGAGAGTATTGTGTTATTAAGATCATCTGGACCTATGTATATGACCGAACCCCATTAAGACCTCTGTATAAACTCAAGATTCTCCACTGACAAATGTGGAGATCTACTCATCTTGTAGCCATGCAAGATAAGCCACATAAGTAAGTTCTCTTGCTAGTTAAACCTACCTACCCTTCTGGAGTGATCTGCCCTTTTCTTCTTTCCTTTCCTTCCATGTATGGGGCCAGTTTCAGATTTCACTTGGGAAATTACCAAGGTTTTGAACCATCAGCGATGCTTTTTATATGGACAAAATTGATTTGAATTGCAGAACTGTATGAATATCAGAGGCCTTCTCCCAGTTTGAATTTTAAGGAAATTAAATATTTTTTATTTGGCCCAAAAGATATATTTTAAATAAAAACTTAAAGAAATAGGAATGCATTTAGTATTTATAGTCAGAGTTCAAACACAATGTAACTGTTAGTGGTTGATTGTTAATGTGGTCTTAAAACCTTGTCAAAATCTGAAAGATTTAGCGGTGCTAAGCATAAACAACTGAATAATTCATCATTAAAAGGAAAATAAAATTCTCTTTAATAATTTAAAGTACATGCATTTGAAATACATAACTATGGCTATAATTTCAAATCTGTATTTTTAAAACAGTGGAGAAAGTAGAATAAAAACTTTATTGTAAGTAATCCTGTAAGCTATCAAATGAGTGGTCTGAGACTTTACATGTTATGCTGGGTTTTTTAGGGTAAATATCATTGTGGGGGCGCCTGGGTGGCTCAGTCAGTTAAGTGTCTGCCTTTGGCTCAGGTCATGATCTCAGGGTCCTGGGATCGAGCCCTGCATCCGGCTCCCTGCTCATCAGGGAGTCTATTTCTCCTCCCTCTGCTACTTCCCCTGCTTGTGCTCCCTTTCTCTCTCTCTCACTGTCAAATAAGTAATAACTAAAAACTTAAAAAATAAAGTAAATATCATTGTAACCTCTAAAAAACTAGATTTTTAATTACTAGGATAAATTTTAGACCTTATTTACATTGCTTTATATTTCTCAAGTCTCATGATCCATTTGAATTGGAGTAGAGGTCAGGTAACAAAGAAAATCAGATTTGTTGTTTATTTATTTATTTATTTATTTATTTATTATTTATTTATTTATTTCCCCCAGCTTTATTGAAATGTAATTGACACACAACACTGTATACATTTAAGGTGCACAGCCTGTTGATTTGGTACATGTATATACTGTAAAATGATTAACACCATAGTGTAAGCTAGTACTTCCATCCTGTCACATAATTAGCATTTGTTTAAATTGCTACCTCTACTTACCTAGGCTCCATATTGCCAAAATTAAATAATTGTAAGTACCTATTTTTGCCCTTAAGTTCAGCCTGATGGCATGCCCCAGATGTAAAGTTTCAAATGTGATTCTATTTACATGTCAAGGTTTCCAGAACAAACTCAGCACACCAGCCATATTGCCTTACTCCAGATCCAAGTTCTCTAATGGAACTTGGATTCCATCTCGCAAAGCTGAGAAGCAAACCTCCATCAGCTAGAAGTAGGGATCTGAGTGAGTCTCTTTCTGCTTTTCAAAAGAATGTGCTGCAAATGATTATTTTGCCTAAGTGCATGTTCTAGGGGAAAGTTCTGGGGGAACATTCTAAGGGAGTGTTCTAGGGGAATTAAGTGACAGATCCCTTCTCAGCTTGGTATGTTGAGGTCTGAAATAGGGTAACTATTCCCAGGGAGCCCCTCGGCAAAGTGGTGCTTTACCTTCACAGGCTGTGAGAGTCTGAACTAAAGTTTCATGATTTCCAGTTTGAGAAACTGTGAGCTAGATTAATTTATGATAAAGTATTGATGGCAGTTAGATGGTGGGCAATTTGTGGCAAGAGTCAGTCTTTTGAAGACAAGGATTCACTTGCTAATGCTGTAACTTTACCTTTGTAGAGGTCTTTTAGATTTTTAGATGTTTTGAGGAGATTTTTTTTTTCTTCCCCAGAACACAGGAAAGAGTTTACTATCACCATGTCACAGGGTTTGTAAGTAGAAAGCAAGCAAAAAACCCCAGAACACCTTAGTCTTCTAACCTGGAAGCCAATGCCTGTCCCACTATACTATGCTCATTAGCTTCTAAATGTTGCCTCTTTGTTAGGTACCTATGGGTACCTAACATCTTGTGGGCATGTGGATAAAATCCATTGTAATAAAAGAGTGTATCATTATTAGCTAATCTTTTATTTATAAATAATTCAGACAAAGGTACAAAATATTTCTTTTTTTTTTTAAAAGATTTTATTTATTTATGTGAGAGAGAGAGAGAGAGCGAGAGAGCGTGAGCAGGGCAGAGAGGAGCAGAGGGAGAGGGAGAAGCAGGCTCCACACTGAGCTGGGAGCCCAATGTGGGGCTCAATCCCAGGACCCTGGGACCATGACCTGAGCCAAAGGCAGATGATCAACCAAACGAGCCACGCAGGTGCCCAAAGGTACAACATATTTCTGTACTTGTTTTAATCAGACTCATTTTCTATCCTTTTATTAAATTTAAGTAGACTCTATGCCCAGCGTGGAGCCCAATGTGAGGCTTGAACTCACAACTCCCGAGATCCAGACCTGAGCTGAGATCAAGAATTGAATGCTTAAACTATTGAGCCACCCAGGCACCCTGTCATTTTCTATCCTTATATCCATTTTCTGGTGAATGTTTTATCTTCATGTATTGAATTTACTAGATATTTTTCTCCCTCTTTGCCTTACCCTCTGCTTGCAGCTTAGGCTTGCTCCTACTGAGAAAGCAGGGAACCTGTGGTCTCCCTGATTCTTTTGGGGAAATAGGGACGAGGGATGCTTTATCTCCTTAAAGATTTCAGTAATTCATATTTTTTTCACCGTGGTGGAACACAGGCAATGAGTGATATCCACTTCAGTAGCATAAAGCCAATGTACTATTAAGCTAACAAAGACACTGTCCTTTTTACTCTTTTACTCAAAGTCCCTTTCCCTATATGGAATGAAAGAGAAAATCTTGCTTTTTTATTAACACCTTTCAATTTTTGTCTCATATCCTATTCTGATGCCAACCTCATCCCCACTCTGAAAAAAAAAAATATATATATATATATACATATATATGTATGTATATATTTGCAAGTGGTTAGGACTTGATGTGGTTTGGAGTGGTGCTGGGGTTTGGAGCCCACAGCCAAGAAAGAATTCTTGAGAAGTTGTTGGTGCAAAATGGTGGTTTTATGAAAACACAGGGACAGGGACCCATGGGCAGAAAGAGCTGCTGCTGTGGGATTGTGAGGAGCAACTGACTGTATACTTTGGGGTTGGATGAAATAAAGACAAAGGGAAGTTCCAAAAGGATTTTCATATGCTAAAGAAGACTCACCGGATACTGGAGGCCTGGCTATTGTTAAACTATGGTGGTTTTTTCCCTGTAGTGGGCATTAACCTTAAGATAATTGGGAATTCCCTGCAGGAGGTTATACCCTGCCTGCCTCAAGTATTTGTCAGTGGGCTGCAGGTTATAAGGATGTTTAATTTTATCTACATTTCCTTCTGCCTTTGTTTCCACATCAGGACTTAACAGCGTACGAAGCTCATAAAAGCAGTATTGAATGCTATGGCTTCATCTTAACCTGTGCCTCTAACAGCAAGAGGAAGAAGAGAGAGAGGTGATCTGATCAGATTTGATCAGATAGGCTATTTGAAAATCAAACAAACCCAAACTCTCCTATATATCTAAAAGCCCCAGAGGTTGTGAGTTAGCTGTCTCCTCTCCCCACATAAAGTAGAACATATTATAATATCTAATCTTACAGCCAGTGTGTTTAATGTAAACATATTAGGTGTTTTGGGTTAAAGGTATTATGAGGAATCACCTTCTGGCTGCAGAACATACATCAATCAGCAAAACAGCCCTGGAGTAGACTGGATGGCTATACAATCAGAATAAATGAAGGCCCTGTACTTTGTCCAACAATCTGAAAATCAGCTCTATGAACCGCATGATAACAGCATACATAAAGCCTCCAGAGAGTTGGAATACAATTCGAGCACTCACAGTATTAGCATTTTAGTTAACAAATGATATGCAGGGAAGGCTGGTTTCAAAAGACATGCTTAGGGCTTCAGAGGACTCATACTGCGAGCGCCATTGGGATGATCTTCCTTTCAAATGCCACCCTAGCCTCTGATCTGCCAACTTTGCTTTGACTCAGAGCAGTATCAGTCTGTAAAAGCGCAAAGGTTAGCTTTCCATTGGAGCAGTGTGTAAAGGAAGTTCAAGAAGGAGCTGACATCATAAAAGGAAAGCACTCCAGTATGTCTTGGGATTGCTGAAACTCCAAGGCACAGCATTAATCAGAGCCCTGCCCCCTTCCCTTCCAAAAAGGCTGCAACAAATAGGAGACAAAGGAGAGCCCGCCCTTCACTTCTCCTATTGCTTGCCCTTTATTAGTGCCTCAGTCAGAGTTCTCCAAATGCCACTTGGAAGGTTAAGGAGGCTCTAGTTAAAATGCAAAGTAGCTCTTACCCTGGAGGTATTTTGTGGTGAAAAGATTGAAACTAGGCTACGGAGAAGTTAATTTTAAAAATCTTTCAACAGAAGGTAAGGAAGAATCCTTGATTTTTCCTCTCTGTAACAGGGAGTTGCATAATTTAATTATAGAATTCTAAATTGCATCAATTATTTTCAGGATTTATAACTTGATCTTTGAAGAGTCCATAGCACGAGGTGGGTCTGGCGATGGCAGTGCGATGATAATATCATATCTTCCATTCAGGCAAAAGTTCGATAAAGTATAATGACAGCAATAATAAAACCTCATATTTTAAAATATAGCCTTAAACCAATTTACCATATGTGAGTACTGTATGTATTTTCTGTCACCCTTAATCACACCAAGTAATAAGTCAGTTTAATTTTAACTAACATTAAAACGGCTCTTTGGCTAATAACAAATAGAGTTTGTAATAGCAAAAGAATAATAATAGCTTATATTTGCTTTGCATCGACTTATTTACTACTTGTGAACTCCATGAGTTTTGCTCATCTGAATTCCCTTCATCCACATTAAGTGCCCGTTGAGGTTGGTCCTATTATCACCCTCCTTCATACATCAGAAGATTGAAGCAGAAAATTAAGTAACTTGCCCAGAGACATGCAGCTCGAACCTTGGAGCGTACTGCTGATGCAGTTTGAATCCAGGCAGGTGACAGCAGAGCCAACCCACTGACCACTCCATTCGGGCAGCTTTTGTACAGTGAGATGGTGTTTGTCAAAGTACCTCCCATGGGCTGGATGCCCAGAGGATGTTCAGTTTATTTCCTTCCGAAGAACTTTGCGAGGGAAGCATTCCCACTAAATCTGATGGTTTGTAGATTTCATCCTTAAATGGAGAGAATGAGCTAAAAAGTCATACTGAAATTTATAGTTAAATGCAAATATAATGATTTCTATTGTTCAGGATTATCTTTTTAAATAAAACAAAATTTAGTGTGCTTTGGAGAACAAAGGAACAGAGGTCAATGTTCATCTCAGGTGTTCTGATATACTTAGAAATGTTGGGAAAATAATCAGACCAGCAAGAAACCAAGCGATAGTCTGCGAAGTAGGAGAACTCGGGTTTATTTTACGCTGGTGGACCCAGATGAACTCACTGGAAATTCTGGGTCCCGGGTAGCGCGGTTACAGAGCTTTTATAGGGCAGTGCAGGGGGTCAGGTTCCAAGGGCTGTGCTGACTGCTGGTAGGTGGGTTTAATTTGGGGGGGGGTTGCTTTAGTCAGGAACAGTGGTTGGGGCAGTGCAGGAAGGTCGTGGCGGGAAGCCTGTCTATAGAAGCAGAAAGGGCTGGTTATCTCTTGCTCCCAGCGGGGCTTCTGGCTATCTCTTTCTCTACCAGCTTAGCCAGTAACTTTCCATTTTCTGGGGACTGTTCTGGGTAATTTTCCTGTTCACTAAGAGCCTAGATAAGTAGTGAGTATCCTTTGTGGCTCCTTGCTCCAAGTATGCAGTGGCCTAGAAAAAACTTCACCTTCACTCACTTTATACAGATATTGTTGTTGAGTCAAAGAGGATAGAAAGAATCATCAGAATCACCAGGGAGGAGCGCCCGGCTGGTTCAGTCCAAAGAGCAGGTGATTCTTGATCTCGGTGTCATGAGTTGGAGCCCCACATGGAGTGTAGAGATTATCTAAAAATAAAATCTTAAAAAAAAAAAAACAAAGACTCACCAGGGAAACTCACTAAATTTCAGATTTCCTGGCCTGCATTCTCAGACTCTTGGGCAGGGGTGGGCTGACATACTAATTTTTAACAAATATCCTACTCACGTTAATGAATAATGTTTGTGAGTCATAATAAATGCAAACACACAATATTCTCTACCTCAGCCCCAAACCTCTCTAAATCCCCCCCAGGACTTTTCCCCTTTGGGATGGCCAACACAGGTCTGAGTCTCTTCCCAGTCCTCCAGTCTCCAGGGGTCTGACTGGGATGTTAACACCGGAAACTGTGAACAGAGAGGTGCCAAAAAGTGCCCAAGCTTGCATGGACAGGCAACAGAAGAATTGCGTCTAGGAACAGTGATGAGAAATAAAACAAACATGTGGCAGTATTCCGAAAGTTGTAAATCACCAAGGAAATGTAAATGTTATCATTATGGCTGCTATTGTTATAGTAAGTACAACTTAGTAGAGAAAGGATATTTCCTCATTGTGTATAGATGCAACAGGAATTTATATTTCCTCTTTGTATGGCTCATTTCGTGCAGCAGTTTTTGAGTCATAAAAAGGGGAAAGCAATGTTCATGATGAAAATTTTAAAAATAGGGAGAGTGTGTGCATTATAACTGGAGATGGCTTCCGGACTCCTGCCACACCTGACTGCTGTCTCACTTACAATGCCCCACTCTTATCACCCTGCTCAGGAAAACTCCAAGCTGTTCTCTGCTCCATCAGGGCTACTGAGAAGTGAGGAGAGAGGGGGCATGTTGGACCTATGGGGAGTGCATTCTATCGCATGAAAAGAAGAGGGGGATCTTAGCAGGAAGCCAAGATATGGAGAGTTGATCAGGCATTTGGCTACCTGAGAACAAAGCCCAAATTTCTGAGTTTTGCCCTCAGTACCTGGTTTACGGACCCTGCCATTCCTGAGGTCAGTGTTTCACCTCCTCCTAGCTTGGGATTTTTAATATAAACTCCCATTTCTTAGTGTTCTGGTTGATGTAGGAAAGAATGTTAGGGTTCAGAGCCAATGGCCAAGAAAGAATTCTTGAGGGGCGCCTGGGTGGCACAGCGGTTGGGCGTCTGCCTTCGGTTCAGGGCATGATCCTGGCGTTATGGGATCGAGCCCCACATCAGGCTCCTCCGCTATGAGCCTGCTTCATCCTCTCCCACTCCCCCTGCTTGTGTTCCCTCTCTCGCTGGCTGTCTCTATCTCTGTGGAATAAATAAATAAAAAGTCTTTAAAAAAAAAAGAAAGAATTCTTGAGATGTCTTTGGTGCAAAAGGGTGGCTTTATTAAAGCACAGGGACAGGGCCCATGGGTAGAAAGAGCTGCACTGGGGTCATGAGGAGTGGCCCGTTATATACTTTCAAGTTGGGAGGTGGTTTGGGATAGCGTAAGTCTCTAAGGAATTTTGGAAGCAAGGTTTCCAGAACCTTGAGGAGGCTAGCTATTGTTGGGAAAAGGTCATTTATTACCGACTAATAATACCTTAGTCATGAGACCCTTCAGATGTATATCGGTGGGCCATATGCGTGGGGGATGATTGACAGCACATATCTTGGTGGGGTTAGAAATAAAGGAAATTTCTAAAGGAATTTTTATATGTTAAAGTAGACTTACAGGATCCTGGGGGTTGGGCTAAGTTTGATTTTGCCTTTAGCAAAGTATTAACATCTAGGCAGCTGAGCTCCTAGAGGAATGTCACTCTACCTGTTTCAAGGACTTGTAAATGGGCTGTAGGTAGTAAGGAAACTTAATAATTTGTCTTCTGCCTTTCTTTCCCACATCACTGGTCGTGATCTCTGTTCCTTGCAATCAGAAGGGCCTACAGTTTTAACTGTATACGATGGGAATGAGTATTTTGAAGACCTGAGTCTTGGATCGTGAAAAGAGATGCACAGCCTATCCTTCTATGTCGAGTTGGGTGTGGAAAAGGCACTCAGGGGCAGATTGAATGAACTAAGGGCCCCATAGTTTTCCCTTTCTGACACATCAGTTTGCTTCTTATCTCAGTAAAGGGGTGGAGACCAGTTTCCCACCTCTTGGGTCTGGGCTGGCCTTGTAAGTTGTTTGGCTGAGTAGCTTAAGATTGAAGGGATCATAGGTTCCAAATCAAGGCCCCCAAATCCTCTCTTGTCTCCTTGCTGCTCTTGCACTTCTTCCTTTACCATGAGAACTTGCCATGGCTAGCCTGCTGGAGGGCAATGCAGCATGTGGGGCAGACTGGGTCACCTAGTAGCCAGCCAGCCGCCCATGTGCAAAGCCAGCCAAGATAAGCAGAACCACTTGGTCTTGCAGCTGACACCATAACCACAGGCAATGAACCGCCATTGTTTTAAGCCAGTGATGTTTTGTATTGTTGGTTCTCTACCATTATTGTGGCAATAAATAACTGATACAACATAAGATGGATAGGGATTAAATGAAAACAGGAGTGAATATATTTGCCTGTCTGGTGTGAGGTAGAGGACGGTGTAGATTTATACTTGAAAATTAATTGCATCATTGCTCTGGTATGAATATACACAATTAGTCAGTTTAACAACATCAGTTAAAGTAGATTACATCTAACTTTAATTTAGTGTTCCTGGAGCTTCAAATCTTAAAGTCTTTTTATAAAGAGATTACATATTATCTGTTAATTACATCTGTTGGGATTTATCACATGCTTAGGTTCTCACTTCAGTATCAACAAAACATTTTTACTAGGAAATTTTTATGCATTTTCTTAGTCACTTGACGAGACCCTCTTGGTGTCCACTTTTTCACTTTCATTAAAATCCACTACCCTTATTTTCCTTGTATGTATGTTACTCAGAATCCCTGCAGAAAAAAGAGGGCACACAAATATTAGGATACTTTGAAAACGGTTTAATCCATGCACCATCTACATTGGTTTGGGTGAGCTAACGCACAAGGTCATGTACAGAACGCGGTACTAGAAATACTGGGGCTGTTGCTACTCAAGGCAAAAAGAGTGAGATGATTGGTTTTCTCAACCTGAAAGGAGAGAGCCCTTTGCAGAACCTGCAGGTGGGGAGCTGGAAGGATAAAAATCCCAAGCTTATTCCCCTTTTCTGATCTCTGTCTTGGGATCCCTTTTAGCCAAAGCCAATTTGAGGGCAAAGGAGCCATTGAGGCAGTTGATGTAGAGAGACTTCAGAACTCAAGGCAGAAGAGGATGGAAATTAATCTGGAAAAGCCAATGTGAGCATGACTGTACATATGCCTCTCATATTTTACCAACAAATCTCCTTTCTAAATAGCAAAGCAGGGCTCCTGGAAGCCTGGATACTAGATTTCCTGGGTTTTGAATCATCACTGCCCAGATGTCAGATTATTAACATTATACCTTCTGTTGTCAAAACACTTCCTATCTCCCTAAGAATCTCAGGGTATTAACATTATACCTTCTGTTGTCAAAACACTTCCTATCTCCCTAAGAATCTCAGGGCACACCTACTGCTCCCTGACCTATGTAACCTGCCAACAGTAGAGACCAATGCTGAAGCCTTGCCATCACACTACCAGCCACTTGGTGGTAAATTGATTACACTGTGTTGTTATGCGTCTTCTATCCTGGAAGCAGCAGCCATTAATCTTTACTAGAATCAACACATTTCCAGCAACAGCTTGCCTTTTCTACCTGTGCCACTGTACAAGGGCTTATAAAGGGTGATTCACTGGCACCATGTAGGAGGTAATATTGCCTTAAACGAAGGGGCTCACTAAACTTCAAAAGGGATGGACAATGGGCACAGGGCCATAGAATCCACTGGTTATACTACACCATCCAAAAGCTGCCAGAAGTACACTACCTTTTTGAAGGCATTGCTGAGGTAAAAGTTTAGAGGAAATACCTTCATGGCAGGTTGACATCTTCCAAGATGTCGTACAAGTCCTGTATCAAAAACTATTACCCCAAACTGTGTCCATGAGAGATAGACTACATGGGTCTGAACACCTAGGTATAGAAATAAAGGTGGCACAACTTCCCATCAGTCCCAATGATTCACTTGTGAAATTTCAACCTCCTGTCTTCAAAATTGAGTTACTCACTAGGTGGCTGTGAAGTGAGGAGAGGGGTATACTCCCTCAGTTTTTGAGGATTACTTGAAATTGAGTTTATACTGGTTCTGTTCCTAAATTGTCCACAATGGTCAGCCAGTTGGGTTAGGGGTATAGAATGCCAAGAAAATAATGGACTTTTTTTTTTTTTTTTTTGAGATTCACCTTACAGTGGGCAAGTTTGGTCCTTGAACATTTCCAATGGTTACTTTTCCATTTTCCAAATTCATAGTTTAGTATGACACACTCAGCAAAAAAGCAGAAACCTCATATTGGTTCTCTGACAAGTAGGGTTAGAGCTGTTATAGTAGAACCAGTTTAATGAAAACTTCCAGGTCTGTTTCTACCTAGAAACTGATTAGCCAAAAGCAGTAGTTCATTCCTAGAGGGTCTGCAGAGATTATTGTCACTTCAAGGACTTGAAGGATATAGGGAGAGTGATTTCTGCCACGTTCTTATTCTAATAACCTGTCTGGTCTATGCAAAAAAAGATATGGACCTTGGGACACCTGGGCGGCTCAGATAGTTGAGCGTCTGCCTTTGGCTGGGGTCATGATCTCCAGGTCCTGGGATGGAGCCCTGCATCAAGCTCTTGGCTCAGCGGGGAGTCAATCGTCTTCCTCTCCCACCACCTCTCCCCCCTGCACATGCTCTCTCTCTCTCTCTCTCTCTGTCTTTATCTATCTCAAATGAATAAATTAAAATCTTTAGGAAAAAAAAATATGGACCTTAGAGAATGACAGTAGGTTATCATCAACTTTATCATGCAAGGACTCCAATTGCAGACGGTGCTGTAGATGTGTTTTGTTACCTAGTATGAAATTATTGATCTGGAGAACTCTTTTTTTTTTTCTTTTTCTTTTTTTCTTTATTTCCCTCTATACCTTTTAGTAAAGACTGCCAACAAGAGCAGACTTTCAGTTTTCTGGCCATTTACTATTCTGCCTTGTAGCTATTCCAGCCTCCAGCCTTCTGTCATTATCTAGTCTTCAAGGACCCCTATTGTCTCTCTGTTCATAAAATATCATACTATTCCACTCTATCGATAATATCATGCAGTTGGGCCTAGTGGTCAGGAAGAAGTTATTTGAGCTGCTAAATATAGCCACATATACATATTTTAACACTTTATAAGACCATATGTGTTCTAGAAGACAGAAAACAAATCCCTTGAAAATTCAGAGTCCTGCTGCCTTAGTTAAATTTTGAAAGTTCCAGTGGTTCAAATATGTTGAATAAGTCATTGTATCTGATCCAGATGCAAGATGAAAGATGAGTTATTGTATCTTGTCTGTCCTAAAAGCAAGAAAGATATGCATTACATATTAGGACTCTAGAAGTTATAGGCAGCATATTCTTCGTGCCGGTATGCTGCTTTGACCCATTTTCCAAACAATGTAAAAAGCTGACATTTTTTTTTCAATATTTTATTTATTTATTTGACAGAGAGAGACAGGCAACGAGAGAGGGAACACAAGCAGAGGGAGTGGGAGAGGAAGAAGCAGGCTCCTAGCAGAGGAGCCTGATGTGGGGCTCGATCCCAGAACGCTGGGATCATGCCCTGAGCCTAAGGCAGACACTTAACGACTGCGCCACCCAGGCGCCCCACAGCTGACAATTTTTGTGAGTTCTGGCTCAAGAGAAGGATCTATAGTGGGCCCAACCTGTCATGGAAATTGCTCTGCCATTTTGACCACGTGACCCAGATTAAATGGAGTTTGAAATATCTGTGCCAGATAAGGATGTTCCATGGAGCCTTTGGGACATTCAGGATTTTAGAGAAAAGTTATACTATTTTTTGCAGATAATATTCTCTTTTTGAGAAGAACTTCTGGGTTGCTCCGTGCTGTGTTTTGCAAACAGAGACTAGTTCTCTGATGCAGAAGGTCTGGCCTTGACCCAGAGCTGTAAGTGTCTTTGCTGCATCTCTTCTGCTGGGGCTTTCCAGAGATTATATATAGCATCTTTATCTTCCACTGTTGCATGTAGCAACATCAGCTTCATGCAGTCTTATAGAATAGGTTGTGGGGCAGCTTGTACTTGTTCCTGTTTTAAAGCCCACTTGCTTGCATGCTTCCTTGCTTGCTTTCCTTCTTTTTTTGTTTCTTTCTTTCTTTTTAAAGAGTTTATTTATTTGAGAGAGAGAGTGTGTGTGTGCACATGAGTAGGGGGAGGGTCAGAGGGAGAGGGAGAAGCAGACTCCTTGCTGAACATGGAGCCCAACACAGGTCGTTTCCAGGACCCTGGGATCATGATCTGAGCCAAAGGCAGCTGTTTAACCAACTGAGCCACCCAGGCACCCCGCAAAACCTTTCCTTGATCTGTCTTTTTTGAAAGTCTCATTCTTCTGTGTCCTTCAATAAAAGTGTTGGAGCAGTATTCCTAAATTCTTTCAATTATTGGGATTTGGGTGTGTGGTCCTTGAAGGACCATGATATTCCATTTCAGTGGATGACATCAACCATCTGCTTCTTAGCTTTTGATTATTTTTTAAATTATAAAGTCAAGAAACATCATGTTTTGCTGTTATTATGCCCCTAGGAACATCATGATATATATTCCAATATAGACAGAAATTGTATGTTATGATTTTACTTACTTTCTTGTTCAGTATTTTCTTTTTTTTTGACATAAAATTTCTTTTTAAAATTTACTTAGTTTTCTATGTGCATGTTTTTATTTATTTTATATAAAATCGGTCATATGCCTATTTATGTATATTCAAACATAGTAGATAATCCATCAAAGCCATTTTTCCCTTTGGAGACCTTCTCCTTGGAGCACTCCTGTTTACATCCAGACTGGTTTCTTTTTAGGAACGCTGTAAAGTTGTTATCCTGAACCTCTTCTTTGCCACTCGGCCTTGTTAAATCTCTGGTTTGCTAGATTATCAATCTCCATTTTTTTTGATTTGCCTCTTTTCAACTGATGTGTCACATGGCTTTCATGGAAGGTAAATATTTTGCATTTTTGATTTATTTAATCTCTATTAGTTTCATCAATTTTTGAAACAGCAATTTCTAGAAAAGGACTGGGGAGTCTAATATCTCTATTAGAAAATTTTCTATCAGTTCCCCTGCCTTCACTTTGCTGGGAACTGCACACTTTGAAAAGGCAAATCAGTCTTTTCACTTCAGATCTGGCCTCTGAATGTACTTTAGGTTTGTTATCTCTGAAAAATTTACCATTTTATCAGTGTGCTGCCTTTCAAATATTTGTTGAAATATTTTGTTCACTGGTGTTTTTGTTCCCATTCTTTCTGTTTTTGAGGATTTATGTACTGTAACTTTTTGACTATCATTTTAGAAGAGCTTTGAGAGTGAGAAAGTAAGTATGTGTGGCATATCTGCTGTGTGTAGCTGGAATTTTTAATTTTTATAGATTTTCTTCAAAACTTCATATAATTATCAAGGTATACATTTTCCCATCTCTAAAGAGGTATGCTTCACACAGAATTGTAATCATGATTAATAGTCACAAGCTGACAGAATGTTCGTGGTAAAAGAGATCTTACAGATTTCTGGTGCAATCCATTTTTTAAAGGGCCAGTTTCATGCAAGTAATTAATAGCAAAGCTGGGAGGAAAAGACATATTCTGTCCTGTTCTTTCTATTCTTTATACTTTCTTACTCTGATCAGACATTTTTGAGGACCAGGTTTTGCACTATGTGCTGAAGATGAGTTTGGATAAGAAATTATCTCTCTCTGGAGAACTCAATGTCTCTTGGGTAGTAGGTCGGTGAGGAGGGACATTTGACATTTCTGAAAGCACATTAAATATAATAACTCCGTATTTGGATAACTTAAAAGTAATAATTTCAGTAATACAAACAATGGAAAGTAAAGCTTGACAGAAACTCTTGTCTGATTGGGAGACACAAAGTGGTAAGTTGTGATTGCTGCCTTCATTGGAGTTATCAGAATATCCAGGCATTGCTGGAGGAGGGCTGAGATGTCTAATTCATCACAAAGAAAGTAGATAAAAATGCCAAGAAACAATGCTATATATAATGTTGAGCTTTTTAAAAAATCACTTTCCTGTTCTTCTCTTTAAATAGCTTGTGCTGACACTTAATCATTTTGGCTAGGTAAAGAGTTCTTTCTCTGAAATAAAATTGGCTTTCCAGTGTTTAATATACTCTTGGGTGTCCTACACTGTTCTGTCTCAGATTTCTTTAGTGTGATGCCAGGTTCTTGCCACAGGATTCTCATTGCTAATCACAGACTGTTTTAATTTCTAGTTAACTCCAGAACAACTTCAGGACACAGTCGCCTTGTGTTTCAGGAAATTGGTGAGTTTTGTTTTCATTCTCTTTGGGAGCTGTGATCCTTCCGCTGAATGAGTGTTCTTTATGGGCTTCAGAAATGAGATGAACATTTAAAAATGTTTTCATAAGTGAAGCCCCTTTTTGCTGGAATACACACTTCTTGAACCCTCAGTGCAAAGGGCCATGCTCCTTTCTCCTCATCAGCACTGGATATTCCCCAGAGAAAAGTATCCCAGGCTACTGTGTCTAGTTATATATAGGTATATACTCATGCCCAATGTCAAGTGAGGTACATTGGGAACTTTGTATTAAGCTTAGGGTCCAGAATATAATTTTCGCATAAGAGTGAGCAAAGAAGGTGATACAGGTAGAAGTGTTTTTCGTTATGATTGGACAGAGATTCAGTGTTTTCTTGTTGTTTATTATTTGTATTGGAAAAAAAGAAAGATATGATAAACAGTTCATCAGTTATTAAAGTGATTTATGTTTTTATTTGTGATTTCTATACCTAGGTTTAAACAATTCAGATTGTCTTATGTCTCAGTAAATCAAATTATATCTACCTATACCTATATACAATTTGCTTATGTATAAAATTCGCTTTGATAACACACTTTATGCTATTTTTCAAATGCGAACACATATTTTTAAGTTCAGTTATTCTATACTTTTGATGAAGTTAACTAGATTCAAGAGGTACCCAAAACTCTATTTATTATATATACTGATAAGGAAATATCAAATTAATTGATTGCTGATACAGCTCTTGGTACATAGCTTATTTATCAATTTGATAGAGCCTATAATCCAAAAATTTGAGACAACAGTAGGAACAATAGGAAATTATTTAGAACTAATGCCAAACTCCTATTTTAATGACTCTTGTGGAACATTGATTGTGGTTTATAATTCCTGAACTTAAGTGAGATCTCTTTTCCTATCTGTAAACTCAAGTGACCCATTGTTTGTAGCACTTCTCTAATTATAAAAGTTAATTTTCGTAATTTGTTAAAATCTGATTTTAGGAGATCAATCTAAAAATTAATGGCCCCTAGGGACACCTGGGTGGCTGAGTTGGTTAAGCATCTGACCCTTGGTTTCAGGTCAGGTCGTGATCTTGGTGTCATGAGATAGAGCCCCACATGGGGCTTCGTGCTCAGTGTAGAGTCTGCTTGGGATTCTCTCTCTTCTCTCTCTTTGCCCCTTTCCCTATGTGTGTGTGTGCGCTCTCTCTCTCTCTCTCTCTCTCTCAAATAAATAAATAAATAAGTCTTTTTAAAAAAATTAATGGCACCTAAATGTGCAAATCTTCATCTGCATGTGTCTGAACAACAATATATATTGTCAATCATAACACAGAAATTTCTAAAACATATAAATGTGATTAAGAAATGAAAATTCATGTGCACTTTTATTTTTAACGTAATGCCATGTTATTAAATGAAAAAGCATTACTAGGTAGTTTTCAAAACTATCCTCTGATTAGCCTGACTTGTTTTTGGAGTCTCTACTTTAAAGAAACATTAGAAAATACTGAAATTAATGTTGAAATAAAAAATGGTACAGTAATATTCTCCGTGCTCTTAGGTCAAAATGTCTGCATCTTGGGAGACCAAACAATGAAGTGGCATTCATCCTGGCATTTTGTAATATCAGAGCCTGCCAGAAATATCACCAGGGGCTCAGCTGCTGACAGCATCCTAGAGGGTCTCGTTGGTGATGACTACTTAATAGACATGTCAGGGTGATTAATGAACTTTTTTGTTTTAGCAGAGATTAGGTTTTTGGTCAGTATAACTTCAGATGATCAAAGTGGTACTTTATATGATTAGGTAATTCCCATAAATTTTCAGTGGTATCTGGAATTTTAACAGACTTTTGAAAACAATTTATTTATAAACAAAAATCTTAGTATTATCTTTATAAATTAAAAAAATTTTTAAGATTTGTCAAAGCTTTGAAGAAATACTTTCATCTAATTTCCATTCGATGGGTGATTTAGAAGCAAAGTAAACATGAGGGATTGGGAAAACTTATAAAATTAATTCAGACAGAGTTTATTTGTTCCTAAAATTGTGATCTATTGGTTGTGGAGGCATTTGCTGTGTTTTATCTATCAGCAGGATACTGGCTGCTCCTTACTTCTCAGTTCTGAGGGAATAAATCCATGAGGTTGAGGGCCTTGCTAGTTGGCATCCTGATAGTGTTTCCCAATGGAAAGTGACAGTGGAATGAAGGCAGAGGGGTCAGGAGGGTATGTTACCTGGCTTCTGATGGTGCCACCAGCCTTGTCCCAAGCAGAGCCACCACACTGCCACCTGTATTGCCTCTAGTAGCAAAAGTGGCAACAGCAGTGTCTGTAGCTTCTCAACCTGAAAGATGCAGCTTGTTTTAAGAACCCTCATTTCCTCCCTCTTGTAAGCATTGCTGGGCTTACATTGGGCCACCAATCCTTGGTTTTGTGACTATAATAGAGTGTTAAATGATATTATCACTACCTGCCCCCCCAAAAAAGATATGTCCACTCAGAATCTATGAATGTGACCTTATTGCTGAAAGGGTCTTTGTAGATATAATTAGATTAAATTAAAAATCTCCAGATGAGATCATTTTGGATTATCTGAGTAGGTCCTTATTACAATAGCAAGTGTCCTCGTAAGAAAAGAGAGAAGAGAAACACACAGAGGAAAAGTCCACGTGAAGACAGGCAGAATTATGCAGCCACAAGCCAAGAAACGCTGGAACTACCAGACCTCAGAGTGACGGGGAAAGCTTCATCCCCAGAGCCTATGGAGGAAATGTGACCCTTCCAATCCCTTGACTTCAGACTTCTGGTCTCCAGAACCTCAAGAGAATAAACTTCTGTTGTGTTAAGCCAAGTTTGTGGTCATTTGTTAGGGTAGGTGCAGGACATGAATACAGGCATTATCTTTTCCATAAAAGCTATTTTCAGTCTCACAAGTGACCTTTTGACAGGATTTTCCATTTTCATATCCCTTGAAAGCTTTGGAAGGTTGTTACTGTGATGCTGGCTTTGACCTTTTCAGTTTGAGTAAATACGGCAACATGACCAGCGTTCCCTACATCTGTTTTCTTTGAATCCTCAGCACAGAGTATTTCACTTCCCTGTCCACTTTCAGCAAAGCACGCCCATTTGGCTGGGTCTACTGGAAGAAATATGAACAGAGGGAGTACCAGGATATAATTCCCCGTGTTCTTTTTTATTGCTCCAATGACCAAGGGCCCTGGTCAGATTGGGCTCCCAGAGATGAGACACTGCTGTCAGTCATCCCTTTGTATCAGAGACTGTACAGACATAAACCTTCGAGAGTCCACACTGAGAAAAAAGTTGAAAGTCTTAACATTATTTTGATAACCTTTTTGAGCTCCATTCTTAAGGCACTAGGTTAGGTACCTAGGACAAAGACAAAAAGAATCTTTCCCCTCCTCATCTATTTAAAAGAATTGTTAGAGAGATGCCTTTGTTATGTAACTGTATTTTAAAAAGAAAGAAAAAAATAACAGTGACATTCAAAATAAAACAAGATAGAGGCTATCATTTCTTTTCTATTTCTGAAAAAGGACCAAATATAATTTATCCTGAGGGCTCTAAGAGATTTGAGAAAATACTTAGAAAATATTTGTTTTATCCTAAATATATAAGAAAATGTTTTTCCTACTGATAGCAAAATTACTAAAGAACTTGAACTTGTTACTTTTTATTTTTCATTTTAGACTAGCAGGAACTTTTTTCCCCCCTCTTAATGACTAAATTAACTTTGCAGTTTGGGGAAGTAAAAGTGACTTTTCTAATTAGTGTGCCAGGTTTTTATCCCAAAACTAGGCTCCAGGTTAGGTAAATTTGAAACAAATGTATTTATATCACAATATGATTCCATCAACAAATTACCAAGAAATAAAATGTGTAGCACTGATGAAATATCTGGCAAATTTGTGAATCATTCAAACAAGTCTTATTTTCTCTTCTAAATATTGATCATAATAGTTCTTTTTTATCTCAATTCAGATCTCTCCATTCCTATTTGTGAAGAGGTAAAGGTAAATACTAAGAACTATATAGAAATCACAGGACTGTGTGTTGGCTTGTGAAAGGTATGGAACGTGTTAGCCAATCTTGATGTCTCTGATTAATAGGAACCACCCTACAGGACATGCAGTTCTTAGGGTTCTGGGCTAGTGAAGACTTTAGACTTTTCCCACTAATGTAATAGAGCAGGTAACAACAGGGTTTTGCCTGTATCCCCACACTCTCTGACGTTGCTACTTCCTGACTTCCAGCACCTGCTTCTTTTTGTCTGAGGACTCTCTGGGGCTCTGGAAGAACTCTTTGGCTTGCATGCATTCGGTGGATCTGCCATAGGCGTGCCCCCCAAGCAATGATGAACAGGAGATAGTGTAGAACTGTCTCAGCTCTCTCACCTTCTAGATGGGATGACTCTGGTTTCCCATAGTTTCCTCAGTGGGATTAAGTCCCACTAAACCACAGTGAGTGCTGTGGTTAAAACATCTACTCTGCTGGCTCTCTCCTTCTTTGTCTGATTTTGCTTTTTCCTCCTACGGTGTTTTCTTTACATTACAAATAACTGACATATTCCCAAAACCTTATCTCAGGGACTACTTTTGGGTGAATCCAAATAGAGCCACGAAGGAGGGTGGCAGGGAGGTGGGGAGGCTGACTCTTCTCTGCCTAAGAATAAAGGCCCAATTGTGCCTAGGATTTTAAATCACAGATTTGACAGATAATTCAGGTGGAGTGCTGGGACATTACTTACATTAAGTATAAGATTTTCTCTGTGAGTTTAAAATTTGGTCTGAGAATCAAGACACTTAGAATCCTAGAACTGGGAGATGTATTCAAATCTTTTATTTTACACTCATGGAAATTGTATTCTAGGGAAGCCTGGGGTATAAGTAGTCAGCAACAAGTCAGAATAAAAACTGAGAAAAACTAACTTAAAAACATATAAGTTGGTATATATAGTAGCACTCTTTTTTTTTTAAGGTTTATATATACATTTTACAGAGAGATAGTGAGAGAGCTTGAGCACAAGCAGAGGAAGCAGCAGGCAGAGGGAGAGGGAGAAGCAGGATCCCTGCAGAGCAATGAGCCCAATGCAGGACTTAATCCCAGGACCCTGGGATCATGACCTGAGCCCAAGGCAGGCGCTTAACCGACTGAACCCCCAGGTGCCTCTATAGTAGCACTCTTAATAGATACTAGTCGTATAGCTTTCTCCCCAGTTTTGTTTCTAGTACCTTCAAGATGGCAATTCGTGGATGTGTGCAAGCTGTCATTATTTAAGGATTCGACCTAATAGGCCAAATAATTCAAATTTTCAACCATTTTTTCCCCAGGTACCCATGTCTAACAACTATACTTGAACGTTTGTCAGATGTCCGAATTTAGTATGTTCAACAGGCTGACCCAGTCATCTGACCCAGCCCCACATCCTGTTGTGCTTCTCATCACTCCCAGCCTCTGTCGAATACCTGTCCCCTCTGCCATTGCCTAGATACGGCCACTAGTAAGCCTCTAATCAGTCTTCTTGCCTCCCATTTTGCCTCCATAAACGATGCTGCACACAGCAGCCAGGATGAGGAAGGGTACTGAGAATACCAATGGCCAAAGCTAGGGAAAGTGGTGTGTTTTAAAAGGAATGAAGGTAGGGAATCAATCTAGACAGATATTTGAGGAAACATCATAACAGGGTGAGTCCTGGAATGTGACAGTTAGTTCTTGCTCACCTTCAGCATTATACACATGCTGTTCCAAATGTCTGAGAAAAGATCCACCCTTGCTTCACCCAGACAATTCTAAATCATTTTTCTTGGTCTCAGAGTTCAATGTGGTCTTCCCAGGCTACCCTTTCTGACATTCAAAATGTGTGTGCCCTCATCTACATGTCCGTGTGCTTCTACATTGTAATTTTATGCTGACTTCTCTGCCTCTCCCACTGTGAGCTCTCTATCTGTAAGCACCATGCTCTTCTCACCGTTGTATGACTAGTATGTGGCACACGGTAGATACAAAGTAAGCATAGATGTTGATTAAATTCATACACTGGGTAATAGAAAAGATGTGTGTGCTTTGTGATAATAATGGTGGGAAGGAGTACCTGTCATAAATTTCACTTATAAGGTAAAGATTGGCAATAAATGGTAGATAGGGAGGAACATACGTTAAAAAAAAAGAAAAAAAAAAGGCAACAATAAATTTTCCAGTGTAACTTCCTTTCTAATATGGCTTCCAGATCATATTGCTGATACTCTGTGTCTGTTCCAAGAAAATCCCATTATAAGAAATTTTGACTGTAGCAGAATGGGCCTTAGGAAGTGGGGCAGTTCCTCTTCGAATTATACTGTTCCAAGCTTAATTATGAAAAGCAATTGTCCTCGGGAAAGGCAGCTGAGCTAGTTCAGCTGTCCTAACATGGTCTTTTGACCTCAGCCTCTGTGCAACTGCTTGGAACGTGTTGGTTTTTAATTACTAGGCATAGAAACATGTATTAGATGTCGATGAGAGTTGCCAAGAATTGCTGTATACAACAGAAACCCAGATCCTTCCCCAGTGGTCAGTGCAGAGCAGCTGGGCTCAATTTTTCTATTTCAAGTTAGTAATGCCTGTAATTGCTCTGTGATTCTACGTGTGATTCCTCTTCCTTGTCAGAATCTCCATTTACAGCTCCCATCAGAGCTCTCAAGCTAGTAAATTCATGGGGATTGTTCCGCGGTTTGTTTTGAAATGGCAGGAGTTATGAAAGCAGTTCAAACTCTCTTTCTGGTTATTTTTCCTTCCTAGTGCTTAGTCTCCCTACCTTGAGCAACAGTTTAACATGATTGTGCAAGTCATGAAACCTCTGTCAGGCTCCAGTGTTCTTGAAATGGATGATATCTATTATCAGAGACTCATCCAGCTTTCATATTTTACTCCATATATTGAGTGGCCAGTTATTACCCTTTCTTATACCAAAATGGCTGCCTGTTAAACTGCCTAATACTCGCAAGAAAGCAAACACAACCAATGTTCAGTGTTTTACCATAAAAGCAAGAAATGGAAATGACCTTTCCGGTCACTGTCTCTACCGCCTTGTCAGGTCCCCAGAGGAAGGATGCACTAAATGTGTCATAGTTTCTCACACAGTGATGAATTAGAATGTCTCAAACATGAGACCCCAGAAACTTCCCACAGGGCGCCGACAGATGGAGTTCATCTTACACACAGTAGGTTACAAGGCATTTGCTGCAAAGATAAGGAAGGCGAGCCAGAAAAAGACAATGAGTTTGATGGAATTTTAATAAAACAGCCACGGTATGGTGTGCATTTCTTAAACTAAACTTTTTTTTCCAGTGTGATAAAATTCCTTAGCCTTCCTTTGCTTAAATCCATTTTTCTTCATAAAATATATTGAGACTTTGAGCTAGTGACAGGATTCTCTACGACTTAGTTCTTTGAAAAACAGTTCTGACGGTGCCACAAAAGGATTGTTGAGTGATTCTCCCCTTGGGGCATTTCACCTGCAAGACTGCAGATTCATCTACTTGCCTGTTTGTTTCTAGACCCTTCTGGTTAGAAAACATACAGCAAATAATCAGGAATCGTGCTTATAACAGAAGTGAAAGACGAGTGATAGCGTAAGGTGGAAGTTTTGCAGGAGACGTTATGCGCACTGAAATGAGGTTAATTCTTACATAGGAAGAACTAAGATGTGAGGTGAGACTGGACAGCTTTCTATGAGCAAGAGAGGCAGAGAGCGTTTGCCACTTACAGGCGCTGTAAACAATAATACATTTCAATTTTGACTCAGTTATTTAAATATTTTAGTGAGAAGTATTATACTTTGGGACCCACACGATTTGAATGATGGAAATAGTTCTCTGTTTCATGCTAGCATAGATTTATCTTGGTACAGTAGTGCAGGCTGTAGAAAGCTTTCTCTTTTTCTAAACATGATTTCTGATGTATTGCTCATGGCCGAGGATGACAGTGGTGGTCAAAAGGGCAGTTTTTGAGTTGCACTAGAAAGGAAAGGAGAAAACAAACACACTCACTATAGTTCTCTGAATCCCTAGTTCTGACAGAGTTGAGATATCCAGTCTGTTCAGAAAGTTCAAGTGTAGCACATCATATATTTTTTAAATTTTTTAACTGAGAGTATTTATCTTATGCTGACTCAAAATAATTATGGATAAACTGGAAAGAGAAGGAATTATAAGGCAGAAGAATAGAAGCCTCTAGTTATCACAGAGGTAGTTTAAAAATATGTTTATAACTAAATAAAACTTCATAATTTTAAATAGGAAGTGGGCATTTTAATTTTTATTCATTGGATGAGAGTTGGTATATGGTTTAGAAATGTGATGAGTAACAACTATAATTCTACAGTTGTTTTATTTTATAAGTCTTCCTTCAAGTTTCAAAATAAGGAAAGTAATAATGAGAAGTCCCCTGTTCCTCTTTCCCCCATAAGCCACTGGTTTATTGCATTCTTTTCAAAATTTATTACTAGCATGTGAAAAATACAGTTGATCCTTGAACAATGCGGGGGTTAGGGGTGCTGACCACTCCACCTCTGCAGTTGAAAAATTCTAGTATAATTTTTGATTCCCCACAAGTTAACTGCTCATAGTCTACTGTTGACTGGAAGCCTTACTGATCACATAAAGAGTCATTTAATACTTGTGTATGCTATATGCATTATGTACTGTAGTCTCACAATGAAGTAAGCTAGAGAAAAGAAAATGTTATTAAGAAAATCATAATAAAGGGAAAATACATTTACAGTACTGTTCTGTAACAGACCTGCAAGTAAATGGACCTGTACAATTCAAAATTGTTTGTTCAGGGGTCAACTGTATATATTTAATATTATCTCTATTAATGGATTATATGATCCATATTGTTCTCTATTACATACACACATATTAGTTTATGGTAATCTATTTTGGGAGCAACAGAAAGCTACCAGAACACTGATTTTCTGCTATAAAAAGAATGAATTATCCTGCTTTCAATAGGCCACTGATTTTGTTCTCTTTTCCCTGCCTAGTTTAAAAATATTTTCAGGTTATTCTAGAGGTTAATTTTAAAGACTCAATATATATGAACTTTATTTTCTGAATAACCGCATTTAACATATATCTACCCACTATCCACTGTAAAAGACTACATTAATATATACATCCTTTATTTCATTTCTTTTTCCATCTACCTCTTTGCATGACTTAATTATTATAAAATATATATAGCATTGTGATTCATAACATAATTAACTTCCTCTGTCCTTTGGCTATTTGGTGACTTTAAAAATTGAAAACCATTTAACATTTGTTGAGTTATTTATAACAAAGAGGCACTTAATTAGGCTCTTGTCATACATTATACAAGTCTTTAGAAAAATATTTGTCCCAACTCTTGACTTTGGCTCAGGTCGTGATCTCAGGATTGTGAGATTGAGCCCCGAGTCCAGCTCCACACTCAGCTCGGTGTCTCCCTGAGATTCTCTCTCTCCTTCTCCATATGCCCCTTCTCCACTTGCACTCACTTGTTCTCTCCTTCTCTCAAATAAATAAATAAAACAAAAAAAAAAAGAAAAATATTTGTTAAATATCTAAAGGCTGAAATACATTGAGACCTAAGTGTTTACAGGCATCTCAAAATCAGCATCTGTAAAACTCAACTCTTGATTCCTGTTTTGATAATCTATTGCAGTGCAGCAAACTGTTCCTAAACTTCGTGTCTTAAACTGCCATTTTATTTTGCTCAGTATCTTGTGGATTAGAAATTTGGGAAGGGATGAGATAGGTGGTTCATCTCTGATCCACGTGACATCAGCTGGGGTGTCTGGGGCTGAAGGATCCTCTCCCAAGATAGCTTCTTCTCTTACAGATATGTCTGGCACTTTGTTCTCACTTTCTCTCTCTCTCCCTCCATGGTGCTTCACCTTCTGTGGTCTTTCCACATGGCCTGAGCTTCTTTATAGCATAGTAGCCTATAGTAGTCATACTTCTTCCATGGGTCTTCAGAATCTAAGAGCTTGTGTTCCAAGAGACAAAGGAGAAGTTGCCAGTCGCTTAAGGCATGGGCCCAGAAACTGGCACACCATCACATGTGAGATATTCCATGGGGTAAAACAGCCACAGAGCCCACCCAAGTTCAAGGGGAAGGGCATAGACCCACCTCTCAAAAGCAAAAGTATCAAGGAGGTTTTTGGCACTATCAAAGTTTGCTGCAATTTCCTATTTTATGAGTCCCCTTCCACAGTTTTTCCTACCCCAGAAAAATCATTCTTTTAATCACCTTGGCCCAAAACAGTGGAAGTAACCTTCACTGCTCTCATTCTCTCTCACAGCCCATCTCAGAAAAATCCTGTTCGCTATACCTTCAAAATATATTCATACTCTGTCTACTGATTACTACCCCACAGCTATGATCCTGGCATAAGATGTCAACATCTGTGTTCTTGACAATTGAAGAAATCTCATATTCCCTAACTGTGGCTCTAGGTGTTTGTGTGTGAGAAAAAGATAATTTCTGGCAATGCTACTGATCAGTGAATGCCACCAGAAGAGGTAGACTTAGGACTCAAGAGGAGGAATTTAGCACATTTATTACTTTTTGCTTTATAATATCAAAAGTTGTAAATACGCATTGCTAAATATTTTAGTGTTCAAGTGAGTTTGAATGTTCTTTCACTTTTCCCTTTTTACCCTCTTACCCCATTCCCAGACTGAATTATTTAAACTTCAAAAAATATGGTTTTTTTTATTGAATTCTTTTGCTGATCATATCCATTACTAAATAATGTGTGCATCCAGCAATTTATCAACTCATCTTTTGTGGGGGTAATCATGCTAGTAATTCCATTTTCTAGTCTTCTAACTATTTGGAATTTTTGAGGATTACATTTTATTTGCAGAATGTTTTTTAGGCATATAAATGAGCTGTGAAAAATGCAGGTCTAAAATTTTCATTTTCATTATGCCTTAGATGTGTTAAATATATACAGAAGATGGTAACAAGCTATGTGTGAAATATACATTCTCTCCTCTGTATTTTAACGTGTACTTTTATATGTGGGTAATAGATGAATTATTTTTAAAAAAACAGTATTTTTCAGCATCTATAAGAAGCACAATTTGGGGAGGGGTTGGTTCTTTTTTCCTAGAAAAGCTATCGGTCTCTGAATATAAAATTGATGTTCTAAATGGCTTTAAAAATCACAAATTCACCATATCCTTCTGGGGCACATTCTTGTTTAATGTGGGTTGTAATCAGGATAATTAAAAACATCACTATTTTTGTTTGGTCTTTGGAGAGTCAATAATGAGAGACAGCTATAACTAGGTTCAGGTGGTTTAACTAGAGAGCCATATCATTTGTATGTCGTTAAAATTGGTGTACTGCCTGTTTACACAATAATTATCATTAAGTTATTATTGTTTTTCCTAACAAATAATACTGCCTTACACACACAGCTTAAGTGATGGTCATGATCAGATTACTTTTGATATTACTCCTAAATTAGGAAGACTTCCAGGTGACTCCATCAAAGTTTAGAGGAATTTATTTAACATCTCCTGCAGGTGGTGGGATGTTTAATGTATGTAGCACATACTTCACTACCCAGCATCTTGCTAATGAATACCATAAACACATACATAATAGACGGGTAGAAAAAAGTCTATGACGGTTATTACGTATTTATCTTATTTTGGTAAATAACATTATGTGAAAGTGAGTTAAAAAAAAGAAAAGGCTTTCATCCAAAACTTGAAATGTTGAGGGGCGCCTGGGTGGCACAGCGGTTAAGCGTCTGCCTTCGGCTCAGGGCGTGATCCCGGCGTTATGGGATCGAGCCCCACATCAGGCTCTTCCGCTATGAGCCTGCTTCTTTCTCTCCCACTCCCCCTGCTTGTGTTCCCTCTCTCGCTGGCTGTCTCTATCTCTGTTGAATAAATAAATAAAATCTTTAAAAAAAAAAACCTTGAAACGTTGATCTGAAGTTGTCAGCATTGTGTCACGGTCTGATAGGGAAGCACAGTGTCTTGTTTTCAGAATGACTGAACCTGTGTTCTTCATCTGGGAGATGAGTGACCCACAAAGTGTGGAAAATGTTCATCTCCTAGGGCTGCTGTTAGAACGTTTGGCTTCCTCTCTTGCCTAATTTTGGGGTCAACTGGTATTGAGTTGCCATCATTATCCAACAACACCTGACTCAAGAACCAGCTTTCACTCTTGCTCGGTTGCTTGGTTCTTCTCCCTGTGCCTTTTACGTCACAGATTTGTTCTCATTCTGAGTCCTCCAGCTCGCCTTCTTACAGTGTCATCCATCATCCAGTGTACACTGAGTGTGAGGTCCTATTGAAAAACTCATACAAACACACACACATAGTTCCTGTGAATATTGGCCTATTGTTTCACATTTTCATCATAGATACACTGTGGATATTGATGTTGACAACTGATTTCCACTGATTTTATGTGTGATTTGATAGAAATTGTTCCACCTAAATTTCACTTTCAGCTGTGAAATGAAAGCCATATCTATACGTTTCTTATAGTGCTGTTGTGAGGATTAATTAGGATATGTAACATGCTTAAATGTTTTCTATTACCTGTTGTGCTTGGTATTATTATTATTATTATTATTATTATTATTATAAGTGAAAGTTCTGTCAATACCCTGGGACAAGATACTATCTGGGTCTAGAAACAGTGGTTCTTCTCTTTGGTCCATGGTCTTAAGGAGGTAAGGGTAGAATTTGGGGTGTTTGTGAATTTGTAGGGGAAAAAATGGTGTCTATATTTTCACTAATCTGTAAAGTTACTTTCCTTAAGGGAAATTTAGCACTGTCTTCCATTATAGGCAAAATATAGGCAAATACTTTTAGTATTGAGCATTATCTGTGGTACTGATATTAGAAACCATTGATACTTTTTGGCACATTGTACCTGTGCTTATATATATATATAAAATACAAAGGATAAAGTGTGTATATGTATGCAAATATATATATATATATATATATATATATATATATATATATATATATAAAATTTATGCTTATAGCTGTAACCAAATAAAAATAGCAGCTATTTTATGTGATCTGAGTCTTACAGTTTCCAGCTGGCCAACTCTGATAATGCTTTGCCTAGTGGTCATTTAGCCACCAAATGAAGATGTTACGTGTTCTCACAGGGATGCTTAATTCAAAAAATCTTACAGAGTTCTGACATTCTTTGAGAATAGTCAGTCCTCATCGTAATGAGATGAGCCGTGAAAGCTTTAATTGCATTTGCAACAATAAATCCTTGGGAATGGGTATTTTCAAGCCTTGTAATTTTCAAACAAAATATTGAAAATCTTGATTGTCCAGTGTGACATGCATGTTGCCTTGTCAAAATCCACTCCAGTTTCATGTTCTTATTTAGGATAAGCACCTATAGTTTTCACATTGATCTCTCTTTAAAAAGATAAAATTTAACTGTGCCTTTCCTATATAATAATTTTGTTCTTATTACTTAATGTGTTAATGAAGGAGCACATTGTTGCTGTGTCATAAATATATATTTAAAAATATTTGATGACATTTCTGTATAATTTTCTCTGTAACCTTTGTATTTTATTATATTTAATTAAAAATATTATTCTAGAAAAGGGATCCATAGGCTTCACAAAAAGTTTCAGAATTCTTAATTCAAAGAATTGACTTTATTTAACATTTACAGATACCATTAGCGTAACTTCATCTACTTTGGGCTACTTAATAATATCTTACTCATATATTTTTTTCTTTTATTAGTTTTTAAGAGATAAATGCAAATTCAAAACCTAATAGTTCTTTTTCCTTTTTAATTATTTATATTACATCAGTGAGCCTAGGAAGCACAATTGGCTGTATGATCTGTAATTTCTTTCTTTTTTTTTTTTTTTTAAAGATTTTATTTATTTATTCGACAAAGAGAGAGACAGCCAGCAAGAGAGGGAACACAAGCAGGGGAAGTGGGAGAGGAAGAAGCAGGCTCATAGTGGAGGAGCCTGATGTGGGGCTCGATCCCATAACGCCGGGATCACGCCCTGAGCCGAAGGCAGACGCTTAACCGCTGTGCCACCCAGGCGCCCCATGATCTGTAATTTCTAATGCTACCATTTAAAGTTTCTCTTTAATATTTGTTTTCTTCCTTCCACTGTCTTATGTTTATTAACTTATGTTAACTGACATTTTTATGAAGAATCTTCTTTTAGGTACTTATAACTTTCCCACTTGCAAGGCCTTGATTTCTATGATGAGACCAGTTTTTTCTACCTCTAGTTCATTTTTTTTTCTTTTGGATTTATTTAGAAGTTTTATATAGTTATTATTACCTAAAAATGTGGAGCTACTTCAAAGGTAAAAACAATTACTGCTACTTTACTGTTGGTAGGACTTTTTAATATGTCATCCATTCATTCAACAAAGGTTTCTGAAAGTTAATTGTTCATTACATATTTTGTGAGCACTTACCACACTTTACTTGTGACAAGTCCTCGACTATATAAACAGGTAAGATGATCTCTACTTTCAAAGCGTTTGAGTATTGTTGGGGAGTATGCATATGACATATTACATAACCATGCAAATTAACAATGAAATGGGGTATAAGAAAGGAATTAAAAGTGCAATGGTGTAGGTGAATTCTCAAGCCTATCTTTTTTTTCTTCTTAATTTCTTTAGAACAGTTTTTTATTTGAACAAATTATAACATTGTACTGAATTAACACATATAGGAGATAATATGAAAATCGCTGAACAGAAAATAAAGGAGTAGGAGAAAGGCCCTCTTTACATGAGTATATAAACTGATAAATAAAGAAGAAATACTAGGAAAGATCATTTCACAGCCACTGCGGTAATAATTGATCTTGGCAAGAATCATCAATGATTTTTAACAGTTATTGGAGAAGAAATTTTAGAAGCAAGATTCTTATGTACTGTCAATGTATCACCTAACATACCAATTTATATACAAATGATAAAAAGTATCTTTATAGGGTGAACTAATAACAGCCAAGTTCAAAATAAAACAAGATAAGAGTCTATTATTTATTTGGAATGATGTAATTCCTTAAAGATATAATTCCTCCCCAATTAATACATAAATATAATAGACCTCCACCCAGATTTCCGGAGGGGTTTTTTTTTTAAAGTAAAAATAATGTGTTTTTTAAAATGTGTATTATTTTTCTTGTAGCTAACTAGAAGGGTCTTCAGCGTTTTTTTTCCCATTCAGTATTGGGCGTACATTTTTGGGATATAACTGTTACCCAGCTAAGGAAATCCCGTTTGCTGAGACATTTTAAAATCATAAATTAACATTTATGCCCTAAAATATATTTTCAAACTGCATCTACTGAGAAAATTGTGATGAAGTACATTTGCTTATATTGAACCATTATTGCATTCCTGGTATATATTCTAATAATTTACTATGATTTTTAAAGTACATTGCTGTGTTTTCTTAGCTAGTATTTTATTTGAATATGTACATCTATACTTATGCATCATTTTTGTGGTATTACCTTTATTTGGTCTTAAAACTAATGCTCTGTTAGCCTACAAAATGAGCTGGGTAGCAAGTTTTATGAGGCACCTTGCATAAGATTAGCTATTGTAATATTTGATAATATTTGATAAAATATTATCTATAATATTGGATAAAACATCTGTAAAACAGATGGAGTTCAGTATTTTTTAATTCTCTCTCTTCAAAAATTGTTCTCTTTAACAAACGGAGTTGAGAGAATTCTTGGTTTATTTGAAATACTGAAATCATACTTTAATTCAGAATGAAAGATCTCAAAAGTCGTATTGACTTTTTAAATAATTTATTAAGTGAGATCTATTTACTTCTTGTTCATAGTGTTCAGTATCCCGTTAGCAACAGAATTATGCAAATTGAAAGAAGTGTAAACAGTGTTATTGAAGTACTCCATTGCTGCAGGGAACCTGTTGAATGTGTTAGAGAGAAATGACAAAAATTTTTCCCTTTACATGTCAAAGCTGTTCTTAAATGGGACATTACTTATGAACAAGCAATACTGAGTTGAAGTGGACAATTATGACAATTGTCATGACTGTTGAAATGGATTTCATCCCTTGAAGAATCTTAATTCTTTTATGTTGGTATAACTAATTACTCTTCTAACATGGGGACCAGTGGTTCATCCTGTGTAGCACTGAGAAGAAGGGATTACAAATTGATATTAATGCTTTTTGTTTGTTTTTTCAATGGACAATATTGGAAGAAGTTGTGGTCAAGAGATTCAAAGAATTTTTAAAAAATGAAAAAGCAAGTTGTGTCATGAAAGATGGCATTATGTATTCAACAAATCAAACTAGAAAAGTTCTTAGACCAGTTGACTTTATGCCACTACATGTTCAGTCAGTATACCAGCTCATAATTTAATGTAGAGTGTGTTTTTTTCATTCATGAATGTTCAATGAGGAAAAGAATGGAATAAGTTGGATCTGGCCACTGTATGATATACATGGAATAGAGACTGTAACTGGAAGGACTTTTATAAACAAATTCTGCAAAGCAAGAAACTTAAAGAGAGCCTTACTGGGGAATATAACAGAGTGTATAATTGAAGAGGCATGCAATTTACGTACTTATACTATAGTGAGGAGAGATGGTTTTGACTTATACTACTTTGGTCTAATCTCCATGGATTTACAGTACAATTCTAGGAAAGGGGTATTCAAACAAAAACTGGGAAAGCTATTTTACTTAAAAAAAAAAGTGTGAGACTTGTAGATTGAGAGATTCCCTTCTTTGGCTCCCAGTGTAATAGAGTATAGTACAAGTAGGGGTCACAGGTCCTCTTGGATTACCTGTTGCGGCCATATTGCAGTGTCCTGGGGTATTATGAAACTGGCAATAAAGTACTCTGTGGAATAGTAAATTCCTTCTATTTTATCTGTACCTTTCATAGCTTTGAGCTATTTACAGCTCTGTAAATTGTATAAAACTGATAATAATATAAATGATTCTTGTCCATAGATTTGGAAATTGGTTGTGCCCAGCAGAATGCAGTAGGTTATTACCCTATGGATAGACTCACTTGCATCTATCTATAAGTTCATTTTAGCATTTCTTGTTTCCTTATATATGTGTTGTACTTTGGATTCTCCTTTGAACCAGGTGAAACATTTACTGGTTTTCTCATTAATTAATGAGTTAAATAATAGCCTGTGGCAATGCTTGTTTTGTATATGTGCAGGACTCATGATTATGATGTCTTTCACAAATAATCGTGTATCATGTTTGGAGGTCATTCGCTGAGACTCTACCTGACAGCCAGGTTATCTGTGTTGCCAGAAAAATGCACCTCATGGGCAGCATGAACCCAGGCATGTCTTTTCTTCACCTGCAGAGGTGAACATGAGTGACAATAGAACTTTAATTTTGCTCAAAGTCTATTTCTCTAGATTTTCCTCCTCTCTACTAATTTTGGATCTTGTTTCTATTATTAGTTTGTTTATAGATGAAAAGTTATTCCCATCTGGTGGCAGCAAGGATTGCGAATTTGGTTTTATAATCTAAACATTTTGTGATCTTTGTAAATGGATTCATGGATTACAAATCTGTTTTCGGTTGGGAGAGAGATGACAGAGAATCTGGATTGTTAGTCATTTGTCATTAGAATTAGAGTTCAGTTCAATTAAAAACTTTGTGGCCATTGAGAAGGAATAGAGCTCATTGAAATATAGTGAAAAACAACTATGTCTCCTCCTTTTATACTTGTTTGATGCTTGAAAACAAGTATCAAAATTCATTTAGGGGAATTATCTCTATTCTTCAGTTTCTGTTCATGTGTAGGTAGAGTTGTCTTCTACCCATACTGTTATTTCAAGGGTGGGCATGTGACATAAACCCAGCCAAGAAAAAAAAAGCATCCTATCCCCAGTGACTGCTTTAGGGAAGAGCATGTGATCCAACCAGAGCCAATATGGAACAGTGAAACTCTTGTAGGGATTCTCGTGAAGTAAAAACTATGTTGTCAGTTGTTCTTGAACCTGAAAGAACTTCACTTTGAACTTGCTGCCAGGCATGTTTCTATCACATGAAGCCTGAGAATGTACAAGTACAAAAGAATAGAGCCAACAAATGAAAAGAAACTGAATCCTGAGGACATCAGTTGAGCCCTTGCAATAATCCTGATGTCTTAATGCAGCCCTAATGTCAGCCTTGTCAATCCCATGGGTCAGTACTTCCCTTGAGCTGGTTAAAACAGTCACCTTATGTTTTCTATCACTTTATTTTAACTTATTCCTTATGATAACAGAGGGTTCCCCATCTCTGGATCCTTCTTTTATGCTAGTCCACTGAGTATACGTTTACTTCTTTGTGCCTTTGTCTCTTACTCTGGAAAAAAAAAAAAGAAAAAGAAAGAAAAAAGAAAAAGAAAAAAAAGGATAAATGATATCTGCTAATTCAGCATCATGAATATTAAATGATATAATAATAGAAAATCAGAAATATGTTTCACAATGGGTGAAAGAAGCCTCTCATAACTTAATTTTTCAATAATTAAATTCTATCAGATTTCACTCTTTACTAAGGTCAAAGAGACCCAGTACTAGACAATATTGGGGGCAGTGTTTTCTCTTTATCATTATGTCCACTTCAATAAAACCCTTAATAAAGACCTTGTCTTTGGTCCATTATTGTTGCTAATGGAAGCTCTTAATGCAGGCCTCTATGGTCGACTACAATGTGAGGGCCCCATAGCTTCTGTATGGGCATCAGTATGTTTTGTG
This sequence comes from Ursus arctos, assembly GCF_023065955.2. NCBI lineage: Eukaryota > Metazoa > Chordata > Mammalia > Carnivora > Ursidae > Ursus > Ursus arctos. The sequence continues at coordinate 10,481,536 of NW_026622819.1, read as the reverse complement.
CAGCTCCTGAGTTATGGAGATTATTGTTTGGTCCCTCCAGCAAACATGTTGGTTCACCCCAGCAGAAGTGTAGCTGCATCCATGGGCCGTCCACACATGAAAATGACACTGATTGACACATCACCACACTCTTTTCCTCACTCACCCTCTGCTAACTTTGGCCAGCTCTTCCTCTTTTAACTCAGTATCCATCTTAGCCCCATCTGCTCTATCTAAGGAATACCTGGCTAAATTTCCTCCCATGTGAGAGGCTGGGTAGGAATGTATAACAGGTGTCTAAACATTCATGCATTTTGGTTACCCTGATAGTAGGTGTGTGGTGTAGGGCTTAGTTCTGTATAAGTCCAGGAAGCCCCGTTCCCACTGCATTCAGTTTCAGTGGCACCCCTGAAGCACAGCCCTGTCCAGGGTGAACGGTGATCTCTAGCTGTGAGTTCTGTGAGCACTACCATTCAAAATAGTTTTTTTTTTTAAATATTTTATTTACTTATTTAAGGGGGGGAAGAGGCAGAGGGAGGGGGAGAGGGAGAGAATCTCAAGCAGACTCTGTGCGGAGCGTGGAGCCTGACACAGGGCTCAGTCTCAGGACCCTGAGATCATGACCTGGGCCAAGAACAAGAGTCAGACGCTTAACCAACTGAGCCACCCAGGTGTCCCTCAAAATGTTTTTTAGCCAAACATTTCCTATGCCTTTTTCTGACTTCTCCACTTCCAGGAATCACCAGAGCACTACCCTGAACCTCCAACACATGCCTTCACCTAAAGCACACCCTGCTCTATGTTCACTGTGCGTTGGCTGTATTTGCTAGAATACAAAAACAGAACTGTTTTCAGGAAAAAGTGCCTGTCCTTGAGCCCCTTCAGATAAGTTGTTTTCCGGTTGTTGTAGGTGGAGTTTGGGCAAGCTGGCTCAAGCCAGGAGGCAATTTTAACATGTCCCTGGCTTTGAATTCTGTATGCATCCAGAGTCAGGAGAGTGACCTGAGTGCTACTTGTGAATATGTAAAGATTTCTTGCCCAAGTCTGAAAATAGAGCACCTTCCTTCTCCTCCTGGCTCAGCCAAGCCCTTTTCTCTGCCCTCCTTACCCTCTAGTTTCCTCCTATTGGGAAAGCAAGAGAAAGGATATTGCTTTACCTATTAACCTCCTTGAAGTGTACAGGGCTCACCAGGAAATAGCCAAGGGGACTACACACCTGCTAATGCTCCTGTATTACTCACTCAGAGATGCTTGCAGGCTCACTGTGTTGAGATGGAAAGGAAGGTAGGTCGTTGGTGAAGAACTAGCTAAGCCAGGTCCTAGGCCTGGGTCTCTACTTGCTTTTTTTTTCACTTTCATAAGCCCTTGAATGAATGAATGAATGAATGAATGAATTCTTTTATACTAGTTTTCCTTTTTTCCCCAAATGAAACTTACACAGGATAATTATATATTTCAAAATCCTGTTATCTTAGCAGATTAAAAGGACTCCAGATGATAGTGAACATGCAACCCTCCCTCTCTCAGCCTCCCTCCATGCACCTTCTCACTCTTTAGAAGCATAAAAATGCAGTCTGTTAAAGCCAAGGCAGATACCTTCCTTCTCAAACTCCTGGATGCCTCAAACCTCAATCCAAACCATGGCACAGATGGAGGACACCACTTTCCTATTTGAAGGAAGAAATGTATTTGTTAGGATAAATATCACCGATTATAAAAAAAAGCAGAACTCTTCAGAAGATGTGCTCCTAGGAGAATTAATGAAGTTTCTGACTGGACTGAGATAATACTTTGAGTAAAATTTTCTTCTCAAAAAGAGTTAGAGGAGAATTTTTTTTTTTAAAGATTTTTTATTTATTTATTTGACAGAGAAAGACAGCCAGCGAGAGAGGAATCACAAGCAGGGGGAGTGGGAGAGGAAGAAGCAGGCTCCCAGCGGAGGAGCCTGATGTGGGGCTCGATCCCAGAACGCTGGGATCACGCCCTGAGCCGAAGACAGACGCTTAACGACTGTGCCACCCAGGCGCCCCTAGAGGAGAATTTTCTGTTTGACAATGAAGCATATATCCGTGAAGATGGTGGCAAGGGCCTGAGATTCCTGGGACCAGTAGTGCAATCTTGTGCAGTGCTGGCTGTGGACACAGGCCTCCTGGGGGAGGATGGATATGGAGGGAGGATGCCCTGGACATGGTTATTGATCCTGGGATTTCAGAAGTTTTCTGGGATGACTGTCTCTATCTGATTTTTTCTGTCCAGAAAACACACACCAGGAGGCTGTAGGAAAGGAGTCTAATGGAACTTCCTGGACCTGGACTTTGCTGAGCAGCAGCCCAAGCACAAAGTCAGTGCTGACCCTGATATGATGTATAGAGGGGCCAGCTTCAACACCACGTTTTTATCTCAAGCCTGTACCCTCGGAGCAGCTTCTGAGAGTGAGGAAGGCAAGGGGAGCACATTCCAAGGACAGGAGAGGGGATGGGGAAGCTCCAATTGCCTGGGTCCAGCTTGTGTGTCTTCTTGCTGACTTCTTCTAACAGTGGGCAGAGCAGGAACTCTGTCATGTATCCCATGCTCCCTTCCTATGGACCTCCCTGCTGTGGGCTTCATTTGAAAGACTTGTATTAGCAGCTTATGTCCTCTGAGACTGTGGACATAGGAGCTCATGGAAGGAGAGATCATAGGTAACCCTTGGAGAGCTCAGGGTTAAACAAATCAAAACCAATTTGTCAGTGGTCCCTTCTTCCCTTTACCTGTCTCTGCCTTGATTCTGAAAGACAAGAAAAGAATAAGGGATGCAGACCCAACTCTGTCTCCTCTTCCTGGGGAAGGTACAGATATCAATAGTCATGACTTTCTACACTGGAATACTAGAGCTCTGTGTTCCTTCCTGTTTTTATTTACAAGGGGATAACAGTATTTTCTTATAGTATTTCTTCTTTGGAAAACTCAAAGAATTTCTTCTTCTATACAATCCTCAATTGATGTTTCACTCAGTATTCCTCTGTTTAAGAAAGACATAGCATTTCAGTCCTACAGGGCAGAGCTGGGGCTCTCACCTCTGATCAGTGGTTCTTACAGGCTCCACACTGCTCTCTACATCACTCTGAACACAAAGGATGGCTGCCCTATCTGGTATGGGAAGGGAACTGATGATCAAGGGTTGGGGTACTCTGTTCTCCAGGAGGTATCTGGAACCCTCTGAATAATCAAATCCAGGGTCACTGAATCACTGTGTTTGAATTTATACCAGGCAGCCATTTACCACATGCCCAAAGATTTTTCTTTTCTCTTGGAATGATGATGTTCTAATTCATCCTGAGAGCTCCTGCCTCTCTCTCGCCTATATAGCTTCTTTGGAGAAGTGGGGAGAGGAAAAGAGGGACCAGAGTCCAGTTGCTCTGTGGTCTGGGCCAAGCATTCCCTCACCTGATCGTTGTCGCTAATTCCCCAAGTATTGATGAAGATGAATTCCTCTTTAGAAGGTGGAAAATTACAACCAGGACTCACATACCACACAACCAGACAGAAATAAAATGGAATTTCAAAAGGAGAGAGACTTCTTTATCATTTGAAGATGTGGCCTGGGGCAAGTGGGATTTGGATGTGAATCCCAGATGCATATCACAGAGTTATGACATAGTCATGCAGGGTTTCTGAGGGTAGTGGTAGTGCAGAAAAGGGAAGATGGGCACTCAGTCTCTCCTTGACCCTAAGAGATACCTTTACCCATCCTGGGCCTATGACATCACTTCTCTCTTCTCTCATCATTCCTGTTTTCTAGCTCCCTTGTTTCATCGTGTGTTTTTACCTAGTACAACTTCTATTCATTCATATGTGGAATGCCCACGTAACCCAGTGTGTGTTGCATTGAGTTTGTTACTGCTGTTGGAAATCGAAGCTCTGCGTAGAGTAAGCCTCAGAATTGTCCCTCCAGAGGAGTGAGAAACTATTTTGCTTGTCCACCACCTCCTGTTTGTCATTGTTTGTAGGCTACTTCAGAGCTCTTGAGTCCCCCCCTACTTCTGATGCATCCTGAAGGGAGGCTGAGCCAGCTCCTGCAGCCAGAGAGAGCCCGCCATGGGAATGGTTACTGTGGGCACTACAGAGGTATGAGCTGGTCACAGGCAGCATTACCTACAATTTTCTAGCACGTTTCTCTTAAATCTGCCTCTAGATTCAGATTTGTGAGAAAGGAAGTTAAGAGTCAGTGGTTTACCCACCTAGGATTTAAAAACATATATATATATATATATATATATATTTCTCAGTTTCCTGTATAATATTAACCAGTTTGCAAAACTAACTTGTGGCATCTTGAGCTGCTTCTGTACATCTGTATATCATGGTTTCACTTTTTCATTGCCCAATCTGTTACTGGAAGACTCTGCCAAAGCGTGCCATCTTAATCACATGACCAGCACTCAACCATTTCTGGGCTTTCTAGCCACCTTACTCCACTGGCCAGGAACCTCACTGATCAGTTGCCTCATATCCATTATTCATTTCTTAAATCTGCTATCACTCCAGTATCATCCATGTAGTTTCCTAGAAAGGTCATCATGCATGAAGACATCATTTTGCATAGAAAGGAATGATCAGGCTGTATTGTTTCTAAGAAAACTGCTTCCCAAGGAACAACAGGCCTCCTTTTCTATGGCCTTTCTGAAAATTTTGCTGTCAAAATTATCACTTTTTTTCCCCTCAACCTCAGAACTGTGGCCGAAATGACTATATTTAATAGGTCAATACTTTCACTTTAATTCAAACACTAGTATTGCAGAAGAAATATCATAATTCATTGGCCATTAAGTCCTTCCCTACTATGTATGTATGAGAGCAACCTGAGTGACTATGCAATGGCCTATGTAGGTCACAGACTAGGGATGCTATTGGCAGAAACCTTTTTTCATGACTCTGTCTACATTTTAATGGCCTCCTTCCACACTGAAGCCCCCAGATCACTATGTGTCCTACTCATTTTCAAGGTCTGGAGCTAATGTGGGCACTCATTACTCCTAAAATCCTGAAGACGGATTAAGGTGGAAAATTTGTCTGAAGTTGCTTAGTAACCTATAAATGTAAGTATGGTTTTGAGTAGCACTTTGTTTCTACTTTCTTCCTGCGGAATTTTCGTAGGGTATATGAGACCCAGCTGACCTCCCCACATTAGAATGGCGACTCATCGGTGACTATATACATGTGTATAAGCTGGTGAGCATAACGTAAATGCAGGATAATCATGCAATGTCCTCTCACTCATCCTCACACTGCCGTATGTTCTGACGTACCTGGGGGATTTTTTCTTTATCTCAGAAAGTACTGTTAAGATTTCTCAAGTTCCCTTTCCCCTAGAGAGACATGCCCCACAGTTCCCAATATTTCAACTAGAGACACACTTGTCAAAGAGAGTCACTCAGATATGATCACTGCTGTTCCTCAGAAGCAAATAGTAGATAATGAGACACCTTTCTCCTTCGAGTCATTAGCAGAAGACACCGTTCTTTTCTCCATCTCTGATGGTTCTGTAGAACAGATGTTCAATGCAAAGTTTCTTCAGCTATGTATTCTCCTATTCAAGCCTGAGGCTATAACATTTTTGACTGCTACAATCCAGCTGCTTTTTCCAGTCTGCTCCCACTAATAACTCTATTATAATATTTATAATACTGTCTATTAAAGTGAGAGTTTCTTTTCCCCACAGACACTATCAAATTATCCTCCATCTTTAGTTTATGCTCATCCCTTACTTCTTTTCTGAGAGAGGGCAGACCTGTTGACAGAGAAGATTGCTACTGAAGATCTTTGCCAACATCACATCCACTGTAGCTAAAAAAGACTGTCCCATCTGCCTTGGTTTGGCTTAGAGCCACCAGTGCTATCAATTCCAAGGGCTGTCAGATGCGCAGCTGGAGTCTTACTTACCACATCAACCAGAGTAGATCTTGGGAGTGCTCGGGGACTAGAGAATTTGCATTTTGGGGGCTTGCTTTGTTTTGGATGCTGAATATATTCCTATTTATGAGGCAGGTGAATTTCTGGCCACAGGGTTTGCTGGGCATCGTATTCTGAGATTAAGTGAACCTCTTCAACCTAGGAAAAATATCAGAGAGATAAAATTGTGTTTCAGAGACACATCAGGTGATATTAACAGAGTGATGACAGGGATGAAATGAGTTCAAGGTGGGTCAACATGAGAGATGGGTCCTTTAGACTGGTTCTTGCCAAGATAATTGCTCTAAGCATTTTTGTAATTGAAATGGATAGGTGCCATGCCGAAGACACAATGACTATTGTGGAGGCCACGTATGTCATATTGCAAGGAAGATGAAAGCAAGTTGGCAGGGATTCCTGAGAACCCAGGAGGCTGATGTCCTGTTTACCATGTTGGTATAGAGAGAGTTTTCTAGAAAGGGCAGAGACTAGATATTCCTTTGTACTGGAAGGATATGACAAGTATTTTTGTTCATAAAAGCAAAATAGCAAATGTAGGAAATCAACCAAGACGAAATGGCTCTGGCAGATCACGGTGGCCCAGGCATATGGGCCTACACTCAACAGCATTAAGAATAAAATTTTTAAAAAACTAGGCTCTTTGGTGAGTCATAAACTACGTTGATACAACATTTCACTCAGATCTCAGGGGGAGAGAAAAGCTTCTCTTAAAAAGTGTGTGTGTGTGTGTGTGTGTGTGTGTGTGTGTGTGTGTTGTGTTTTATGATCCTATAAAAGAAATGGGTGTTACAGGAGTTACAGTTCAAAATGAAAATTTGTGAGGTCTTAGAGCAAAACCATGGTGCAAATCTAGTCACACACAAGTATTTTTTTCTCCCAATTAAGCCAGAAAAATAAGCAGACTCCTGTGTCTTTTCAGATTTTATAGCTGAGTTTCACATTGGTTAGTGAGTGAAAACTGATAAAGCAACTGATGAAAATTACCGGAAGAAAAATGTTGGAAGTCTATAATCCGATTGAAGGAAGTTCCATGCCATGGTGAAGGCCAGACTGATGGGAATAGATTCCTACTAAAATGAAGTTGCTCCAGAAGTTTGAGGAGTATCAGATCAACTTGTTCCATTCAGACTTTATTTTTTTTCACTGTGCAAGGTCAAGATGCATAAGTAAGCCTTTTAGTGATGGTTTGTTGAACATAATGAAATAATTCTAAGTGGTAAGAGAAGCTTAATTAGAAGTATTTTCCTTTTATAAACTATAAATGGTGTTCTAGATTTTCTGAAAAGTACATTTTATTTTGTTTACCTTTCTACTTCAGTACAGAACTTGTCCGAAATTCATGGCAAGCTTAATGGACAAAAGGAAAAAAAGATGGAAGAAAAAGCAGGAAAACAGAAGCAAAATGCTATAGTGCTTGCTTTTCACTTTGTATCATGGCTTTTATTCCCTGCTTGTTGACTCAACGTGTGCAGAAATTTTACCATAGAAATTTTATTTTTTTACCACTTACAGCTGATAACAAATAGCAAACCAAACACGTTTATGGTGTGTATTTTATAAGGGGCTAACAAACTAAACAAAATATTATAATAGACAGCCTTAAAAGAATAAGAGAGCTGGCTTTTGATATCTAAAGGGTAACGAATCATAATAATGCTGATTCATCAGGACAAATGCATATTGTATCTTTTTTAAAGATACTATGGAACTGCTGAATATAATTTGGAACTGTTTCCTTCAAAAATGGTTATTTTTTATGACGATATTATAAGAGGGTAAATCTCAGGTATTCTGAACTCTCCTTCAGAAGCTTCTCCCGTGGTGACAAATAAATTCATTTTTATTATGCTGAGTCGGTCGTAAACAAATACTCGATTTAGCTGGTTGTACAGAATCATATTCCAAAGAGTACCGGCAGTAGGAAAAGTTGTAGTTGTGGTGCAAGCTTAGTAAGATGTTAAAGTTGACAGTCTGAAAGGAAAGTAAGCTGGGCATGCAAGCCAAGGGTGGAATTAATGACAAAGTCAGGCAATTTCAATGCAAGCTGCCAATGTCTATACCAATTAGAGTACCACCGACACTTTCCAGACAACTAAATGTCTACATGAGAGCACAGAGATGGCCTGGTCCAGATTTCCCACTGACAGCAAAATTAACCACCACAGATCTAACACACTTGCGTGGAAGTAGTACTTCTGCTTATTCTGTAGTAATCAAACTGCTGTTAAAAATCCTGTTTCCACTTTTTCTACGCTGTTCTGAGAGAAAGCAACGAAGTAATCCTTTTGGATTACTTTTTATGGGACAGAAATATCGTTGGGTTTGTTTTTAAGGAGACAGTCTTTGTCTTCCTAGGTAGACATTTCTTCCTCCTTGAATTGTAATTATGTAGATCTCTATAAAACCAAACTTGTACTCACAGCAAAGCTGAAGAGAGCAAAAATTTGAGTCGTTGTCTGGAGTTTTCTTAAAATACAGCTAGTGGAGTGTCCTATCTCCTTTATAGGATAGGCATAATTTACAAGGGCTGATCTGAGGATAATTTTACATAAAGGGGTCTTCAGTTGTCTGTTTACTATATTCATTCATTTACTTATCACCCAGCAAGAGGTTTTGAATATATACTCACACCATGCCATGCTCCATCAGGAAGTTTCAGGAAAAGGGGTGAGAGAAATTTGAATAAAACACCTGTGCTCAGGGAATTTCTGGTTATGTTCAGGGTAATGTAACTGTCAAAAGTTGATTACAATACAATATTGTTATATACCCATTTGTTCCTTCATTTTTCATTCCTTTATCCATTCATCCATCCAGTAATTTACTTAGCAAACAATTCGTGAACACTATTGTGTTTCAGGCCCTGCAGTAGGTGCTAGAGATGCAAAGACTCGTTTATTCAAAGAGGAAAAATCTTAGAGGTAAAATTTCCAAATTAGTTTAGTCCAGAGTGTAAAGGAGTCAGTTGCGTTGTTTGTCCCCAGTACGTTCAATCTGCGGTTGCCATGGAGCATGCAGTGCCTCCTTCTGATGCGGGGTTGGCCCTGTGGCTTGCTTTGTCCACGTGTGTGTGGCTGGACACGATGAGTGCGGGAGCCAAGAGGCGATTTTAAAAGCTACTGTGTGTTTCCACCAGCTTTTTAGTTCTTTTTCTCTGGCAAGGAAAAAGACAAGTTCAAATAGGGGTTTGCCCTTCAATCGAGTCCCAGAATGATATGAAAATACATGGAAAGTCATTTCTCAGCCAATCCTGAGCTGCTTACAGAAAAGACTTGAGAACTGAAGTTGCTGTGAGCCATTGGGATTTTTTGGGGGGGATTTTTATCAGTGTAAGACTGACCAATACTGTGTTATTCAACTTTACCCACCAAATTCTGAAAATTATTTACTGGAAAGATTCAGAGTAAGCCAGAGTTCGAAATTTCTCCACCCACAGATAGGATATGGTTCTTGTGTAAAACAGCGTGAGAAAATCCAAGAAGGTACTGATAAGGATGATATGTTTGGAAAAAAGATAGACTGTGATGAAATCTGAGTGAAAGGAAATATTTAATGAGAAATTATCCTGAAAAGAGAAACAGGAGTCATGCCTTGTATGCTGTTCTAAAACATTAATATGTTTATCCTCAAGCTAATAGGGAACTAATGAAGTTCAAAGAACAACAGCAAATAATTTTGTATTTTTGAAAGTCTCCTGTGGTGTCAGTAGTCAAAATCGTCAGACACACGGGTACATACACAAAGAAAAGCAGAGAGAGGGGTGGGGGCAGGGAATGGCTCTGACTGAAGGCTGTGGTTCATTGAGGAAGTGCTATTTGAAGCCATTTTAAAATATGAGTTCTTAGTTCATTTGGTCTGTTATAACAAAATACCACAGACTTGCTAGTTTATGAACAACAGAAATTTATTTCTTACAGTTTTGAATGCTGGATGTCCAAGATGAGGTAACCAGTCAGGTTGAGTTCTGGTGACAGCCCACATCCTGGTTCATAGATTGCCAACTTCTCACTGTGTCCTCACACGGTGGAAGGGGCAAGGGAGCTCTCTGGGGTCTCTTTTATAAGAACACTAATCTCATTCATGAGGGCTCCTCCCTCATGACCTAAGCGCCTTCCCAAGACTCCACCTCCACGTACCATTATATTGGCATTAGGTTTCAACATACAAATTTCAGTGGGGGTTGGGGGGTGGCAACAAACATTCAGATCATAGCAATAAGCAAAATTTCATTTGTAGAGCTAAAGATTGAAGCTATTCTAGGGAAAGGGGATAGCATTATAGAGGACAAGGGTTAAATAAAAATTAGAAGGAGAGAGAAATTGATCATAAAATTGGTGATACTTCCAAGTAGGGTTCATCTGCGCCAGTGGTAGGAAGTAAAATTAAAAGACAAGTAGATGACGGGTTAGTAAAAGATTTCTTAATGCTATACAAAGATGCCTGAATTTCATGCATGGGCCAAGTTTGGGTGACAATGAGATAACTAAAGCAGGGGAATGGCATGACTCGATTTGCATTTTAGAAAGTTATCCATGGAAAATGGATTGCAAGTAACAAAGGAAAAAAATTGTTATTAAGGAGAAGACTTAGGGTGTTAGAGTAATGGTCCAAGTGAGCTACAGTGAGAACCTGAGGGGGGCAATAACAACGTAGACAGAGATAAAGACACAGTGTACTGATTACCTGGAAGAGAGGGCTTGAAATTGAAGTTGACATATGGACTTCATACTACATACCTATGTGGATGATTTTATCCCACAAAACCGGGAAGCAAGGAGATGTTGAAGATGCTCTTTTAGGGAGAAGATGATGTGAGGAAAAATCAGGCTTACTCAGAAGTCAGTATCTGCCTCCACATCGCTCTGCTGCAGGGCAGCAAAAGTTCTTAGAAAGGCGCCTGCCTGAAATTCCAGGGTCACATATTTTCCTTTCCATTGTCAGTTTAGGGATCTTAATCTTTTGTGTTTTCGGTGTCTCATTCAGATAAATACAGATAAATACAATCAGCGTCTCGGTCAGATAAGTACATTGTAAATTTGTGGGGATGCAGAGACTCAATGTATGTGGGATTATTTAAGACTACCTTCTCCCTTCCCCACCCCCACCCCCAGAAATATGAGTGGCTGTTTCTTACTTTACTTTTTATCCTATTTGAAATTTCATTTTCTTCTGCCAACTGTAAATTGGGTATCAACAGGTAAGAGATGGGCCCAGAAACATCTGTAAGAACATATTAGGGAAATAAATCCTCTCACTTCTGGCTTAAGTGATGCTGCTTAATAGTTGGGTTGATTTGCTTCAAAGTTACCTAAATGCTGTGTATCATGGAAGAGAGTCTGCTGAGTTGTCTTGGTAAGTTTCGAAGTTATGCATGTAAACTGAAATTTCCTGATCTTGTTGAAAATGCGAAGAATAGGGAACCAGTCAAATATTTAAATAACTTTCCCCAAATGGAGCATTCTATTGGAGCCCTATCATCCTGAAAATTAAGGGGGATTTGAAGCATGCAATTAGTGCCCGAATTTACCTTTTGGGAATGCTAAATATAAAAACCACTGAGTTATGTGTGGGTGGACGCCCCCGCCTGCATTCGTGTAAAATTATTGTCATGTTTCATCAATGACTTTTGAATTAAATATATCAAACACAGAGGCCCAGCAATTTAGAAAATTTACTCTCTGTGCTTTACAAAAAGCTGTATATGTGTTGCTTTTTTTAGTTCCTTTATTTCTAGCAAATTATAGTCGCATCTTTTATGCCCATAGCCTATTTATCTTAGCAGGAAGCATTAGTAAAATGCATCTGCATACCATGGATGCTCATCTGATAAGTGCTTCTCTGTGCAGTGAATGTTTTAACTTTCATAAATAGAACAATTTTTCCCCTGGGTAAAATCTATTTCATAGATTAATATACACCCTTTCATCATTTAAATGGGCTGCAGTTAGAGATCTATGTTTATGATGCTGCTTTGGTGCACTGATAGGTGGATAATACATATTCGGTTCCTTCAAAAGCAACACAGTTGTATTATTCACACCATTGCCTTTAATGAGCTGGCTCTGAGCCATCATCATCAATCCTGACATTTACGCTCCCTTCATGTTGTACCAGAGCCTTGTGATGACATAATTGTTGCTTGTATAATAAGTGCCGAAGTGAAGTACATTAGCCATGAAAAAGCTAATTTATAACCCAAAGGGCCAGTTTGACCATTATCTGGAAAAAAAAATTAGAAGATCGTACAGCTTCAAAATCAATGCTACTTCAGGGCAGATAAAATATATGTTTAAAACCTTACAGCTTGGTGAAGATTGCAAGGTTGATTGAAATGCCTCAAAAATAGGGATGAGAGCCATGCAGCTGGGCAATACAGGACTTGTAATTTATTTCTTTAATACAGCAGCAGTTTGTCAAGAGTGTCACAAAAATGTGGATTTGGCTTGATTATTATTTGCACACTGCTTGGTACAAATGAATAATTCATTCCAAGGCAGAGAAAACAGAAGAAATATTAACAGTTATTTAACCTGACCACTATGATGTTTCAAAAAACTGCATTGTCACCAGGGTTTCCAGGCAAAATACAAAACACTCATTTAAACTTAAATTTTAGATAAATAACAAATGCTTTTTTAGCATCAGTATGTCTCAAATAGGGCAACTTCAACGGTCATTGGATTGTTGGTCCCATGTTGCATGCTGCTCCAGCTGGGTAAGGATGGGGTAAGGAAGATGGGATAGTGGTTAAGATCTGATTGGGTTCCTTTCACTACTTTGGTGTCCTTTGTATGAAAATGCATTCTCTAAGCATTCTACGTGAATATCTATTCAGGTACCCAGAAACAACTGAGAGAATAAACTATGCACCACACTTAAATCATACTTTAAATCAATCTTGTTCACTTTGATCTAAGAAAGGTGCTTATTTTTAATAGATCGGGCCAAATTTAATAATGGATTTCTCAAAAACTTGTAGAAAATAAACATGCCTGCCTCAAAAGGCATTGTAAGTTAAGGAAAGCCGTTATAAGGTGCTACACTTTAAATTTGTTTTGGAAGGAGTTCAAAGGAATTTATGAGTTTGGAATATTTTCCACACCATCAATTAAGGGAGGTATTCATGGTGTCAAAGCAGCTGGTAAGTTTGGTCCACTCAGTCACTAGTCAGTGAAAAGGTTTATCAACCTAATTACTGCCAAGCCAGCTGTTTGACCAAATGCCTGATAAATTTTGTCAGGAGAACTCATCTGATGGTTTTGGTGAACCCAATCTTTGATTTTATTCCAAGACTCAGTGTGTTCTAGCCTAGAACGCTTTTGCTGCAGATGTTATATGAAGAAACTAATTTAGGGATCATAAGATCATTCCAGCTAGAACTCTGGTTTGCAATGTGTTTACACACATTAGTTTATACACATAAACAAAACTGGTACAGATTGAAGATAATCTACATAACAGTGTGATTGAAGAGACTCAAATTTCTATTGTCACTTGTGCTATGCTGTTTTGGTATTAAGTATCACAAATATAATAAAAGCTACACAATATTATCACTTATATGATATTTAATATTTACATTATCACTAATATGGAAACTCACTGAATTTTGCCTGTCAAGCATATTGTAGTTATGGCACTTGTCACAAAGAATCTTAAAACAAAGCCACCAAGATTTGGAGGTGGTTTTTTGACCAAGACCTAACCTAGTCTATCAGGACCACTATACACATAGAGCATCTATAGAGTGAAGAGGAAAACATACACGTCCAGGTCACTCACACTAGTCTAATGAGCACACATATATCATCACTAGTTAATTACAACAAAAAATAAAATAAAAAAATAAAACCCTGAATTATCCACAATCTTAAAAAGAGTATCTATTTTCAGGAATTTTTTTCTGGCAACTTGGCTATGATTTAATATATCATGCTCTCAATTTCCTTGTGAATAATGGTCTGTTTTATTGCTCTGGTTGGTGTGTGTAACACCTGTATTAGGAAATCTGTACCTGAATATAGTTTAGAATTCTCATTCAGCCTCATTCCTTTCCCAAAGATAGGTTATACCTTGATTTATGGCTGTGTAGCATCCTATTTTAATATTATTATTGTAATGACCAGTATTTAACCTTTAATTCAAAGTCTTTGGTGACTTGTGTGATTATACAAAAGAGAAGAACTAAAGATGATACAAAAGGGAAGAACTAAAATGTCTTGATTCTCTATTTTGTGCCTAATACTTACTGTAATATATTATTTAATAACCAGAGAACCTATGCTAGGGAGAAGAAAATGACTAAAATCTTACAGGTAGGGAGTGGAAGAGTAAAGTCCGAATCATTTACAACATACCATCTATTAATAAATCTCCAATCACCTAGAACCAACGTTTACTATGATCCCTGCAATCTGTACTTTGTCAGCTTTCATGTTGACAGTCTGTATGTATCAAGCAGGATATACAAGCTTTGTAACAAACAAACCCACAATCTTAGTGGCTTAAATAGTGTAAAATAGTTTTCATTTGTTATTTGTGCTACACATCAATCTGGATTTGTTCGAGGGTATCTTCCCCACTGTTTCTTCACTCTAGGACCCAGCTCTATATATTATCTCTAGTATTTATCTGTTATCACTTATAACTAATACAGAAGGGAAAAAATAAAATAGAATCACAGTAAAGCTCACACACCATCTCTTAAATTTCTATCCCAAAAGTATGTATGTCATAGGTGTGTCACTTGTCGCATTTTATTGGCTCACATAAGTCTCATGGGCACACCTGCTTTCATATTATTTGGGAACTGTAATCTTTCCATATACCTGGAAGTAGAGGGAGTAAGAATATGTGTGAGATCAGCCCTGATGACTATCATTGCATATTAACTCAAAAATCCCATTTTTTTTTTCAGAGAAAGGCATGTTTTGATTTGGCAAATGCTACTTCTACTTTGTTTTTTTGGTTTTTATGTGGAACTTCCATTTCTTCTGATGCGATAGTTCAATATTATAAGCTAAAAATAGGAAACTGAAGTTGAATTGGTATCTGTTTTTTCTTGTTTCTACTGTCAAAAGATTTTTTAAAAAAAATCTATGCACATTAATTTTATAAAGCTGGAATTCTTAAACATTTTATTAACCTGTAAAATTGCATCTCTCTCTCCCCCCCCCCATTTTTCCATTTTTCTCGTTCTCTAATACATTTATTTTTTTCTGTATGCAGTTCTCTTATCCATTTCATTCAGGCATGATACATCTTATTGACCTTCATGTCAAATACGAGGACTACACTTTTGATCAAATATGCTATAGAAAGTGAGGACAAAAGACACCTAAAAGACTTGTTCAAAATCTCAACTCCACTTTGAAGCACACCTCTAGATTTCTCAAGGCATTCTCAGTTTTGGTAACTGAATAAAGGCCCAGAATTTGATCTTAAAATGCTGACCTTGGCTTCCTACTGAGGAAATAGTATGGCAATTAAGTTGATCTTGCCCAATTTAGGCAAAATGTTTAGACACTGTTTATAGGAACCTAGTATAATAGATACTTGATTAGCTTCTTGGTGAATTAGACTTATTTTATGAACTATCCCTTTTCCTTAATAAAAATGTCTCATTTTTCTCCTGTTGAACCATCTTTATCATACCTACTCCTGCATGGTTGTCTAAATTCCTGGGTTATGGACCTTTGACTGTGAGAATAGTAGAATTGAATCGAATCGAATTGAATCTAATCAAATCGAATCTGGTGGCTTGTAAATGTTCTTTTAAAGACTTCTGAAGCATAAACCGTAATAGCAAAAAGTAATGAACACATTCCTATTTATATTTAATTTAATATTCCAAAACTCACTCATCATCATCATATCCTCAAATAGCATGTTGAAACATATTCGTCAAAGTGAGACTCCTTTATTAAAATGTGTACATTCTTAGCATCATATGCAAAGAAACAAACTAGGTTCCAGTCATTGTCATGGCATTTCAAAATAGTAGTAGTTATGCTGGCGTAGAAGGAAGTATTTCAAGCTGGAGCAGCTGCCCATAGTGGATGTGCTCACATAAGTGTGCTCAGAGGGGCTCCTGGGCTGAATGAAGGCAGTGATTTTACTGGTAGATGTAGGAAAGGGGCTTAGGAAGAGGATGGGCAGAATGCTGAATACAATCTTTATTTGTTCCAAAATGTAATTTTAGACGAGATTTGCGGGAGAGGGGGCGCAGGTAATGAAAACGGGTTTTGTTTGTTTATAAATCTTTTCTTTTTGTGTGATTTTGCAGTAGTGGTAGTATGTTTCTATGGACCACAGAAACCCCTGTCACCTCCTTTGCATTGTTCTGGTGGGATTTAGGGCGCAGTTTCTTACAAATACTTTACAAACACCCCAGTGACCAAGCGTCTGCAACGCAGGGCAGTCGCCACAAGGTCGCAGGTCGAGCATATTAGGGAGAAAATTCTAGCAATCTCTTGCCCTTGACGTGGGCAGTTCACCAATTCTTCCTTTAAATAGGTCATTGTAGAGTGATGTGCCCCCTTTGTCACTGTAAGATTAGCACTTTTACCAGAAAATATGTCACGTTTATTTGTTACTTAGAAGTTTGGGAGCAGTCATGTTTCTAGACTAGTCTCTCTGATAAAATTTCCCTAGTTTTGTTTCTGTTTATTCTCTGCTGGTATCTGCATACTTCGTTGTGTCCCCAAGTCTCTAGTAAACAACTTTGTCATAAGCTGTCCTCAGCTAAACTCCCAGAATGTAGTGGTGTTTTCTTTTCTTTCCTTTTTCCTCTTCTCCCCTTCCTCCTTCCCATCTAATTCCCTCCCACCTCCTCTTCCTCCTTCCAATTAGAAAGTTTTGACCTTTTCTGTTCAAGTCCAAACAGAAAGCTCAAATTGATTTATTCATTCATTCAAACACTTATGTAATGTTTACTGTGTACCAATGAAGCTTTGTGCTCAGTGCTAGCCACACACAGATAAATAGTCTACATCTCATAGCCTACTGATTGATGATGAGACAGACCCAACTGGACCTGGGGGGGGGGGGGCTTTAGAAATTTTTCTTTAATTAGGTTATTATTTATATAATGGTCAAATTACTTTGTTAGCCAATTTCTTTTTTGTATTTGATTCTTCATGCTTTGAGAAGATACTGATATATCAAAGACAGATCCTAGCATAAACTTTGTATATCTGTGATGGTCAAGTTAGGTCAGTTATGGATCTTATATTAGAGTATACTGTTCTCTAATTAAATGATTGAAGTGTTGTAACAATGAAATTCTGGAATGGTTGTGATAGGAATAACTTAGGTTTACAATTGTTCAGACATAAGTATCTTGACATTTCTCGAAAGTTGTACTGCTTTCCATGCCTTCCGAAACATTGCCTCCCCCACGATCCATGTGACAATCATTCATCATGTTATTTCTTGCATTTTTTTTTTTTTTTACCACATTCAGGGTTATACCATTTGGATCAATGTCAAAGTCTATACAGAGATTATGACTTAATACTTAGATCATCTCAATTTTAAATTTGCAACTCTATCACTGAAAGCAAATAACTGAGTGCAGAACAAGGGAGAGGGTGGAACATTAAATCCTCTATTTTTTCCCTTTAATTTTTAAAAAAGATTTTATTTATTTATTTTAGAGAGAGAGAAAGTGTGAGCAGGGGGAGGAACAGAGGGGAGGGAGAGGAAGAGACAGAATCTTCAGCAGATTCTGCACTCAGCGTGGAGCCTGATGTGGGGCTTGATCTCACGACCCTGAGATCATGACAGGAACCAAAACCAAAAGTTGGACCCCTAACTGATTGAGCCACCCAGGTGCCCCTAAATCCTTTCTTAAGTTGTAAGGACCTAAATGTATAATAAGTGGTACATATGAGTACAATGTAACCTTTTCTCTGTTGCTGAAAGGTATACTTACATGTTGCTTACATGTGATTCTGTGATGGTCCCTGTCACAGGAAAAATGCTGACTGTTAGATGGGACTGTTTTAAAATGTGAAATTGATTTTGAACATCTCTCTATTACTGCCACTGTTCTGTAATGTCAGAAAAGCCTCACAGTAGCTAAAGGACCATTGGGACTTCATTGCCACTGTGATGTCTGTTTCTTCATAGATTAAAACAAATGTCCGTCGTGTGTGTGCACAGCAAAGGACGTCAGGTGGCTTTGGCCTCAGGAAAAAGCTCTGAGGTAGAACGCATAAGCAATAAGAGCATTCCACTTACCCCTCTTAGATCTGCCAGTTCCCATCTACTGTGGGATGACAAACATCTTTTTGTCCTACGGCAGTTGATTTAATACGTTTTCACTGAGTCCAAATTGTTGTCAAGAAGAGGGTTTCGTTTTCTCTTTTCATTATTTGATGAGGTGAAGTGAAGTCTATTATGAGGTGTAGTAAGGTTCCAAAGGCTCCTGTTATTTATCTGAAAGTTATAAATGATTTGGGACTTTGCAGCTCTGCTTTTCTAAAACTGCTGCAGTAATAGACCTGTTGGTAGAAGGGAGGAAAAAAAAAAAAAAGGACAGGCTTCACAAGTATTAAGGATTTTGCTGAAATGTCCACAGTCTTGGTGTCTGCTTGAAGAGTTTCTTAGATTAAAGAAAAAGAGTGGCACATGAAATCAAAGCAGTTAATCTCCCGTGCTCTTTGGTGGCTAGAGATAGTACAGTAAGATGTTGAGGGTACTTTCAACTGCTTCTGGTGATGATGGTTCATCTATAGCCTACTGTGAGGTCTTCATTATAAACTGATTTTCCCAATTGTTTCCTCGATCTTTGTTCTACTCCCCAAAGCCAGATTTTAGACATGCCTTAGGATGCATTAAGCTTTTCCTTGGTGACCAACATATAGTAGATGCTTAACAAGCTTCCGTACTCGGTTGTTTTATAATTGTACAACAGAGGTTTTAAAAGAGTGAGAAGTAGTACATATGTGAAGATACAAGGTCTTGTGATGATTGTTGTATAGTGGTCCTTCTCAAACTTCCTCTGGTGCAAGACAAGTTTTTTGAGTTTTTTTTTTCCCCTCCTTAATCCATTGCAGACGAGAAATGAAATTTAAAAAAATCATAAAATACCCGTATTTTTCTCTTTAGATTCAACAGACAAAAAAATAATCTTCAAAGTACCATAAATGTTTTCAAACACTTATTTCTCAATTCCTATACTTAATTCATTGCAAACAGGTAACACTTGGTGGACCAGCTGTGGTCCATGGACCACATTTGAGCCTCACCAGATTAGATCATGCATGACTAGTTTTTATTTGTTATCCATGAAGTGAGTCATAATTTCACTGGCTTTGTATGTGTATCTTGCTCAACCATAAATATGTAATATTAGGGAAAAGACTTTTTAAAAATGTAGTAATTTTATGTATGTACCGTGGTGACAGGAACTTGGGTTATATTTTGATTTCTGAAGTTGAAGGATTTTCTTATTTTCTTTTCTCTTTTTTTGGCTTGAATTATTTCACATATGCGCATTGGCATGGCATATGGAATGGAAACATTTTAAATGACCACAAAGTAGTTTCTTGCTGCATTTATAGGTGAGAAATTCAAGAATCAGGTAAATGTAAACCATAAGATCCTACTTTTTCAATACAAATGCATTCTTCTACATGTGTCTTCATCATAAACGTTATTATATGTGCATGGAGAGCCATATGGGGAATCTGTAAATGGCCTCCAATACCGAGCAGTGGAAATGAGGGAAAGAAGTTAGTGCTAGAGGCTGAAAGAGGCCACAGTAAACTGCAAAATATGCAAACCATCAAAGTGGAACAGTCAGCCTTCGACAGTCCAGAAGTTAATCGTCCGTGGAATGGTCATCTGAATATGGAGACCACGGGTAGGCAGGCACCAATCCTGAATGCACAGACATGTGTTGGTAGTTGGAATTCAGGTTGAGCACCAAGAAAGATGAAAAAGAATGGCTTCACCCAGAGAAGAGGATCTCTAGTGGATACCAATGTCAGTCCTTCCTGGATCAAGCCAGTGGACCTTTTCCTCCAGACCCATGACTGTCTGTACTCACTTTGCATAATAATCAGCCTTTCTGGTGCAGATAGGAGAGGATTATAGGAAGCTGCTCTCCTCCACAGATACTGATAGGCCTGGTGTTGGCTGAAGACCGCATGAGACGACTGAGTCCTTTGAAGATCTCTCATGGGTGTTTTCAGTGCTTTGGGCTCCACAGTGTAGAATCAGCCTTCGGTGGAAGGAAATGTGATCTTGCTTTAGGAAGTACCAGCTGTTCTGTCTTCCCTCCCGTCCGCCACATGAAGTTGGTGTCTTCTCCATGTGGATAATCGGGGAAAGTGCTCTGCCTCAGAAAGTGAAACCAAAACAAGCACGGCAGCCGCCTTCCAGCTGTTGATTTTCCTCACACACGTAGACTGTGACCTACTTTGTGAAATTAAGTGGAAAAATGTGGCCAATTACCTGCATAATCTAACCTAAAACAAAACAAACAAACAAACAAACAAAAATTGGAAAAAGACCCATTTTAGCTTGTGTTGCCAATTTTCAGATTTCTGTAGCATCTCATCAATTTCTCTTTTAGCTTTTATTCTTAAAGGCAACACAAAGTTGTAATCATACTGCATGAAAGACACAGTGAACACAGTGACCTCATGGGGAAGCTCACCACTCCCCTGACTGTAGGTCCAACTCAGACTCTGAATGGATAGATTCACCTGCTTTTTTCTTTCTTTCTTTTTTTTTTTTTTTTAAAGATTTTATTTATTTATTTGAGAGAGAGAGAATGCACAAGCAGGGTGGAGGGGCAGGGGGAGATGGAGAAACAGATTCCCCACTGAGCAGGGAGCCCAGTGGGGGACTTGGTCGCAGGACCCCAGGATCACAACCTGAGCCAAAGGTAGACACTTAACCGACTGAGCCACCCAGGTGCCCTCACCTGCTTTTCATTTTCGAAAACAATATACTTGATTATTAAGAATTTTTATCATAGCATAATCCCAGAAGTTACAACATTCTCAAATTAATAATTCATTCATAGTACTTTTGTCAGATATATATAATGTTTGATCTTCGTGTGGTAAACAGGAAAATAAATAGGGGAGCAGAGCTCCTCTGATGACTTTCATCTATTTAACTGGTGAGTCAGGCATAGTTCTTCAGTCTTATAAACTGTCATTTCTCCCCTTTGTGCATGCTAACAAGAAACATTGAATTTCCTGACTTCTGTTTCTCTTTGTTATATTTAAAACAGAATTCCGGGTTTAGATATATATATACTCACAGACAGTGGAACCATGATTCTCCACTAGCTTAACTGAATTTATTTCCCTCAGGAAAGTTTAAATAGGGTTAAAATATTAGAGGACTCTGTTTTCATTTTATCACATATCTAGAGCGAGCAGGGATTGGCAAACTACACGCATGGGACAAATCTGGTTTGCTGCTTGTTTTCGTTAATAAAGTTTCACAGGATCATGACCATGCCTGCTTTGTAAGTGTTGTCTACGGCTGCTTTCACACTACAATGACAGAGATGAGTACCTGTGTTGAAACTATATAGCCTGCCAAGACTAAGATACTACCTGGCTGGCCCTCTGCAGAAAAAATGTGTCAAGTCCTGATCTAGACGATTAACCAAACTTTAGTAAACGCTTTGGATTTTTTGAGTAGTATGAAGAACACATTCAGGTTTTTAAACTGGAGATATACATTGGAGATACAGTTTTATTTTTATCTGGAATAGAAGATATAAATAGAAAAAAAATCTGTGAGTCATGGATTAATTTCATCTAGACGACCAGTGGTATTTCTACAATATAGACATTTAACTTAAAAAGCCGACCTGTATAGGGAATTAACCGCGTGCCAGACACAGCTTTGCGTGCTTTATCTATACTTTGTTATACAAACATCACAGTAATCCTTTTAGTATTATGCGCACTTTACAGATGAGGAGACAGAAGCCGGTGATATTGAAGAGCTTGATGATGTTCACATAGCTGGCGTTGGCAGAGCTGGATTTGAGCTCGAGAAATCTTGGTTTAGAATTTCCATTCTTAACCATCACACTCCTTCTATTTGGCAACAATAATGAAAAGTTTCCTGATGAATTTTAATGCCTAAGTCCATTATTATTGCCAGTTGTATGTGTTAATGGTAATATGTAAGGTTATATTAGTTGCCATATAGCATATTACTTCCGATTGTTATATAGAGTCTCATTAATTTTACTTACAGTAGCCCATGACTAATGCTTTCATAGTTAATGTTTTATGGTCTTGGTACCTGTATCTATGGAAAAGAGTTACTAGAGTACTAGAGTGAGTTTTAACTTCTCTGCTAATTGTTTGAAATACTGTAATCTTAGACACAAATTAAGAATAGTTAACTATGTAAATATCCTTGAACATTTTGCTTTCAAGATGGTTTCCATGTCTTCTTTTTGAGACAAAGGTGGAAAAAGAAAAGGATCTAGCTTGAGAAAATGAAATAAAAAGGTACAATTAAATAAAATTATAGGTAGGACTTTATATAATCATCTCCCTGAAAATTACAGGGTTTCTCTATCTTGTATAAAGAAATGTTTTGCCCAAAGTGTTTCTCCAACTTCTCTTTGGTAGTATATTAACAGTTATACAGCGGCAATGTGATCCAGAATGGAGGTAATTATGGTGTAAATTTAGGCTAAAAATACACATTCGACTCAGGTATTTGGTAAGTGAGGCAAAAAGAAACATTCCTAAAATGTAACCTCATTTTCACCTGGTGCCCGGCTTTAGAATTTGAAACTCACTCATTATTTTTTTTCCAGGTTAGTATCATGAGTTGATATGTTGTCTGGAACCTAGAGATCCTGTCACAGTGAGCATGCCTTGGTCCTTCCACAAATCTCAAACTGAAATATTTTAAATCATGGAGATTATTAAATAACTAGATGTTTGGCAGTAATAAAGCAGTTTTTAGAAGTTTTCTGGCAAAGTAATGACTTAAAAATATTCTCTATACTTTGAGTGGTTAGAGGGTTAGAATAAACACCTATTTGTCTCTCCTTTTTGTAACCTCATCACCAAAATTTCTCATTAGTGAACACTCTTCTGTATTTAGTACTGTATAAATACTTGAACAATTATTTACAGATCAAAGTCTGTAAACAACATGGAAAATATGATATTTTGCTATTAGAAGAATTAACTAAGGCTCTTCCCCTTGAACCCTACTAAGTCCTCCCAAAGACTTGCACATCCTTCCACGTTTTGGCAGTATTGGCCTCGTCAGTCCAGTCATGGAACCACCAAGTACTACACTTCCCAGCTTTCCAGGCCTGTGGAGGGCAAACATGAAGCTTATTTTCCACCAATGAAATGTACAAATAGTGTGATTTGAATGAAAAATGAGCTCCCTGAGGAACAGGTGGTAGTGTGAGGCACATCCAAGTCGGGAAACACACGGCTGGGGTTGATGGCAGTGGCCTGACAGTGGCTTCAGTTGGGATTTGTAGCATGGCATTGTCTTTGTCTTTCCCAGGGCACTGTGGTGTGATTCTGAGTTGTTCCTGGAAGTTCAGCCCGGAACATTGCTCTCAGTCATCCATCAGTTCTGAGTTCTCAGAATCTCGTTACTACTACTACTCCTACTGCTGCTACTACTACTACTACTACCACCACTAAAACTACTACTAATCGTCTCTATTCCTTTTAGAACTGGAAGGAATTCTGTGTATGCATATATAGGACAGGCTAAGCATTCTAAAACTGACAAAAAATGAATTAGAAGTTGGGAATCAAATTCTTGGGCCAGAGTCCAAAGCTCTGAGGGCAAGTTCAAAGTGAGATCACACTCAGGACTAGATGGAGCCCGAATTCTTACTCAGCTCCACTTTCTAACCACATCAACCATGTAATTCCTGCCAACTTGTTCCAACACTGCCATGCAAATAGCACTCTATTTCATTGAGAACTTTAATCTATTGATCTACAAATGTATCGATATTTTTGTAGTAAACTTGCATCATGACTATCATATCCATTTTTCCCTCTTCTGAAATTCCATCTATCTCTCTTACTGCCCCATCTTATAGTTGATGATTTACGTCATATCTCACTAAGAATTTAGATGTTACCAGGAAATAGCTCTCTCCTTTCCACCTGGTCAGATCAAAATATACCCGTTTGTCTTACCTGCACACCCATCTTCTCTTTTCAAACTGAGCACCTTCTCCTACCGGAGGGAAGTCCTTTTAAAGTCTCAAAGACTTTAATCCTTTGGCTATTACCATTTTCCTGCATTGACAGCCTCCCTCTTTCTCATAGATCTTTCATATCACATACAACCACCTTCCTAACTTTTACAGAAGTATCCTGACCTTCATTTATTCCTTCAGCTACTTTACCATTGCTTGGCTACACGCAAAGTCATTTTTCTTAAATAAATTATCAAATTACCCAATCTCTACTTCCCCCTAAAATAGGCTACATGAGCATCTCATGGAACCCAAGGGTAGTGAATAAAGCCAGGCCACATGGTGGGCTGGTTCTGAGAACTGGAAAATCACCAGAGACCAGGATTTCTTTCTCTCAAAATCTTGTTTTGCATGGTCTTTTGTGTCCGTTTCTTTCTTTACATGTGTGTAATTTCTTCTCTCTGCAAAACACAGAGTAAGGTATAGAGAAGATTTCTGGAAATAATTTTTGTCTGATAAATATGTAAAACCCTTGGCCTGGCCTTTTTGAGATAACCCACATTGTGGATGAACAGTATGCCCTGAGGTTTCTGGAATAAGTCTGTGTTTCCTTTGAATGTGTCTCTAGGCAGAGATTGGCCAGATGGGGGCTCAGGATTTATTAAAGTTATTTATGTCTTCAAAAGACTAGCTTTTACTTAAAAATTTCAGAGTTCTCTTTTCATAAATTTTCATGTAGAATATGATACAAGCAAGAATCTTCAAAGCTCAGTGGGAAATATATAGTATATTTCATTGAAATGAAACATAAAACATAGTGTTCAGTTACAAAGGTTTTTATCATCAAGATGATATGTTAGATGGAAACATTCAACAAAGATAGTCTGATCATCCTGCATTTAATGATGCCTTGTCTCCAAGTTGATTTTTCTTATTGTTGGTAAGTATTCTTCAGTGGATCCTCTAGTGTTATGTTAAATATATACACTCGGTATCTGGAAAATACGTGTTTTCAAATTATTGCCTTGCCACTTGCCATTTAATAGCTTATTAGCTATTAATAATTATTAATAACTTGCCACTTAATAGCTCTACTGCTTTGGGAAAGTTACTTTAACCCATTTGTGCCTCAATTTGTTCATCAGTAAAATGGAACTATATGGGAACTATATATGTCTAGAAGAGCATTTGTTGATAAGTACTAATGGTATTTGTCATTGTATAACTGAAAATATTATATTTATACCCAGACAAACTATTATATTTATACCCAGACAAAATATTATATTTATACCCAGACAAACTATGATTTAATTATGTCCTCACTATTAAATCATAGTTTGTCTGGGTATAAAATTCTAGGTTAATAGGATGTTTTCCAAGAGATTTTGAAGGTAAGATCGTATGCTTTTTTGGCATATTTGTTACTAACAAAAAGTCTGCCAATGGTCAGCAGGAAATAAGTCTTTTCTCTCTGGTGGATTTTATGTTTCTTTCTCTCTCAATTTAAAATACATGATTTATTACTTAATATTGTGGTAAGGTTAATTACATACATATTTTTTGTCCTTTTTTCTTGTGGTAAAAATTCTTAACATGAGATCTATCTGCTTAACAAGTTTTTAAGTGCAAAACACCATATTGTTAAGCACTATGTTGTGTAGTGGAACCATAGAAATTATTCAGTTTTAGAACTGACAACAACTCCCTATTTTCCCCTCCAGCCTAACCCCTAGCAGCCACCATTCTACTCTCTGCCTCTGTGAGTTTGACTATTTTAGATTCCTCTTATGAGATCAGGTAAATTTTGTCCTGTGACTAATCTGTTTCACTTACCATAATGTACTTCAGATGTACCCATGTTGTTGCAAAATGGTAAAATTTCCTTCTTTTATAAGGCTGAATACTATCCCATAATATGTACATAACAATTTTTTTTATCTGTTCATCTGCTGATGGAAATTTGCGTTTGTTTCCATATCTTGGCTTATTGTCAGTAATGCTGCAATGAAGATGAGAATGCAGATATCTCTTTGAGACGCTAATTTCAGTCATTTTTGAAATATGTAGAAGTGAAATTGCTGGGTCATGTGGTAGTTCTATTTTTAAATTATGGTATTTCTATTTTAAAGTTTTTTAGGAACACCGTCATGCTCTTACATTCCTACCAAGAGTGTGCAAGCACTCCAGTTTCTCCACATCTTTGCCAACGCCTGTCTTTCTTTTTTATTTTGATAATAGTCGTCTTACCAAGTGAGAGGTGATATCTTATTGAGGTTTTGATTTGCATTTGCCTGGTCATTAGTGGCAGTGAGCATCTTATCATACACCTGGGAGACCATTTGTATGTCTCTCAAGTCCTTTGCCCATTTTTTAATTGAGTTATTCATTTATTTATTTTTGCTATTGAGCTGTAGAACTTCTTTTATGGTTTAGATACTAATCCCTTATCAGATAAATGGTGCAAATATTTTCTCCCATTCCATGGGTTACCTTTTCACTCTGTTGATTGATCCTTTGCTGTGCAGAAGCTTTTTAGTTCGATGTAATTCCAGCTGTCTTATTTTTGCTTTTGTTGTCTGTACTCTTGGTGTCACATCCAACAAATTATTTCTAAGACTAACGTGGAAAAGGTTTTTCCCTATGTTCTCTTCTAGAAGTTTTACAGTTTTCGGTCTTATGTTTATGTCTTTAATCTATGTTGAGTTATTTTTTGTGAGTGGTGTAAGATCGGTGTTCCATTCAGTATTTTTGCCTGTAGATGCCTGGTTTTCCCAACACCATTTGTGAAGAGATTGACAGTATAAACAGACGTTCCAACACAGATTAGATTTTATGGGACAAGAATAACATGGTGGGAAAGCAGAAATCATTCCTTACCCTGAGTTCAAGCACAGACCTAAAGTGGTTGGGAGCATCACCTAAAATTACATGGTATTAATACAGCTGTTATAGAAAGCATAATACTTTTTTTTTTTTTCCAATTCTAAAGTCCTAGTATCAGAGGGTTTGCTAAAACTTATAGAGAAAG
The DNA here is from genome assembly GCF_023065955.2 of Ursus arctos. NCBI lineage: Eukaryota > Metazoa > Chordata > Mammalia > Carnivora > Ursidae > Ursus > Ursus arctos. The sequence continues at coordinate 10,454,393 of NW_026622819.1, read as the reverse complement.
GATTTGCTACGTGTCAATTCAAATACCTAAAACTTGGAAAATTCAGCATTTTAAAAGGAAGGTACACACATGTGATTACCATCCTCTATGTATGTAGTAAATTATACAGTAGAGGCCTGGACATTATATAATGGAAAATGAAATAGAAAAATAAAGAAGGTAGTGAAAAATGTTGCCTATGTCAGTTGAGGAAGATCTCACATGGCAGAGTTTTAAATTTACTTGTATCTTCCCTATTAAGTGCTCATCCTTTTAATATTCTGGATAATGAAATGTAAAGGACACATAAAACACTTCGTTATTGAGGTGTGATGGCTGTTTTCAAAAGAAGCACATGTGTAATTGTTTGAATTGTGAGTCAATCCGACAGCTTTTTTCATGGAACAACTTTTTCACCTGAAAAAAACAACTGACAATTTGATTTTCAGACCTGAGTACCTGCAGACATTTTCTCATAAATGAACAAGATGAGACTATCACTTCAAGGAAAGTAACTGGTAGTATTTGAGGCCAGTGTTAAAACATGAATGCTCCAGGAATAATTAGAATTCTGGAAAATGTATATTTACCACCATTAGTCTCCCTGAACTTAAGGATTGTTGTGGTGAGATAGATTGCCAGTGATGTTAGCGAATGCACTTTTTGACATTGTGTATGAAATGTGTTAACATTTAGATGATCCCCATAGCTGAGGGAACCAGTATTTTCTAAATGACCAACGCATGATGTTAGCAAAATCTTGCAATGAGTAAAAAATGTATTCAAAGTACAAAAAAAAAAAAAAAAACCCAAGAAAACAAGTAAATAAAAAACAAAAACAAACTACCTTGAAATCACTAATAGATTATAATGTAGCAGAGTACAAAAAGTTAATTGATATGATTTCAGATTTCATATTACAACTAGTCATTTTGAGTTTTGCTGTGTTTGCAAAAAGAATGTCCGCAATTCTGTGAAAAAAATATTAACACAGTTCTCCTTTTGCCAACTAAATATCTATTTATTTTTTCATTTACTTTAACCAAAGCCACATACTGCAACAGATAGGTTGCTGGGCATTCAAAGAGATTTGCAAAACTGGGCATTCAAAGAGATTTGCAAAACAAAAATATACTACTCTTCCCACTATATTCTTTGTTTTGGAATATATATAGTTTTGTTATTTTTGTTAATATATAATGAGATTATCATTATTTTTAAATGAATAAAATACTTAAAACTTCTCAGTTTTAATAATTAATACAACAAATATTGATATCGTCAAGAGTTCTTTGTGGCCCCCATTAATTTTTAAAATTATTGTACAGGATCCCCAGTACAAAACAGTTAGAAATCTGCTGTTTTCCAAGATATTACATATAAAGTTTTGTTGGAAAGACTGCTAGTTCCTATGTTCCCAATAACCATGCAAAATCACTGAAATTGGAAGCCATCCAATAACATTAAAAATGATTCTTAGAAACGAATACAATTTGAGAATATAACTACTTTTCTTGGCTGCCTTATAGATGGCCATAGTTTAAATTACTAATATACTGCCATATCTTGTTATATTCTGGATAATGTCAAATTTTGTGCTTTTGTCTCAAATACATCGATTGCCAAGTTTCAGATTCAGTGGCTTTTGTGAGTGACTTATTTGTAAATGTGATGTTACATGTAAGCAAGATGACTGGTGTATCCAAGTCAGTAAACCTAAACAGTATTATTAGTTTAACATAATATTTCAACATATGTTAGAAACATACTAAGGGTTTGTTTATAGGTCAACAAAGCTTAGTTAGGAATATGGAAATTCAGACAAGGAAGCAAACTTTGTTAAGCATGAAAAATAGTATTTTTCCTCTCTGAATCTTGTTCGAGATTCACACAAAGGAGTAACAATTTATAAAATGTGTGTAATGCATCAAGTTGGACATTACATTGATAAATACAGAAGCAAACAAAAATGATGAAAGAATAAATATGTAAATTGATCAATTGGTTCAGCATAAAAATCACATAAATTATTAGAGCCTGGCATAGCAATATGCAGAATAATTCTTTCCATCCAAAAATATTTTCGTTAGTGAAATGAAGAAATAAATCATTCTATATTAAAGAATATACAATAATTTTCTTCTGCTCTCAAGGAAAAATAGCAAAAATATATATCACAAGCATGACAATAAAGTTTCCCCAGTAAGGGATCATTTTTTCAGAGACCAAAACTGTAATTGATTTTTAAAAATCCACCAGACACATTGAGAGTAAAAATGCAGAAGGAGGCAATTGTGATGGATGGCTATGGATGTGTCTCCCATTAGATCTGTATTTGAAATAATCGAGATAAAGGTGGACATTTCTCTCCCTACTATTATTTAGTTTTATATTTTCATTTTATCTCTTGCTTGTACAGCATACACCAATTTGTGGGTTCAAGGGAAAGTTTGTGTCCAGGTTTCAGTGTGAAAGGACTATACATTTACCATTTTTACAGATTAGAAGTAGCAGCATGTCACCTAACATGCAAAGAAAACAGTGGTAAGTTGGATAGATGACGTGTCAATGCCCTCCAGCTAAAAGTCCCCCAGGAACACATCTGTAGTTGAACAGTTTGGTTCCTTACAAATTGAAGTAAGGGAGAACATACTGCATGGGGTACTGTGGGGTGTCTGAATAAGAAGGGATTGGAAGGATTTGGGCTTGTATTAGGCGATTTGGGGAGGGTTTAAGGACGTGGGCTTTGCTATGGATTGATTGCTGTCATGAAGTGAGGATACTACTATGATTGGATATCTTTATAAACTTTATCTAGAAGAAAGGAAGACTAGACTGGGAAAAACTATGATTAATAAAGAAATATCAGCCAGCACGTAGAGATGCTTGGTCACTTCCGTGGTTTGTACAACATTCATGTTTCTTTTGTGTTCAAACATTATTATGGATGGGTCATGTTTTTTTTCTTGATCCATCATAATCACAAAGTGACCTTGTCTGATATTGATGCTATTGAAATTGTCAGTGTTCAAGAGGAGAATACTGACACCGGGTCCTGGACCAGCTTGCGGCAACACCAAGACCTGGTTGAAATATACATCCACCTTTTTTTGCATGACTATAGGTATGGATAGTCATAGATCACATTCCACCTTAATTCAGTTTCTTTCTTCTATTTTTACTTCTACTATACTGGAAATTCTTAACTTACAATTTTTGTCTTTATCTTCTCCACATAAAGCTAGATTTTTAGGTAGCATGGGTTTGGAATAATGAAGAGATTACTCAGTGAAGACTACTTACACATTCCATTAGACATTAAGGCAATGAGTACCAGGATTTAAGGTTAGTAGGTTAAAGATTTCACAGAGGTGTTGGCCAGTGGGTACTTAATACATTATTGGCTGACATATGGTTAACAATGAGCAGTGGTTTTATATAGACAAATGATTCCAAGAAAGAGCTGCAAAGTTACCAGAGGTGGTAGAAACTGGCTAGAGCTGAGAATTCAAAGGAAGGAGCAGAAGTTATAATGGGGCCATGGACCTTGACCATTCTCTAGCCCAGCCTTTCCTACCCATTACCCATCATTGCATCTACCATCACTGTATGCTTTGTGAGGGAAGGACTCATGATTTAAAAGGCAAATCTGCATCCCGAGGCAACTATCATCTTAGTTGTTGAAAACTTCTGGAAAAGAGCTTATGAGGAGAATGAATATTCTCCATATTTCCATCCTTCAAGTAGGGATCATCATAGAACATTGACAATATTCTCATCAAAATAGCAAGGCCTTAAGAGCATTAATCATTGTAATTTTGCCACAGATGTGGAACATTTCTGCATTTTGTTCTTCTATGCTAGACACCAAAATTTTTTTATCAGTTTTTAATCACCTGTAGATTTCTATAAGGTATATATATATATTTTAAAGATTTTATTTATTTATTTGACAGAGAGAGACAACCAGTGAGAGAGGGAACACAAGCAGGGGGAGTGGGAGAGGAAGAGGCAAGCTCCCAGTGGAGGAACCTGATATGGGGCTTGATCCCAGAACGCCAGGATCACACCCTGAGCCGAAGGCAGACGCTTAATGACCGAGCCACCCAGGTGCCCCTTCTATAAGGTATATTTAAAGCAAAACTGTGGACCTGAAATTAGGTCCCCCATTAGATTATATTGGAGTAAATGCGTTTCTCAGAACTCTTAAGACTGAGTGGATATAGGGAGGGATCAACACAAAATTCAGTTAAAAATTAATGAGACCTATGTTTTGTTTGTCTCTTTAACTTAGCTCTTGTATTATAGGTAAAATTTTAAGTCATAACTATTAGAAAACTTAGTTCATACTAGAACTGAGGTCCTGATTTGAGATTTGCTGAGTATAATCAGAACATTCGAATGAGGGCAATGGGTTACTTGTCAAGTTTTGGATTAGTTTAAGAAGGCTTGCTAATTTGGAGAATTTTTAAAACAGTCACATTATGAAAGTTATAATCAAGATACGTTATCTAAAGTCAAGGATAATCATCTTTTACTACTGAAATGTCAGACAGGAGCCGAGTGATTTCAGTGCTGACTACTTTCCTTACTTGACATTTAACCTTGAATAAACACTCTTATACATAAGTTTAAAAGTTTTCTCAGGGATTGAAGTACTCTCAGTTGGAAGTACAATGTGAACTCTGTTGTATTTCTCAGCTGGACTGGCCTCTCATCATTTCCTTTCAAGTTCAGGATTATAGTGTAATCTCTGGGTGTTTCAATAAATTATAAGAGAAAAACATGGCTAGGAAATTTTGGATATGAGTAAATTTCGTTAGAAAACCAAAAGTAACAGAAGCAGATTCAATTCATTGTATGTTTGTTTGTTGCTTTTAAAACTATTCCTTTTTATTATATTTTCCAGTATTTTTGATTTAGAAAAGGAAATATATGTAATCTACATATTGGTTTTAAAATTATCAACATAAGGTGTATACTCATGAACCCTCCATTTATCCCGAAAACTAAAATGTGTCTGATGTTTGAAGAAGGTTTTGATTATTCAGGCAAAATAAGACCGAATCCGTTAAATAATAGGAAACTTAAAAAAGGATCAGAAAAAAAAAGTGCTAATTGACTTTTGAGGTAACATTAATACTATTGAGGTGAACTAATAATATTTGCCATTTTAAGGGCTCTGGGCCTGAAAACAACATTTTAGGAGTGTCGTGAGTACGCATATTTTTTCACAGATATCTTTTATCTTTAGTAATTCACAATGTATTATTTGTAGCTTGTATAATCTGTACTCTGCTACACTAATAAATATTTGTGGAGATAGAATGTAATAATTAGCCAATCATGGGGCTCCTGGTGGCTCAGTCATTAAGCGGCTGCCTTCAGCTCAGGGCGTGATCCCGGCGTTCTGGAATCGAGTCCCACATCAGGCTCCTCTGCTGGGAGCCTGCTTCTTCCTCTCCCACTCCCCCTCCTCGTGTTCCCTTTCTAGCTGGTTGTCTCTTTCTGTCAAATAAACAAATAAAATCTTAAAAAAAAAAAAAACAATTAGCCAATCAGGAAGTGAACTCAAACATCATTCATTATCAGTCCCTGGATATGAATTTCTCAGACTTGGACTTGCCTAAGATTTCTCTGGTCATAGCGTTTCTTTGCGGTTTCAGAGCTCATATATTTCCATCTTTAGGGTATAGTCGTTATATTTTTCCCTTTGTGTTAAACAAATCAATCCTTCCTTGGGTGTAGGGTATTGATTTTCTGGTTCACCGTTTGTCAGTGATCTATATTTCAGATGGCTGGTATCTATAACCTTTGCTAAACTGCCACACATTGATCCGTAGAGACAAATCAAACAAATACATGCAGAAATATTAAAGATAATATTTTGCCCAGGAAGAAGCATTATTTTCCCATTACCCCCTGTTGGGTTCTTTTCTAGGCATATTTATGTCAATTTCTGGTGTCGATTGCAGCCTTCATGAGCTGCTTACCTGTATGCCTGTGTGATCAGCTTCATATCCTGTTGCATTCATAGTGCTGTGAGCATCTGTATCTGTAACTATTATCTACAAATATCTCTGGTGACTGCTGATAACAGCTATGAAGTATGCCACAAAAGACTTCCGGGTTCAAACACAAATTTGGCCACCCCACCCCCAGCCCTGCCCAATTTTTACTTATACATTTTCTATATACTACCTACTTTCCTGTCTCATGTAATATAGCTAGTTTTATTTTATTTTTTTCTGGCTGTCCCAGTTAATTGCAAACTTAGACTCAAGGGTCATGTATTGTTTATTTCTGCATCACCCAAATTGTCTAGACAGTGACTGGCATTTGGGCATTAGTCAACACGGTTTGATTGAATAAATTAATGTTCTCCTTCTATTTAATGAGATTTATTTCTGTGTAATGAGGCCTGTTGAAGAAAAGACCTATAGTCTTGTCATGTGGTGTCTGTCTCCCCATAGTATCCTATGCGTTGTGGTCAAGAAGTAAATATTTGTTGACTCAAATTGGGAAATCTTACTGTGATCTGCCCTTCTAAATGAGCAGTCACTAATGTCTTTATGATTTGGAAAGTAAGACCTTTTCCCCAAAATATTATTTCCTTGTCTGCCATAAATCTTGTGCGTGAGCCTGAAAGCTCATGAGACTGTCCTTAAAACACAAAACTGCCAAGGAAGAGAAGCTCCTTAATTCAGTAATCAGCTAATATATGCTAGTGGAGCTAAGTAGGGACTAAATTTGGCATTTCTTTTACATCCCGTTTGTCCAGTTTTGTCAAGAGAGGGCAGGAGGGGATCAAAAACAAGCTTATATTTCATTGTGTCAGGATAGCTTTGGGGCAAATGAGTGATATGGGTTATAGATGAAAGCCTTTAAGTGGGCTGAATGAGCTTAACCATTAACAAAATCACTAACTGATGCCAAATTTAGAGGACTATTCCTGAAAGTTAGCTGAGGACTTTATCCTGGTATGTGGTTTCCTCCAGGAACCAGGTATTCGTTCTCACAGCTGCTGATGGTCTCCTCCACTAACTGCACACAGCTTAGTTCCTCTCCAGAACTGCCTTTCAGTGAAACAAACTGCTTTGCTCAAGTTTATGCCTGCTTTCTGGGGGGCAAACTGTGTCCAATAACTTGATATAGGAGTAGAGAGTCATGGCTTCTTTGCCTCCTTTGCAATAAGCCAAGGGCCTTCCTAGCCTCAGAGCTCCCCATAATATCCACTGGAGACTTCTACTGAACTGTCATCATAGTTCAATCTTTCCGTCTGCTTAATCCTGCTCCCTTCACCCCTTCATCCTTTATAAACCACTAGCATGCTAACTTCAGACACTCAGCACGTGTCTTAGGATTCGTAATGAAGACGGTTGGTACCAGCTATTAATATAGGAAGCTGACTCTAAAATGCAGTTCTCAGATGGATTACTCAGTGACTGGTTGGCAGTAAAAATCTTGTGGAAGATAGAGCACTTGTCATGGCGTGTGGTTGTGGTATATTCAGCTTTCACTGGTGGTGAACTGGGATGGAATCCTGTGGAAGGGAATGTGCTGGTGTGCACTCTACATCAGGTGTTTGATGGGTTTGGAGGAATTATTAATCCTATTAAATAGGATGGCTATTGCTGGGGATTATCAATGAATTAAAGAAAGACAATAAAGGGTGAAGGCGAGTAACTCCGATACAAGGGAAAGCACGAAGAACAGAGAGTCACGACTGCAGCACTTAGACTCTTAAATGCTGCAGTCAGAGGGCAGAAAAAGATGAGGATCCAACTCAGTTCTTATTTATGAGAGTGAGAGAGCTCCAGAGATGATTGAACCTTCAACATTCGCCAATCTGAATGCCAAAGTCAGGACCCTGATTGTGAAGGAGTGTCCTTATGAGAGGAGACACAAGAGAGGTTTTTGCCATGTGAGGACACAGCAAGGTGGCCATCTTCAAGCCAGGAAAAGAAAGCTCACCAGAAACCTAACCCTGCCAGAAGTTTGATTTTGCACTTTCCAGCCTCCAGAATCGCGAGAATACAAATTTCTTTTGTTTAAGCCACCTAGTCTATGGTATTTTGTTATGGAAGCCTGTCAGACTAATACATGCCTGAAGGACTAATATTCCCAATGAAACAATTAGAAATCTGTACTTCTTATTAATGAAACTCTTAACTTCTGCAGATCTGATTTTAAGAGGGGGAATGTCCACCTGGGGATTCAGTGGCAGTTCTGCTAAACTTAAAGCTGTGGTTGCTCCCTGGCTACCTTTGACTCATTGTCCTAAGGGACTAGCAGACAAAGAGAGGAGGCCCCTTCCTGGGTAGTTGAGGAAAACTTCTATTACACAACGGGGATAGGGAATAAAATGTTTAGCCCCCACGTAACTCTCTGGGATGTCTTTTAGTACTTTTCTGTTCAATCTTTATTATAAATGGATAAGACATCCTCTACACCCTGGGAAGGACAAGGTTGACAGGAACACAGAGCCACTGGAGGTGAGGGTCTGGTTCATCACACTAAATAAGTCCCCAAAGCCAGTTAAGGACCAAGAGAAGGATGTTGGAAATAAAACATCGGTAGTAGAGGAGAGATGATGAGTACATCCTGTAGCTTTAAGACCAGCTGCAGTGGCAGTGGCTATGTTTAACCCACTGATCTTCCTCATGTAAGTTTTCCTAGAAAAAGAGACCAACAAGAATCCTAGGGAAGCTCTTTTCAGACTGGTAGAACTCCCTATGATTGGCTGGAATGGATTCTGTGATATGCTGTCCAAAGACCCCAGTAGAATGGTGCAACCAGGGGCGCCTGGGTGGCTCGGTCATTAAGCGTCTGCCTTCAGCTCAGGTCATGATCCCAGGGTCCTGGGATCGAGCCCCGCATCAGGCTCCCTGCTCAGCAGGAAGCCTGCTTCTCCCTCTCCCACTTCCCCTGCTTGTGTTCCCTCTCTCACTGTGTCTCTCTCTGTCAAATAAATAAAATCTTAAAAAAAAAAAAAAAAAAGGAATGGTGCAACCATTCTCCCACCTGCAGGAAGTGTTAGCTCTGGTTGTTCATGGTTAAGCTCCTCTCTAGTAATTGATCTTGGCCAAAGAAGATGCCTTACTTAAGAGGGAAGCCTATGTCCAATGGCAGATCAATGGATCTCTTGCTTCAACTAGGGAAACCTTGAAGGGTCTTCCAGATCTAGATCTCCACATAGATTACCTGAAGACTTCATCACAAATGCATCACTGCTCAACTTCTCCATCTGCTCAGTCCCGCTTTATTTACTTGTTACAAGAGCTCTTCCATAGATGACTTCCCAATAAATGTCCTCCAAACAAATCTCAGTGTCTTGGGATCTTTTTCCTGTGGAATGTGACTTGTTGCATCACTAATGTGACAGGAGCATAAACTTCGGGGTCTGAAAAAGAGCAGGTAGAGACAGAGATCCAAGTCTGGTTTTTGGTGGAGTTCTATTGAAGCTCAACTTTCTTTTTGCCCTACACATTCTTATTCTGGGAACTACGCTGATGAAACTCTTTAAAAGACATTGACCACTTTGTGGAGAAAAGTGTTAATGGGAAACTGCTCCTGGACCTTCTAGATCCTCCCCAGAATGAGTGTTACTTGTACCTAAATATTATTGTACAGAACTTGTCACATGACCATGCTGCTTGGGTTCAACACAGTGCTGGTCCTTTGGGAGTGGTGCCATGGGATGGGGTACTGGAGATGGGTGAGCAATAATTCAGCTTGCTACAAGGACTAAAGCAGGAGAGACGATTCAGAGCCTGTGAAAGAGAATTTGAGTACAGGGAAAGATGAGATTTCAGGGAAAATACAGAAACTATGGGCAATGTGAAGGCATTGGGTTCCAGGTCAGAGGTTACATTTTTAAATTATGTAATGGCAGTATGTGCGTTGGCTAAGAGCTAAAACTATAAATTTGTAGCCTTGGGTAAATTCCTTAATATATCTCAACCTCAGAAAGTGGTCATAATAAAACTCAACACATAGTGTTTCTGGAACGATTGAATGAGATAAGGCTTGTAAAGTGATTAGGAATATGCATGGCATCTAAAGCACGTTCAATGGTTGTTAGCTATTATCAGGCATGAGCAGTAAAAGTAATTTTTGTTAAGTCTCAGAGTACTGAGTTAAAGTAGATTTGATCATTTTTATCTAAAATCATATTTGTTTCTGAATTGACCATTTAGAGTTACTGATTGGAATAAAAAGGATATAGAGGCAAGGAAAGTATGTGGCTGATATGATTGCCAAAGCATTTTGGTCCTTTCTTTTAGAAGTTAACTTTTTCTGCCTTATACTAAAGGTATTATTTTTTCATTATTTTATCTTGTTGCATCTGTATTTTGCCCACTCGAAGCCAGACACCACACCTTATTAATCCTTATTCACCATGCAGTACCATGCCGTATGTAGATGATTATGACATAACAACTCTGGTTAATAATACTGTTGGTGTTGTTCCATTGCTATAAGTCAGTTCTCTGCTTAAAAATCATCTGTGGGTCTTATGCATAGTTTTGAGTTTTGGTTTCCTTCCTGGCAACCAGTGCCATCTATAATCTGGTCCCAATCTAAATTTCCAGATTTATTTCCTATTCACCACTTCATGAAATACTAACCCAGCCAAACTGAGCTACTTGTTGTTCTTTGCACGTGTTTGTTGACTACCTTGCGTCCTCATTTTAACCCACCTCTTAGTTTTGCTCTGATCCATGCTTGTAAGCCACCTCTTCCCACACTCTTCCCAACAGCCACCCACGCAATTATTCTGCTCCACCAAAAGGAGTCTAGGAGCTCATACTGATTGGTTCCCACTAGGTAGAAACTGATTTTCCTTTGTGCATAGGCTTCTTAACTATTTGCCTGCATCTGAGCAAAGAGATGGATGGTCACCTATACAAAGAATGGATGGAGCGTGCTGTGGTTAGGTCACTGTGCTCATCTGGTGGCTCTGGGTATGAGCTCAGGGTCAGAGATACAGTTTTGTCATCTTTTTAACATGCGTTTTCCTGGAGGGACATAAGATAGATAATTGTATGAACAGAATTTGTATTTTGAACTAAGTTATGAGAGATTATTTAAAGCATTTTAGGTAGATAATATTGTATCATTTAAATATCATTTTATTCATATAATTTGATTTGGGTCAGAGGACATATTCTGCAACTGCTTAGCAGGAGAAAGAAAAGAACAGAATAAGTTAAGAGTTCAAAATGTTTGTTTTTTAAAAAAAAACTTTAACAAATGAAATTCAATAAAAAACTGTAGTCCCTCTATATAGAAAGAAGTATGAAAAGGGCTATTAAAATATTTGGAGTTGGATGCAATGGTAAGTGTTTATTGTATTTTTTGCAATGTGCTATCTTTTTAGTTTCAATCCTTTGGGTCTGTATTGATTGCTATCAAGGTCTTCTACCAAGTTTCCTGCATTTACATATGCCCAGGAAATCTTGTAAATCTTGTTGGGAAAGCTACTCTAATATATTCAAAACAAAAGAACATAAAATTGTGATACTAAATTTTTAATGTTAGGGAACCTTCTGTAGATATATAAAAGACAGGTGTTCCAGGCACATGGATTAGAAAAGCCTATTCAAACCTAATTTTGATTTCATGAATGTTATTTGGAAAGATCCCAGAATAAAAGAAATTAAGTCTGGTGCTTCATGAATGTGAAAAACTAAAAAATGAGTTTGAAAGGGTACCATGCCAATTTACTTTAAACCATTTAGGTGAACACTAAAGAATTCTATAAATGTCAAGGTATGTCCTTCATGTGTAATAAAATATATCGCTATTTGGAAATAATTGGCTAAGCGGATGTTATAGTTTTCATGGAAACGACTGATGTCATGGCAGGATCTCAGAAGTTGGGGGATAAAAGCATCGATGGATATCATCTGGTTCAGCAGCCTCAACTCATCAGTGAAGAAACTAAAACCTTACTTACTCTGTCTCAACCTATGATAAAGCTGCAATGGAGTTCAAGTCACCTGACTATTAGTTAAAATACCCTCCCTGTTTTTTCAGTTCAATCTCTATTACATAGTTTTTATTGAGTATTTTGAATTAGTAAAATATTTTTGGTGACATAATCATAAGAAACCCTGAGGGCTAGCATGTTACTGCCTAAGAGAGACTCATGGAAACTAAGGCTATGAGGTGAACCAGCTTTTCAAGGGATTAGAGGCAGGGCTAGAAAAGGGTCATGGATTAAAGTTTCTCCATCCTTGCCTCTTGATTCTCCTCCTCTTGGCATTTGTTCCATTTGTCTCTCTCCACAGACCAGCTTTCTCTGCGCCTAAGAGCCACCATGCTTAAGAGTTCTGCCACGTGCAGCCAGGGCAGTGTGTGGCTGTCTCACTCTGCAATTCACTTTACCCACCAACTTTAGTTGCTGTAATGCACTCCACTGTCCCCAACTAATATTTCAGCGTGAATAAGGGGGAAATCTGACTGGCTAGGTTAGGTTTGGTGTGTACTGTTGGTCCAATCAGTTATAGCAAAAATGGAAGGGGCATCACCGCCTACAGGGTCCACCTTCTAAAAAAAAAAAAAAAAAAAAAAAGGAATAGGGGCTGGGAAGACTTCCCATAAATTATCTGATAGAACTTGCTTCCTTCATTCAACAAGCATTTATCGAGGACTGATACCATATATCAGGTTGTAGAGGTGAACAAAACAGCCAGTGTCTCTGGCTTCAGTGAGATTGTATTCTAACTGAGAGGGCAGTAAGGTAATGCTGAGGGGTACACATGTTCCAGGATGCATATTCTTACTTCTAGGAGTTTGGCGTTTACAGTTTAATAATTTATACACCAGTAAGAACTCAACTCTAGAAAGCTTAACAGTTGAAGAGATTAAATATTCTGTATAATTTCCCTTTTATGACATTACTAAATCAAATCTATCAACATTTTCGAGTACCTACTGAGTAGTATTCTAGGCACTTCATGGGATACAGAGGAAGAATAATATAGGTCTTACCGACAAGGTGATTAAGCACTGCTGGGGAAATAATTTACACAGAGAACAACTACAGAATTTAAATATATGTGATTAAGTTTATGCCAGGAGCCATAAATGCAAAAGGACTTGGGGAAAAGAAAAAAAAATCTCTATAGGTTGAGTTCATCAAGGAAAACTGTCACAGGACATCAGGCATTTGTATTTGGGCACAATTTAAATATGACAATCATTTTAGGTCCTATCGTTTATTGCCTTCTCTAGTGAACCATTAAGAAATAGGATGTTTCTTTTCTATCAATACTGATAGAAATACAGTAATCATGAATAAATGTGAACTGTAAAGGCCAAGATGAGACATGGATGACAAATATAGTAGACATAGAATTGCGGGCATCTGGGACATTCTGGTTCTGTTAAGATTTATCACAAAGAGATTTACTGATGGATGCAGGTGGTTTAGAAGTGGCAGATGATGGAGAACACCATCACTTCTTAGTGCTGAGTTATCACTTATAAAGAAGAAGTACACATTATTTTTCCATTGGAATTGTTGACTGTAGCATGTGGGCACTGGGCATTCATAGGTAAGACCTAGGGTGGCTGGCAGTGTTTGGAGACCTTGGGAGTAAGTGTGCTGAGATGAAAGGCACAAATAAATAAGGAAAATAGAGACAAGAGGAATCCAGAATTCTCATTTGCAAACAAGTCATGTGGTGATTCATCAAAAATAAAGTTCACAAGAACATTCTTCATCTTTATAAAACATTTTTTAGAAAAATGTCAAATTTTCAATGCAGAAAATTAAGCACAGATGTCATCAAGGGGGAAGTGGGCTTTCTGATAATTAATGTGACCATTCAGAACAGAGGGAATGTCTCCGTAAGAACAGGCTTCATGTATGCCAAAAACTACTCAAGGAAAATGTTTTAGTTTTATTGGTTCTTACGTAGGGATCAGAAGAAAAGTGAAAAGTGACTTTTAAATGTGGTCATGAAAGGTTATCCTACCTGTACCTCACCCTCCCTTCTCCCACCTGCAATATTCACCACTGCCTGCAAGTCATGCATTGTATTCTCTTTCAGACTGTGTTTTATAATTGTCATTTTGAGGGCATTTATATTACCTCCAGACCAAACTTCAGTGCTGGAAACTTCTTGTTGTCATTGTAATGCATAAAGTTTACAACAGATGATTTGTGTTGAAGAATTTTTTATCAACTACTTTTTCTTTTACCTGGAAGCATTACTGGTCTCTTCCCCAAAGGAATTGTACAAGAGGCATCTCTAAGCAGGGAGAGCCATAACATTCTTTATTCTTCTCTTTGTGGGCCTAGCATATTTTCTGGAAAAGATTACACACATGCTTGTAATAAGAAAGGATATTTTTGTGGGAGTGTAACATTCAGAACCAATGGAATGTGGATCACAGAATTAACTGTCAAACATAGTTAATATACAGAGAAATTGTGCAAAAATATCACAAACTTACTGAAGTATTTAAAGTCTAGCCTTGAGTTTTAAGAGTTTCCATTTGGTTGTACTGTTGGATGGTTTCTGTGGAGAACCAATCCAGCCAGACTAGAGTGCAGACTAACACTTCAAGGCAGAGTAAGGTCACTCCTTTGTCTTCTCTATACAACCTGAAGAAAGCTGTTAGTGTGCTCTAAAAAGCACAAATTATACATCAAATTTTAGTAAGAAACATTCTCAACATAGAAGACTTAATGATCTTTGAGTCAGGTCACATTTTTATTAGTTTGATTGCCCACCTAGAAACTTAGTGAAATTTCTTCATTGAAGGTTTCATAGGTAGGTTTCTAGCTCAATGGTCTACCATCCCTTTCCCAAAGATACCCACACACACATATCCACACACAAATGCACACACTACACACACACACACAAACACATATACACATACCATACTCGCATATGTGCATACACACCCAACAAGTATACCCATATGGATACACATTCTGCAGTCATACTGATTTATATTTCAAAACTGAAGTCTTACTGTTATAAAAGTCAGCACCTTTTATGCATTAGGAAACCAGATAAAGCTTAAATCCCACAATATCCCATAACAACCAGCACAGAATATTACTGAAAATCATAGGGAAAACTACACTTTATACCCAAGCCTAATACATCTCTCCTTGCCCTTGACACGTCACAATGTGAGTGCAGTACTTTCTGGAGGCTTGGATCCTATATGGAGGAGTAGTGTAAGCACAGTCCTGCCTAGTGATTTTTCTCAGCAGAAGTTCTCCCCATGGCTACATTCTGGTCCTGGATCACCAAGGGTCTTCTTATTGCCAAATTTAACAAACTCTTTTTAGCGAATTACTTAAATTCTCTGTAATACTTCACACAGTTGGTTACAGCCTTCTCAAAATGTCTCTACTTCTCTCTTTCTAGATTTTCTGCTTGTTTTATAATCATTGTAAGACTTACCCTTGACCAAGAATTTTATCAGCTGAAAGTATAGATTTTCATCCCAGTCTTCCTGGGTCTAAAGCTTGCTCTACCACTTCCTAGTTCAGTCACATTATAGATAATTTACTAAACCTCTCTGTGCCTCAATTTCCTCAAAAGTAAAACATGGAACATGATAGTACTTATGATGTAAGTATGATATTGTGATCATTAAATGAATTAATAAATGTAAAAGACTTAGAAACGTGTCTGGAACATAGATATTTCTCCATAAGTATTAGCTAATTATGTTTCCAAATTATGTTTAGCACATAGCAAGTGCATTGCAATTGGCAATAACCAATTATACCAATAACCAATTAACAAGTGTTCATATTTTTTTAATTTTTAAAAAGATTTTATTTATTTATTTGAATGAGCACAAGCAGTAGCGGGAGAAGGAGAAGCAGATTCCCCACTGAACAGGACCCCGAGATCATGACCTGAGCTGAAGGTAAATGCTTAACCAACTGAGCCACCCAGGTGCCATAGTGTTCAGAGTTTTAATTATTCTCCTTTTCTTTCTAGACCCTTTGCCCATATATTCTCAACTTCAGTCACTTCAACTGTGAACTCCATGCTGGTGATGCACAAAGATCCCTGTCCCAACCATTCTGCCAAGTTTTATGTTAATATAACTAATAACATACATAATATTTCTAACTCAACTTCAAATTTTATAGAACAGCCCCCCCATGATTATTTTGATAAATATGTTTCTCTTCCTGCATCTTCTACCATGATAAATGTAACTAGGGAGAAACATAGGCAGAAATGTAGGTAGTCCTGAGCAAATTGACACCAACCCTTAAATTCAAGTTGAAGACATTGACACCTCTCATAGCTATAGCTTTCTCCTTCTCCTCACTGATTCTGCCTTGGTTCAGGTCTTCATCCGTCTTACCTGAACTATTAAACTGATTTCCCAGTCTCCCTACATCTAAAATGTAATCCCTCCAATTTATCCTACTTTGCAACACTCCTCTCAAGTGTTCTCTCTTAAATGAAATGATCATATCTTTCTCTTCCTTAAAGAACTTTCATTCTTTCCCTTTTGCCTGAGAATAAAGTTCCCCAACTAAAATGTCACCTATAGTCTGGTGTTTTTCACCTCTCCAGATTCATTTCACACTCCTCTCTGCTGACTACTTTGCCATTTCCTATCTTGGGTGAAGGGTAGCGTCAATGGCTACTGAAGAGTGTAGGGTTTTATTATACAAATTTCTAGCTAATTGTTGAAAAGAACCTACAGAGAGAAATAAAGATAGTCATGGTGGCCCAACTTTTGGGTCTTGGAATGACTTATACTGCACCTTGGGCATAGGCAATTAAGTCATTTGTTTTTTTACCCATAGTCTCTATTCTCTAGTCAAATGCACTGGAGAAAAGGTGTTATCAAAAAATAACTCAAAATTAATAAATATTACATCATATTGATACCAGACTCATAAGTTGCCATAATTACATTTGAGAAGCTTGTCTCTGATTTTCTTGGGAACATGATCAACCAGAAGCACTGCACAGGCATCTTGATAAGTAGGCACCAATATTAGACAGGACTTAGGAAGATGCAAACTTCTGAGGGGCAGCCAGACGGAAATCCATAACAGGAGAGGAACTTCTAGAATGTGTTGAGACACAAAGGTGACAGAGTATAAAATAGCTGAAAATCTGAAGAGAGTAGAGAAAGACCATTAAAATAGATGATGATAAGCATAACTGCTAAGACATGATCCGTGAGATAGAGGCACAGAGAAATTTGTAGGACATTAGATGGGAGTCAACTAAGGGGATTGTGAGCAGCCGCAAAACTCATGCAATTAGTTACATTCCTTCTTCTTTATCACTTTCCTTTTTTTTCATCTCTTGTTTTATTTACCTTAGAAATGTATTTTTTTAAAGATTTATTTATTTATTTAAAAGAGAAAGTGTGTGTGTGTGTAAATGAGTGGGGGGAGGGGCAGAGGGAGAGGGAGAGTTCTGAAGCAGACTCTCTGCTGAGCATGGAGGTGATGTTCCATCCAGGACCCTGAGATCATGACCTGAGCTGAAATCAAGAGTCAGACACTTAACCGACTGAGCCACCCAGGTGCCCCAAATGCATTCGGATCACATAATTGATAGCACTGCAGCTTGGATGTGCAAAAGAAACTTTGTTTCTTCTTAGTCACACACTCAGCTGATAGGTGGTAAAGGGAAAATAAACATAGTCCATTCCAAGAATCTTAGAAATCTGAAGAGAGTATTTGAATCAGCCTAGTTAAGTAAATCATTAGTTTCTATAGATTTAACACCTAACCCTTTTAAGATTCTTTTCTTTGCTTTTTCTTTAAAATGGAACCTGGGCTTTTGGGGAAGGGAGGTGCCCCAAGGGACCTTGTAGCAGTTGGAGGGAGATGGATTTTGAATCCTCAGGGAATTTTCTAGATTTATGCTGGTACTTGGAGAAGTGATCTAATTTCTGGACTCTTCTAGATTCTGGGGCTAAGGTCGATCATTGATAAAAGACAGGTCTGTTGTCAAAGACATAATTTACCCATAAGGGAACATAAGTTCTGAAGTCTAAAAAAATAGTCCAATAATATATTTTTATGCACACATACACACACTTGTAACTATTACATATATATAAAAAACTCCATGATACTTATGTGTCTTGGTGCTCTTACTGTTCACCTATGATCCTAAGCATTACAAAGTTAAATATTGTATGATAGAAGTTATATATTAAAACAAAAATAAGTAGACTTACTCAGGCATGCATTTTTCTTAACAAGGAAAAAACATGACATATATATTTCATATAATATATATAACATATTATTATTATTGTCATTTGCATTTTTTCCTGAGTTTTTGTCCTTTCCATTAAATAAAAACAATGTATTGCTAAATTTAATTATGGTTTCTTTATAGTAATTAGAAATCATTTTACTTTCCATGTTCTTAGGCTGTTTATGATTTTGTAAAATAGACTTTGTGAGAAGATTGCCTTCCAGGTATCTTTCTGGAAGTCAGAGTTCTCAGGGGCCTACTCTGGGGATAAAGGAGGAAGAAATGCAACCACCATGAGATTGTGGGTACTCATGAGGACCAGAGGATTCTAATGGTGCTGCAGATCCCAAGTCTTCCAAGGCAGACATGGACTGAGCAAGGGCTGACTTCCACCTGGCAAACAGATCCTAAATCCAGCATCTTGTCCAGCTTATTTACTCATTTCCAAATGATGCAGTCTGCACGTAACAATTCCTGATCATTAATTACTCTGACTCCAGTGTGAATTTTATGACTAATTATGGCCTCAAAAGGAAGGCTCAGCATTCTCTACCACGTTCTTGTGCTTCCTGGTAAGCCGGGAGCCATGCTTAGGCTGTTGGAAGGGTTCCGATTGGCTGGATAGTGAATAAAATCATTTGCCTCCCAGTGAGACGCTCTTCTATTAAATCCATCCACAGGGATTCTGCCAACACTACACATTCAGACAAATACTGTTCTAAATTAACTCCCCGGCCAACTATTCAGTAAAATAATAAATGATTTAAAACTATTAGCTTAAAATAACCTCTGCAGCTGTTTGCCCTTGCTGTACGCCTTCGAAGAAATTTATTCTGTACCATGGCGAGATTTAGGTCGTTTAAGAGAAAATATCCTATTGTTTTTTTATTCTGATTTTCTTATATTGTCACCTACTTTGTTTCTATTAACCCTAGTATGGTAGTAAACCTTTCTTTCTTTTTTTCCTTTCAATTCACAGAATTATACATATCTTAGCTCCCTTCCCCCATACCTCTTTTTAAGCTTTTTTTTTTAATTCCAGTACATTAACATACAGTATTATATTAGTTTCAGGTTTACAATATAGTGATTCCACAATTCCATACAACATCGGTGCTTATCACAAGTGCACTCTGTAATCCCCATCACCTATTTCACCCACACCCCCTGGTAACCATCAGTTTGTTCTCTGTAATTAAGAGACCCCAATATATCTCTTATCTAGTAAAACTTATCAGTAATTTTTTCTTCAATTCATTATCTGACCTCAAGTCTTTCCTTTTTCTCTAAAACATATTTTTTTTAATTTCTCACAAATTCCCCCAGAACAGAAACAGTAACCATTGTAAGAAATAAATATTTTGAACCAATTAACCAAGTTACAGGAAATACTTCTACTGCCCTATGTTCAACATAATTAACCTGGTGGTCTATGGTCTTGTATTTATTTGCATTCATTTATTTTATTCACTTTATTTCAGTGTAAATCTGAGCCCTTCAATATACTTTATAAGAAAGAGTTCAAATTAAATATGGACTCAAATGGCTTTATTATAAGGGTATAGAAATAAGATGTGAAAGAATTGTGAAGCTATCATTTTTTGAATGCTAATGAAATTCTGTAGTGAATTTTGGCTATAGTTGAAACAAGGTAGAAAATTAACGCTAATTAGAAAATTCTGTTCATTCTTAACACTTAACCCCATCCATGCAGTTCTTAAAAATATTGAGAAATGATGTAAACTCTATGTGTAATATGACCCAGAGGACTAAATGATAACAGATGTAATAAGTGGTTAATATTAAAATCAAATCTGCATTCTATCTCCAAGTAAATAATAACATTAAGCGATTGAGAGTATTCATACCATCAACATGATAGAAGAGTGAGTGATTCTGATAAAAATTTAAACTTAACATTTTCTTATGCCCAAGTAGGTTTTGAAAATACTTTTGATTTAGACAAAAAAGCTAGTAAGCTATCATACAAAGCAATTATGTAAGATGTAAATAAAACTTCACTTTATGAAACAATATCTTATCATTTATGACTCTAATGAGAAGCTTCCCTTTATTCTTTCTACTATTCTGGAGAGTAACACTTGCGTGACCCTTGAGTATGTGTCTTTTAAAAATTCTACATAACAAAATGGAAGTACAAACTAAGCACATTTGTTGCAAGATGAAATACAATGTTTATCTTGAGGAGAAGTACTCATAGAATTGTTTGAGATGCGAGGTCCACTAGCTGCTTTTCTCGTGGACCACCATTTTTATTTTAAACAACTATCGACATGGAATACCTACCGTTTTTATTTTAAACAAGGATTGGCAATCACACCAATTATTTGGATCTGTGTATTCGAAAGATATCTTCTTGAAATTATCAATGGAGTGAGATTGAACAACTGACATATTTGTTATAATGATTATATCGAACGTCTTAAGTGAAAATTAGAATTTGTGAAAACTTGTATCCATCACCATGATCTTGAAAGAGTCCTGATTCTTAAAGACTTTTCTGATGGGATCACTGGTGATATTAACAAATGTGCTGTCTTGATATTAGATAAGAAAGTTGATCAACATTTTGATTATCTGCATAATTTAGTGAACCAGCATATGCCAAATGACTCATAAGTTATGTTACAAAGTCATACATGGGTAAAGGATCTATTAAGAGTTCAGGAAAATAGATTTTAATGTACCAGAGTACAAAAAGTACCTGCACCAAATCCACATTCTACATTGCAGTTAACCTTTAAGAAACCACAACTTGTCAAACTGTTGTAGAAGCAAAGAATACTTACAATTATCTAAAAATTCTTTTTAAATGCTCCTGACTTTTCTAGCTCTATATATGTGGGAGGCAACAGGTGGGATGTACAAGCAGATATGATAAGGCTCCTGTGGTCTGTTAAGCTAGGACATTACAGAAATGTGCAAAACTGTAACATGATTCCCTTCTTCCTCTCTTTTCTTAAGAGGAGTATAGTAGAATATAGTAATTTTTACTAAAAAGATTTGTGTCAATGAGCATTAAATTATGAGCAATAAATATTATCTTTTTGTTCCTTATAAGATTTCTTTAAAATGAAAAAAAGAATAACGGTCTATGTAAAAAGTATATTTCTAAGACTTTTTTCTCCAGCCCCAAGAATAGCTAAATGCTTTCCAATGTCAAAGAAGTTGCAGAAATGAGATCCTGCAGGACCAGACATAATTGAAACTCTGCATCAAATCATAGTATTTTCTGATACGATGTCAAACTGAGTAATTTCTTTTTCTCAGTTAAAAGTATGATTTAGATTCATAAAGAAGCAATTTATCAAACAATTTCAGTGAAAATTTTTTTAAATGCTAATTCTGTTATCTAAAATGTAAACTCTCCCATCTAATTTTCTGTTCCACTTTGTGGCCTGTAATGCCAGACTTTCCCACTCAAATTTCAGAGTACTAATGTCAAAATAAGATCAATGGTTGCTCTGACATGTCCACAGTTGGCAGAAAGATACAATGCATGCTAGTTACTTATTGGTAGATATCCACAAGAATGAAATTAATAGGAGAAATTTAGTAGACGAAAAGTATATTTATCAGAACAAAAAGGTAAACCTATTGATGGATGGTGTCTGGGAATCATGCAAGAAAGCCTTGGGTGTAATCCTAGTACATGAGACTCACCATACAAATAGGAGGTAGCTTAAATTTATCTATAAAGGTGTTCCTCTTAGAAACATACCCAAATTTAATCAAACTCAGTGTATCCTAATTAAGGACTTAATTTTTAAATTTTTCCAGAGTAGACATTTCTTTTTTTTAAATATGTGGGTTTTTTTGGGTGGATAATTTATTTATTTGAGAGAGAGAGAAAAAGAGAGCATGAAAGGGGGAAGGGGCAGAGGGATAAGTAGACTCCCCGCTTGAGCATGGAGCCCAACCTGGGGCAATGCGGGGGTAGATCCGAGGACCCTGAGTTGATGACTGAGCTGAAGTCATGCACTTAACTGACTGAGCCACCCAGGCATCCATGGAATAGACATTTCTTTCACATAGTTTAAATCTGAATAATTTCAATGCCATGTAGCATAACACTTCCCTGTCATTGTGTGTTTCTATAGATATCCCACCTCTCCTTCATTTTGCACATAAAGATAACACTCTTATTTCCTTTTGTAAAATTATTATTGTAAATTAATTTTAATTGAAATTTGTAAAAATTATTAGAAGCAACTAAAATTTTTGAGTAAATGTCAGATATAATTATATGCTTCAATTTTCTTTCTTTAATTACAGTGGTAATGTATATGCATATTATTATTTATCTTGATTTTTTTTCTTTCAAACATCTTGAAGATCATTCCCAACTAGTAAATGGGGGTGCTTTCTGCTGAGTTGAGATCAGACTTTTATTTAAAGACCTTGTTTAAAGTGCAATGCCTGCAAATTAGTCATCATTAACAGAATCTCCATAGATCTCTTCACCCATTTGTTCATTCATTTATTTATTTATCAAATGTTTATGGATGCTTATGGTTTCTCCAGCATTGTTCTAAGTGTTGGCAATACACTAAGAAACCGGAGGAGGAACTCTAGGAGTTGAGCCAGAGAGACAGGCAATCTCAGGAGAGACTGCTAAGAGTTGGGTGGATGATAATGTTGTTTTTGTTTTAGGAAAATGGATACCAGTGGGATAGAGATTCCATTGAGTATGTAGAGTAGGCTTCAAAGCTTGCAGGTTCCTGCTAATTTGATTGGCTTTGTACCATAAATTTATTTTATAAACTATAGAATTTATTTTTGCCAGGTTTTGTAAATAGGGCATTTATTTATATCAAAATGAGTCATAGAAAAGAATTTTTTTGTTTTTGAGATGTTGTGATGACTTGTGCTAAAAGGAAGTAAATCATTTCCGGAATATCTGTTGGCTCTAAAACAGAATGTCCTTTAGTCATCAGAAAGATGTGAGATTTCAAGCAAATATATTTATCATCAGGGCGTACTCAGACTGGATCCTGCCAAGATGCAATTGCTGTTACTGGAAAAAAAAAAAAAAAACACACCACATTTCTATTCACTTGACTCTTAAGAATACTCGAGGTTAACATTTTTATAGAATTTTCGTGGCTTTTACTTTGTTTCCTGTATCCATAACACTTAAAATAATGAAATATAATTAGATGACATTTTCCTTGCAAGTAAGGTTTACACTGATTCGCCTTTTCAAAAAGATCATAAAGTCTGAGAAAGTAAAGATGGTTTTCTAACAGCAGAACAAGGCAATTGGTTGGAGATTTATCCCTTTACTAGGCATTTTCAATAGTGGAAAGAACACTATTATTATAAGTGTTATAAGACAATACCCTTGTATACCTGAGAATTAGAAACTAAAAACTCTCATGATCCTGAGTGTTAGTGTGAACAGCATTGACGAGAGAATTCAGGAAGTTGAGTTATAATTTCTGGGTAGGCTTTCACTAGCCATATATTTTGATGTGCAATTTGACTTCTCCAGGTCAAATTTTCTCCTCTCTTTAATGAAAAGCCTCAGCTTCATGATGGCTAAGGTCTCGTACAGGCCACATGGAAATTTTAATGGCTTCTTGTTCTTTTATTCTTCCTTCACGAATATAGCCTTTCTGTATTATTTGGGGGGAAAGTGTGTAGATAGTAGAAATCATACAAGAATTTCAATCCAGCAAATATTTTTTGAGCATGGAATTTTACATAAATAATGCAAGGATGAGTAAAACACACACCCTCATTTTCTGCAAGTCTAATATATGGGATCAGTTAAGCAGTGTATGTTACAGTACATGTGCATACAAATTTTGTTGGGGAAGTAAAGTTCAGTTCCAAAAATCACTTCCTCTGGGTGGCCTTCCATGATTGTTCTGTTAGTCTAAGGCCCTGTTATATGATGATAATACATACAACAACAATAATACCTGTTATTTACTGAATACTAGAAACCATTCTAAGTGCTTTGTATCTACTAATTTATTTAGTTCTCAGAAAAGCCCTATGAAGTTTTCTTATTATTATCATTAGCAAAAGATGGGTAATGTGAGGCTCACAGAATTTAAGCTTTTCCCTAAAATCCACACAGCTACTAAGAGTCAGAGTCAGGATTTAAACCTTCAGAGCTTGATTCTCACACATTCTTCTCCAAAGTATGTTTCATTGTGATTTAAAAATAGTGTGTGTGTATGTATACACACTGCTCTTGGTTTCATAATTCAAGGGAACACTAATATAAATAGATTAGAGTTTTTATTCTTTGCATGACTGTTGCCTCCAAGTTTTAGAATCTTATTTGTAAAATCTTAAATACATAGAAATAGAGGATGTATTATAATTTTTACTTTTATGAAGCTCATCCATTATAGTTTTGCTACTCAAATTCTAAAGTAATTTTAATTCAGTATCTACTGTTTACATATTTTTAGTGAAAATAAATCCTTCCTGGACAAGAGACCCAATATTTTATTTTAGAATGTTTTCTTCTTTGGTTAATTCATTTTCATTGTGCTCTGTTATTTCAAACAGAGGATGAATTGTTGAAAGTTTTGGACATTTTGTTTTACTGAAACTTGGAAGTTCATTATAATGGAAACAAAATACCTATCTACGTCTTTCATTTTCTGTTTCCCTCTGCCTCCCTGCCCTCAAAAGGAGACATTCTCTTCCTTAGGGTGATCCTTTGGAAGTAGCACAAAGATTTTTTTGAATTGTTACTCCAACACATTCTAAAGTTTGAGAACACAGCTCTAGTCTACAGTACCTCTCTTCTGAGACTTTTAAACGAATATTGTTATTTCTTTGTGGGAATAGTGAAACTATCATTTGAATTATATGACCTTTAAAAATCATAAATTCTTGGGATTCTTTTAATTGAAAAGGCAAACAGATGTAGACATTGTCTGATGACAATTGTCATTTAATAAATGTATTAGTAACGACAGTCATGAAAATCAATTACATTGAAAAAATTAATGCTTTTCTTATAGTGAAGTTTAAAAAAGATAATTTCATTAATGGCCTAAATAATTTTATATTTTTTTTGTCTTATTATCTTGAGACAAGACACAACTCTTTAAGAAATTACTCCACCACTTCCTTTCTCTTTCAAACCTCTCTTCTCTTTCAATTTTCTTTCTTTGGGTATGTCTGCAGGGATTTTTTTAAACTTTTAGGAAATGCTATTATGGATTGTTTACTCCTTGCTTGATGTAGAAATCTAAATTGCAATGAAGATTGACTCCAGAAATATGACAATGTTCTGAGAAGAAAGTTGGTTTATGTAGTGGTTATAATATTAGATATTTGATATTATATCTTGACTAGCCTACAATAGTTTCCTATTCATAAACAAATAAATCAAACAAAATATATGACAGAATTAAGCCTAATTGATAAATTTGAGCTCAGATTTGACGTTTTGTCTTACAGAGCCAATCTTAGTAAAAATTCCTTTAAGGAACTGAGGAACTTCACTAACTTAAGCATATATAATATTATATTAACAATATTAATGTAATATGTTATACATAATTAAGTTTGTAGGTACAGTATCTGGGTATTTTCTATTATGTCTGAAATGTAGTATATCCTGAGAAAACACTTTTTATCCCTCAGAAAATAATTCAGTAATCTACAGGTAACGGAATGAAATTCAGGGGAAAAAAGTGCAGAATGGTTAAGATGGCATTTCCTTTTCTTTATGTTGCATTTTGGATGAATCAAGCAATTTAAAAATAATATCAAATGATGGATGCATTGGTAATACTTAAAGACTTAGGAATCATGAGGCTAGGCTTTATTTTGAGTCTTTAGGTAATATAATAAGAGTATCTAGGATCTTGAAACTTAAACATATTGAAATAATTTTCATGGGAATTTGCTGCTTTGTAGCAGATACGAAACAGTGCCACATTAGTCCCACTGTTTACCCATACATATTTATCCTCTAGGTTTGTGTTTCAAAATATTTTGTTTTCTCCGAGTCATAGCTATTATTAATTAACTACATGAATCCAACACCTGCATTCTGAATTCTCATAGTGTGAACAGAAACCAATAATTAAAATGGCAGGGAGAAATTTGGGACTCTGTGCCTATAAAGTCCATGAATAATGATTGTCAAGGAAACGTGTTGCTGGAAAGCTGTCAAAAAGATGAATGAGCTGAGCTGTTTCCCATGTTGAAACAGAAGATCTTATTCTATAACTTGAATTCTAATATTGAATAACCATTTATGCATCATTGGTCACTACATAAAAAGGATGAGATATACACCATTAACTTCAGGTTCTAGTTGGTAGGGTAGTAAGTAAGGAGCTTCAAAGAGAACAGGACATATCCACTGAAGTGGGCTAGGATGTAGCCAATAATATCACCTTTGTTCATGCTGACACACCCACTTCCAGGAAGGGCAATTCTTATACCCAGGAAGGGCAGAGATTCAATGGGAATGAAGCCATTGCATAGCAGATTACATCTATATTGCTTTTTTTTTTTTTTAAGATTTTATTTATTTATTTGACAGAGAGACAGCCAGCGAGAGAGGGAACACAAGCAGGGGGAGTGGGAGAGGAAGAAGTAGGCTCTCAGCAGAGGAGCCCAATGCAGGGCTCCATCCCAGAACGCTGGGATCACTCCCTGAGCCGAAGGCAGACGCTTAAAGACTGAGCCACCCAGGCGCCCCATAGATCTATATTGCTTATGCTGATAAACATTTCCAAAAAAAAAAAAAAACAAAACACACTTATACGTGAAAGAAGAGCTAGTTCAAAGCAATATCCTCTTTGGAATGACAAGGTCTCTGGCAATAATCATGCTCTTGATGGTTGATTATGGTGTTGAAATTTCCACTATACGCCTATGTATTTATTTATTAAATTGAGACATAAACATATCTAGAAAAATCTTTACAAATTTTTCTGGACAAATTTAAAAAACCTTTGGAAGGAGCAATGTATTTAATGTCTAATTTGGTGGATACTATTCTAAGAGAATGAAAACTTGAGTGAAGACAGATTCTTTCCTGTAGCAAATAAGCTGGTAAAATTCTTACTCCATCTGGAGGGTTGGGTGATGGCATGGGATAGGCACTATACATGAGGAGATCTTACCAACTATGACAATGTGGGTCTAAGTGGTTGAGGAAAATGAAAGGGAAATATAAAAATTAAATATACATATCACTCTACTTATATGAAATATACAGAATAGGCAAATTAATAGAGATAGAAATTAGAGGTCACCAGGGGTTTGGGGAAGGGGAAATGGGAAGTTATTGCCTAGTGGGTACAAAGTTTCTATTTGGGGTGCCAAAAATTTTTGAAATAGGGATGATGGTGGCACAACATTGTGACTGTACTTAATGCCACTGAATTTTACACTTAAAATTATATAAAATGGTGCATTTTATGCTACATGTATCTTACCATGATATAAACCAAAACAGAGATAGCAAGAGCCTTAAAGATAATTTATGTGTCCTGCATAATTTTGCCTAGGGTCAGCCTGAGCTGATTTCATCTTGAAGTTCAATTCTAAACACCCAGATCAACAGGTATTGCTTAAACCCTCTTTTCTTTCTAGGCACGGGAAATAACAGGTATATCCTGTTCTTGCTTTTAGGGATCTCATAGTCGTGGAGATTATTAAGTTATATAAACAAACATAACCCCATCATTTTGTGTTTTAAGTGCTGTCTTAGACTGTAATGTCTACACATCAATCAACTTAATAGACAAAGAATATACCATATTTTAAACAGATCCATGCCAGCATAACTTAAGTATTTATCCTATACCAAATTTTACTGTTTCTCTGCCTTCAACAATTCATATCTTTCTATTTTCACTATTAGTATTATTTCTATAGATTATTAAGTGTGATATAACTTCTTCACATAACCTGAGGAAATCCATTTGTATGTAATACGTCTTTCAGTATTTGATACCGCAATTTCCACCCTATTTCTTAGATACAGATTTTGCATACCCACACCAGAATGCATACTTCGTGTAGACAATTATGGCTTAGGAAAAATTCAATTTGTATGTTATCTACACATGGAAACCGAAATAGAAAATTGAATCCACTGTCTGCCTAATTTAATATTCACTAAAAATATACAGACATTTGATTTTAAAGTTAAGGTTTATATTTTAAAGTTAAGTTTTGTTTCAATAAATTTATCATCTGGGAAAACCACTGCATTCTTGATACATACTTCTATATAATATATTCCAGATTAATCGATGTCTTGACATATTGAGTTATTTTGAATATTTTGTGAATTATGATAAAAAACAAGAAATGAAACAGAAAATATACATTTTTCCTTACCCCAATATACTGAGTGACATCTATCAGGTAATTCAGCTATGGTTCCAAATTCAATTCCATATGTATATTACATACATGTATATATACAGAAAAAGTAGATGATGATCTATAAGATATTTCAGCATTTCTTATTGTTATTGAAAAATTAGATTAGAAAAATTCAATTCTGTTCACTTTCAAGATGTGAATTCTTTATGACATGTTTAAGTCATACAGAAGAGGAACTGGTAGTAAGAAGCTATTGAGCTAATTATTCAGATGATTTAGTCTCTTGAATTTTTTTTTTAAATACATCGATAGTTGAAGCAAAAAAGATCAGGATCTGTATGCTTGCCTCATTTCTACTCTAGTGAAAACTATAGTTTACTCAATGTTTTTAATCTTCCCCTGAGCGTCATGTAGACTAAAACACATGAAACAAAGTAAACGACTTGTGAAGCAGAAGGGCAGGTCTCCATGCTTATGGGAATGATGGATTCTTATTCCAACTCAACATTGTACTCAAGAATCCCCTAAGGCCCATCATGTCTGCATCATCACTCTGCTTCTGAAGCCCAGCTTGCCATGCACCTGCATTAGTTTGCTGTAGATTAGTGGATCTGTGCATAAAGAAAGGCTTTTTCCTAAGGCTCAGAGTGGGATGACCTCAAGTGGAAAAGGGGAAGGTCCATGTGACCTCTTTACACCTGAGAGGTGCTGCTTATCCTTACATGGGCAAGCCTTTCCCTTCTGGCATTCATAGCTGTATTTTTAGAAGCAAGCTCCATGACATATATATCCACATTATAAAGGCCTCAGTGTGATGAATTAGACAGTTTATTTTATTCTGCCCTGCTATTGCTTAAAATTTCAGCTTCAACATGATCGCATGAGGATCAACCTCAGATGATTATATTTAGATTATTTAGACTAAAATATCCAGAAACCTCAGAGACCTCTCTCAACAGTGAAGTACACACACACACACACACACACACACACACACACACACACACATACACACAAAATCCCCTATTTACCTTTGAACACAGCGTTCTAATTCATCTTAATTTAGGTTCTCGGAACCTGACCTGAGCTAACTCAAATCTACAATCAGCCCCCGCGATAGCGGGTTTTTTGTGTCAACTAGACTGAGCTAAAGGATGCCCTGATAGTGGGTAAAACATTTCTGGATGAGTCCATGAGGGTGTCTCGGGAAGAGATTAGCTTTTGAGCCAGCAGACCAAGTAAAGATTACTCTCACCAATGCTAGTGGGCATCATCCAATCCCTTGAGGGCTTGAATAAGGTGAGGGAAGGGTGAAATCACTTTCTGTGCTTGAGCTGAGACATTTATCTTCTCCTGCCCTCAGACATAAGCGCTTCTGTTTTCTTGAGTTTTCAGACTCAGACCAGGACTTACACTCTTGGTCCCCAGATTCTCGGGAATCTGGATTCAGATTGAATTATACCACTGGGCTTTCTTGGTTCTCCCAACTTGCAGATGAGGATTTCTTGGCCTCCATAATGGCATTATGGAGGCCATTCTTAAATCTCCTGTTATATATGTCTCTCTATATATCCGGTTGGTTTGGTTTCTCCAGAGAACCCTGACTAATGTAGCATCAAATAACATAGGAAGGAATTTAATTTTTTTAGGCTAATAATAGCAGCAGGAATACCAACAGAGCATGTCTTAATCAGCCTGGGCTGTTATAACAAAATGCCATTAACTGGTGGCTGAAACAACGGTTCACAGTTCTCTTCTGAAGACTGGAAAACCCAAGGCCAAGGTGTTGGAAGAGTCAGTTCTTGATGGAGGCCTTCATCCTGGTTTACAGATGACCACTTTCTCATAGTGCACTTGGAGGGCCTTTCCTTGGTCTGTCTCTCTTCCTCTTTCTATAACGGCACTAATCCTGTCATCTTCACACACCTAATCTAAGCCTAGTTACCTCCCAGAGGCCCCATGTCACATTAAGGGTTAAGACTCATCATGTGAATTTTGGAGGGACACAAACATTCTGCCCATAACAGGATACAAACCTTTTATGCTCCCTTCTCCCTCTCTCCGCCCCTCCCTCCCTCCCTTCCTTCCTTTTCTTTTGTAATAAGAACTACTAGGTTCTCACCAATAACATCCCTGGAGGAAATTTTGAGGATCACTGAAAAACAATGGGACAAACTTTGAGAACCACTAACGTAAACAAATTAAATTACAGAGTTATGGCTTGACAATGATCTTAAGCACCCCACCCTCATTTCTTAAAATTGTACTACAGTTTTGAAATATGAGAAGTTTAGAATTTACTTCAGACTGTTGAGTCTCAGTTTATAAATGCTGGTATTGTACTACCATTGAGGCTATCAGTGTAGATCATGTCGATGATAATTCAGTGAGGTGCAGCCATGGTGATTGTAATCTAAATTGAAATCAGAATCTCATTTCTTAAAAGAAACATAAATGTGGGTTAATGTGTTGTACTCATTAACCATCCTCACCCCAGAGTTATTTCTAGGCTTCTGAACAAAGCAATCATCACAATAATTATACTTTGCAGTTCAGTGCTAGATTAAGGTCAATTGGCTGATTTTTGAAAAGGAAAAGGAAGTTTTTTGCTTTTAAGAACAGTATTATGATTATATGTAGGGACTTGAAGCTTCCAATATAAACTTAGCAAACATTATTGCATTTACCAAAATGGAAAAATCCTTATAAATGTGGTATAATTCTCATGAAGCCTAAGGCATAGATCAAAAAATATTTGCCAATATTTAGTAGTGTCCATTTTTATTTGAATTGATAATAAAATATAATATATCTTGGAATTACCATTCCACAGCAATAAAGAAAACTAATCAAAACAAATTTTCATTCTGTTTGAAAAAATGGATTTAACTTTGTTTAAAGCTTTTGAATATTCCATGCAAATAAAAATGGTACTTTGGTTTGGTTTTTATGCTTATATTTTCTAAGACCTCAATATGGCTTTTTTTTCATTTCTCAAAGCAAAGAGAAGACAGTAAATGCAAAATATTGTATTTAAATGCAAATGTTAGACTGAATATAACAGAAGGGATTTGGTGGAATGACTTGCCACAGATTCTTTGAATAAGGTCATTAACACTGAAAAAGTACTGGTCCCATCATTTGTGAATTCATTTTAAGAAATTACAACAAACGGGAATGTTCAGGTAGTTCATTAAGTTCGATCTTACGTGTCTATTTATAGTCAAAGTATACGCATAATGCCTTTACAAAAATGTAACACCAGTCAGAGTGAGTATTTCATTGTTACATTTATATTGCAATTGCACAATATAGGGCTCAGAAGACTGAAAACAAAGATATGAAAATTTGCATCATTCTGCAACTCCAGAAGCTAATATTTAATTTTATTAAAATCTTTCCAGAAATGAGCTGCGAGTGTTATATACCTAGAGAATTGTGCTGTCCCTCAGTTGGTGCTTTCTTTGCTTTTAGGACTAATACTGTTGGTTTTTTTTTTTTTTTCAAGTAAGAGATGAAGTGAACAGATATATCCTTATATATTTATATTTTTCAGCCCTATTAATACAAAAAATTCATGGGATTCTCGGAGTTTCACTCTAATGGGAAAAGAATTCCCAATTCCACCTGGCCACAGGCCTCAGACAGCAGCAGGTATATGATTCAGAAATTGATCTGCAGAAACCCACAGTGATGAATGTTCCCTGTAATGTTCTTAAACTTAGGAGGGAAGAATTCCTTTATTTGTTTTACCCAAAGCCTCCATATATTCTTTGAAATTCTCCCAATTATTCCAGGACACAATAGTCTCATAAATCAAAACCCCAGAGTAGTCCAAGATATTCCATTTAATCTGACACACAATCCCCCCAAGACAATGAGATGGGGCAGCTTTTTGTATCTACTAAGAACAAAGTTTCTCATTGTCATTTCGCAAGTATAATCCTTCTAAACATTTTCAATAGCTTCTGGCCCTGATAACAAATCATGCCAGTGTTTTGCCTTTATGGCTGCTTTGTAAAAGTCAGACTCAATAACCTTGGGAGTCACTCTCTTTAGCCCATTTTCTTCTAGTTGTCTCTGCTACATCCTTCATCCAGCCATGAAGATAAGAGTAAGGGATTACTGCAGTTGTGGGGGCAGGTAGGTAGTCTTGGCACAAATTATATCACATGAATATTAGGTTGAGTTTAATGATGACAGGTTTTTTTTCCCCATAACTCTGTGGCTTCAGTTGACATCAAAGTTCCCAAGACTACAGAGACTAGAAACATCCATTAACTGGATATCAAGGTGTCTTGTGCATAAAACAGGCTGCTCCTGTGATATAAAAAATTAAGGTCTTTTTAAATCACTCCAAGATGTTTTTATGTTGTTATTTTCTCCTTTAACAATTACATTCAAGCTACTTAGAGGAACGTGGAGAACAGTTTTCCTAAGATCGCCGTGTTGTAATGATCATGACTGCCTGTGCTATAGTCACTGGCTAAGTGGAAGGAAATTCAGTATCGGGTGAGAAGACACTTCATTTCTGCACGCTGGCTGTCTACCCTTTAAATGGAAGCACTTGCTCAGCCAGTTATGCCCCCCGTGTCTCCTATTCCATACCTCTAAAGAGTAACATGATTACATAACTGTATTTGTGCTACCACATGGATTTTTCCTTTCCATGGGTCAGAATACATAGCGAATGAGATGAACAAGGGGACAAGTCACAGTGATATGATCTGAAGGATGAATGTTCTAATTAAATTTCAGATGTTTGTGGCATAAGTCTCAAGAATCAACTGGCATAAAATGACATTTTCTAAAATAAAGCACGAGCTAGTTCTCTGTCTCTAATTAGCAAAGAAGAGGATGCAGTCATTTGCTCCTGGAGAGATAAAACTGAGAGTGGAGCAGAGATTTGCATGAAGCCGCATATGATTGAGAATGACCTTTAAATGAGGAGCAGTGGTTCCAATCAGTCTTATTGGAAGGCACTGCATAAGAGTCCCAGGTCCTGAAAGATGTTCAAAAATCACAATACATTTGATTTCCATTCCTTTCTGGTATCGTCTCAGATTTCAGAAATCATCTTCAAGCATTATCTTCCCTTAAAAATCCTCAGAAAAGAAAAAAAAAAGCCTTTTTGGTGAATCACTGTAATTTATTATTTTAAGTTATTTGACAAAAATATAAAATCACTGTTTTTCTCAAGTTACTGTTTGGTGACAATTATAAATTTCATCTTGGCTTATCACTGGGCAAATATACCATTTGAATTTCAAAAAATGAAAATTAAATATATGGATATACTGGTGCAGAAATAAAAATTTAAAATACAATTTATGCCTGTGATGGTCTTGTAGAATATCCCTATTTTAGAGTAGGAAAAGAGAATCCCTAAGGAATTGAGTATCTTGTCCCGCTTAGCTGTTACAGTCAAAGGACTTCAGATTTCAAGTCAAGAGACAGCAGAAGCCCAAGATTTAAGATAGAGATGCTATAATTTAATCTCTCTAGTTACTTCTAGCTTTTAAAAATAATGAACATATAACCTGTAAAGCATTTCTGAATGTCCGTTGTTACTTCTATGCCACAATGCTCTTAATTTAGAAGTCTACCTTCTAGAAACTTTACCACTGTCTTTAGTATTATTATTGTCATCGATACAGATGCTATTACGTATGCATTAGTCAAAGTTTGTACTTTCTTGTCTACAATCATGTGTGAAAATTTGGGGTTATATTTCAAAGCACTTTTCACAGGAGCTGCTCAACTTCTATAGAAACCACTACTTCTTGATTTCCTTTATAATCTTAATTATCACAGAATTAGATAAGTGGATTCATACCATATTCAATATTTTACTCAGCATTAAGTTTTTACAATTCATCCAAGTTGTTTCCTGTACCTGTAATCCGTTTAATATTCTGGCTGCGTAATATTTCATCATATGGGTACACCACAAATATCCATTTTATGTTTTATGGATATCTTAGTCGGTTCTTGGTGCTGTGGTTAAAATGGTCCTCTGAAATTGTTAGTACATGTTTCCTTGTGCACACTTTTATACTTTGCAACCATAAAGTGTGATTGCAATATTTTATTGAATAAACATTCATATATATACACACACACACACACACACACACACATATATATATATATATATAATACACACACACATTCTACTGAGTATGAACAATTGGATTGTTTCCAATTGGCTCTTAATTGGCTCTTAAATTAGTGATGCTTGAACATTCTTGTATATTACTTTTGTTGAAAAAATACATTCAGTTTTGTGGAGTTTATACATAGGAGTGCTGGGACATGGGATATGTGTGTAGATACTGCCAATGATTTTTTTTCCCCAAAATGATTGTACCTGGTGGCCCTTTGATCTTCAGAGTATGTGATTCTTGTGCAACATCCACATCGGCACTGGGTGTCGTTTATCGTTATTATTTCAGCCATTCTAGTGTGTGCGCGTTTGTATCTCCTTGTGGTTTTTAGTATACATTTCCTTGATCCATAATAAAGGAACTGCTTTTGGGTAGATGTGCTCATCATTTTGAATGATTTATATTTTAAAGTGTCTGTTTTTCTTAACCACTTTTCTTTTGTGTTGTCTTTCTTTTACTTAATGATTTGTACAATATTAAACTGTATTTTAGTTGTGAACTTTTTGTTGCTTTTGTGTGTTGCAAATAACTGTTCTCATTCTAAGACTTGAAATTCTCTCTTGATTAATGATGTCTTTTGATGAACTTTTTATAAACTTTAAATTTTAATTTTATGTTTAATGTAGTCTTTTATTTATGTCCATATTTTGTGCTGAAATCTACCTACTCCAAAGGCATAAACATATTCTATTTTATGTTCCAGGAGCTTTAATATTTTGCCTTTTATATTAAAATGCTATTACACTTAATACTGAGCATTCTCCATGTATCATGTGATTGAAGTCAAGATTCATTTTCTCTCATATATCCAGTCGACTCAGAACCTTTTGTTGAAAATAGCATCTTTCTGTATTTCTTTGCATTCTTTTGTCCTAAGTCAAGGATCCATGTATGTTTGTCTGTTTCTGAGATATCTATTCTTTTGTCCATCTATTTACTACTATTATTAATAACTACAGATTTATAATACAAATTCATATAGGGCAGAACAACTCATAGCTTGGCATTCTTCTTCAAAAGTACCTTGGCTATGCCTGATCCTTTGTGTTTCCATTACAGTTAGTTTTCCATGTCATATCTATTCCTTGTCTCTCTCTCTCTCTCTCTGCCTGTTGCACACATGCACACACACAGAGTTTGGATTTTTATTATAATTGCTTTGAGTCCACAGATCTTTTAATAATGATAAATTTTACATTGTCATACTTTTTAATTGAGATATAGAACTACATATTACTATTGTTTATTTGGTTTTTATTTTATCAACCTTGCTAAATTCTCTTATAAATGCTAATTTTCAGTAGATAATTTTGTATTTTTAATACACAGTCTGTTTTACTTGTTCCTAATGAGACATTTCCCCCAGTCTATCTGCATGTATATGGGTTTGTGTTTCTTGTCTTACTTGTCTTTATTCGATATTGAATAACAGGATAAAAAATATCCTTGAATCATTTCTAGATCTTTAAGGAAAATATTTCAGTGGTTCACCCCTTGACATGATATTCTCTCTAATATTTTTCAGGATACCCTTTTCAGATTATATTAGTGTCCTTATATTCCCACTTTAAAAAATATTTTTGTATAACTGTTATTAATTTTGGTTGTTGAATATTAAGTTCTTTTTCTGCAACCACTGATGTGATATGATTTCTCCCTTTTATCTGTGCATGTGGTTGTATGAGTCAGAGTCTGTCAGAAAACAGATGGCATGTTCACCAGGAAATTGAAGAATTTAGAGAAGGGATTATTTGCAACAGAGTGGGCACAGTTTAGGGAACCCTACAAGAGATACCGAATCACTACAAACTAACAGCAGTTAGGATCCGTTAACACTCTTTGTTCTGAAGGGAGAGTGAAAGGGACAACAAAATTATCAGAATTTGGAAGGATGCTGATGCTGTATGTGACGGCCAACAAACCTAAGATCCGTGTTTCAGTAACATAAAGCAGCCCCTGCCAAAGCATACCAAGGAAGGAAGGGAACATATACTCCCACGTCATGTTTTTCCACACGTATAATTGCCTACTCCAGGGCTACCCATAGCTATCCTACAAAAGTTAGCCTCCCAGAACACTTCATTGGGTGAAGGAAAATGGAGAGTGAGTCTACAGAGACAAAAGGAGTGTGCAGTGAATGGATTCTAAGATGGATCCCAAATAGTCCTGCTTCCTAGAACTCGTACCTTTGAATATTCTCTCCTTGTGTGTGGGCAGGACAATTACGTCGCAAAATACTGTAAAGTCAGTCTTGTTAGGAGACTCTCTCCTGTGTTGGCTTAGATAAAACAAGAGGCCATGTTGGGAAATCCCATAGTGGGAAAGAGCTGAGGGCAGTAGTCTGGCCAACAATCAGCTAGGAACTGAGGGTGACCTATAGCTAAAAGCTAGCAAGAAACTGAGCCCCTCAGTTCAATAGGCTGTGTGAAACTGAATCTTACCAACAACCATGTGGATCTGGAGGTAGATCTTTCCCAAGTTGAGATGAGACTGCAGCCTGAACCAACACCTTGATTGCAGCCTGTGGGTTCTGGAACAGAGGACCCAGCAGTAAACTGAGTCCAGAATCCAGACCTACAGAAACTGTGACATAATAAATATGCATTCTTTTAAGCCACTATTCGTGGTAACATTGTTATGCAACAACAGATAAATAAAACAAGGGCAATATCCAGTGCACTAGGGAATTATATTACTGAGATGATATTAGTCTATTCATTTTTAAAAAAAAATGTTTCTTTTTTCTAATATTTGCGGTTTGGATTAAATTTTTTTTACTTAAAATGCTTTAATTATGACCAACCAGTTTTATCATTCAGCTGAAAAAACCCTCTAATTTTTAAAACGCTCTCTTCCCTGCCCATTTGGATGCCTTTTATTTCTTTTTGTTGTCTGATTGCTGAGGCTGAGACTTCCAGTACTATGTTAAATGGTAACGGTGAGAGTGGGCATCCCTGTCTTGTTCATGACCGTGGGGGAAAAGCTCAGTTTTTCCCCATTGAGGATGGTATTAGCTGTGGGTCTTTCATATACAGCCTTTATGATGTTGAGGTGTGTTCCCTCTATCCCTACTTTGTTGTGGGTTTTTATCAGGAAAGGATGCTGTATTTTGTCAAATGCTTTTTCTGTGTCTATTGATAGGATCATATGGTTCTTATCCTTTCTTTTATTAATATGTTGTATCACATTGATTGATTTGCAAATATTGAACCATCCCTGCAGCCCAGGAATAAATCCCACTTGATTCTGGTGAATAAGTCTTTTAATGTACGGTTGAATTTGATTTGCTAGATTTTATTGAGAATTTTTCATCCATGTTCTTTAATCATGGACTATTTGCATACCATATTTGATGTCTTTAATGGTTACACTGCACTAAGAAAATATATATTTTATCGTTTTAGTTTGGCTTGTTTGTTTTTATTTATTAAAGGCTACTTTATGTCCAGAATTTGGTTAACTTTTATAGTATTACTTGTGTATTTGAAAGAAGGTATAATCCACAGTTGTGGAGTACATATTTCCATTGTTGTCCTTGAGGATCAAATTATTAATCACGTTTTAAAAAACACCTGTATCTTTATAGATTTTCTCTGATATAATAATCTTATTTTTAATTGAGATTTCTTTCCCCATATTTTTCATTTCTGTTTTAAGTTCCCATATCTCTTTCAGTAGTCCAAATCCTTATCTAATATTCCCATAATTTTTGGATGTTCCATTAGCATATTAATCATAGTTTGTTTATAACCCTCATTCCAAAATCTTCATTTCTATTGGTCTGTTTCTATCAATTAATTTTTCTTTTGACTCTAGTCACATTTTCCACTTTCCCCCCATATGTATTTTACCTTATTTTTTATTGCATACTGGAAATTGTGGATGATATATTTATAAACATTTGTTATCTTCTAAGAATTATTGAGTTTTGTTCTAGAAGGCAATTCAACTACAGATGATTATGTTGATTTTGTGTGGCTTAGGCTTTAGGTTTTGTTAAAATGCGTTTACTTCCATTCTGGTCTTATATCTTGGACAAATCCCTTAGGGTGTGAATGTCATCCTTACTCCTGAGTCCTGGCCCTTCTTAAGCTTGAATAGAAAGCACAAAATATTTACAAAGCCTATTTTACCTGGCAGAATTAAACTCCAGATTCTGTTTACTTAGTCACAAGCAGCTTCTGAAATCTTTAATCATATCTTTC
This sequence comes from Ursus arctos, assembly GCF_023065955.2. Taxonomy (NCBI): domain Eukaryota; kingdom Metazoa; phylum Chordata; class Mammalia; order Carnivora; family Ursidae; genus Ursus; species Ursus arctos. The sequence continues at coordinate 10,415,462 of NW_026622819.1, read as the reverse complement.
AGACTTAACAGCTATTGTTTTAGTTTTTGAAAACTGGAGTTCAAGCCCCAGCTAATGATTTCGGGTAGTTTGTATATATACTTTTGTAATCATATCTACATGGCTCTCTCCTTTCTAGTAGATGCTCCCTCAACTTCCAGCTTCTGTGACAGATCTAAATGATACTTCATGAAGTTATGTGGTCATGACTCTAATAAGTTTGTTACTTTCTCCTTGCACCATGCAAGTAAGTAGATTATTTTAAACCACTAAGTTTTGCAGTGTTTTGTTCATCAATGCATAGATAACCATTTCGGAGAAATTATTTTACTGTGGCAGGAAAGGTTAGACATCTATATTTTAAAATCTTCTTATATGATTTTTGTACGTACAACTTTATATCGATCCACATTCTAATCAAATATTAATGACTAAATAAAGGTAGGAATTGCCTTAAACAAAGAAAGATTTTATTTGGTGTTATTTTTTGGAAATGTTACAGTATTTTTTTTTTAAAGATGATTTATTTATTTATTTGAGAGAGGGAGAGGGAGGGGCAAAGGGAGAGAGAGAATCCCAAGTAGGCTCCACGCTGAACACAGAACCTCCATGCAGTGCTTGATCTCAGGACCCTGAGATCATGACTTGAGCCAAAATCAAGAGTGGGAGGCTTAGCTGACTGAGCCACCCAGGCACCTCTACATTATTTATTTTTCACTCAATAACCTTTATTCCTCTAAATTTTCCTTCATGAAGAAATGGAATCAGATAGATCAAGTGATATAACGTGGAACTATAAATATTTAGTTTATTAAGTAGCAAATCACATACAGAGTCAGAGAGAGTTAAGTTACACAGTTCCCAGAAAATTTCAGAGCACAGAGATCAAATTTACAGTTTATAAAATATTCAGATTCTTCTTTCCACCCCCACATTATCTCATTCTTTGTTCATTGCAAAAACTCATTCTGAAGTATTTTACAGATATGCCTCACTCTGTGAGGTTTTACATGCTCTTTAATGTGGATTTAAAATCATCAAAATAAAAAGACCTGTTTTGCAATTGGAATGCAAATCGATGCAACCAATGTGGAAAACAGTATGGAGGTTCCTCAAAAAACTAAAAATAGAATTACCACATGAACCAGTAATTTCATTACTGAGTATTCACCCAAAGAAAATGGAAACACAAATTCCGAAAGATATATGCACCTCTATGTTTATTGCAGAATTATTTACAATAGCCAAGATGTGGAAGATACCTAAGTGTCCATTGATAGATGAATGGATAAAGAAGATGTAATATATATATATATAAAATGAAAGAAGCTGTGGAATATTACTCAGTCATAAAAAAGAATGAGATCTTCCCATTTGCAACAACATAGATGGACATAGAGGGTATAATGTTAAGTGAAATCAGTCAGTTGGAGAAAGACAAATATCCTAGGATTTCACTGATATGTGAAATTTAAGAAACAAAACAAACAAACATACAAAGAATAAAAGAGACAAAAAAAGAGACAAATAAGAGACAAAAAAGAGACAAAAAAAGAGCAAAAAAATAGCCTCTTAAATACAGAGAACAAGCTAGTGGTTGCCAGAGGGTAAGTAGGTGGGAGGATGGGTGAAATAGATAAAGGGGATTAAGAGCACACTTTGCATGATGAGCACTGAGAATTGGAGTGAGCTGTTGAATCATTATATTGTACACCTGAAACGATTACAACACTATATGTTAACTATACTTAGACTACTGTATGCAGGGTGAACTCTGCACACACCTATTTTAAGTGGATACTTATCATGCCTGATTAAACTCTAGCTGTGACCCCAACTCCCATGTTGTGTTAGCAAATAAAAAAGTATTCTGAAGATTTTCTGTCTCATTTTGGTTGGTTTCTTTACAAAGTACTTCTGAGGGTGTACTCCTCTGAATTTACTAAATTAACATATTTTACTTAACACCAACTAGCTTCAATATCCTTCAGCCCTCCATTCTAACAATCAATAATACCCATTCAACATTTACTTTCTGCTTTCTTTTTTCCTTTTTTTAAAAAAAGATTTTAGTTATTTATTTTTGAGAGAGAGTGGGTGAGCATGAGCTGTGGTGGGGAGGGGCAGAGGGAGAGGGAAAGGGACAAGCAGATTACCTGCTGAGTCCAGAGTTCAACGCAGGCTGGATCCAGGACTCAGATCATGACCTGAGCTGAAGTCAGAGGTTTAACCGACTGAGCCACATAGGCATCCCTACTTTCCCCTTTCTATTCTTGACCCTAGATAGTCTATTTTGGCTCACAGTCAATAAAGACACTTTCTTATTTTATCTCACCAATTCCTGGATTTAGTCCATGACCTTCCACTATAACTTTGTGACCATGTTCAGTTCCTTCACTAGAGTTTTTTGTAGGTCTGGAACCTCTACTCTTTCTCCCTTCATCCACTTTTTTGTTCTCCTGTTTAAAATTTACAAATCATATCTATTAGCTAGTTTGTGTCATTTCTACTCTTTAGTGAAGTTTAGCTTCTTGGCATGATCTTATAATAGACTTTGTTAGAGATGAAGATAATGAAAAGATTACTTATTATAACTCAGAGTAGTCAAATGTCCTTTACCCCCAAGCTGTTACAAATGTATGCATACATCTATAATGACTATGTAGTCTGAATGTGAAACCCCATCTTTACTGAAAGCTCCATGCCATGTCATTTTCCCATTTTCAAAAGTGGAGGTCTGTTTCAAATTGTTATATCAAATTGAATGTAGCATTTTGATCCTCTAGTAAAGGTGAATAGGGAAAAAATACAAGCTTTATATATGTATATATAATTTTATGGTTTAATTAGTTCTAGAGAATATTGTGCTGGGTTGAACAAATGTCTAATACTTTGACTTTTATCAGGAACATATTTTGCTCCTGAGAAATTTCTTAAATCATTAGTCTACATATTCCAAAATATTAGAGCCAGAGAGAAAATCTGCTATACTAAAGGCATGGATTTTTTACAGAAAAAAGATTTAAACAGTATATTTATGTTCTGAATATACAATAATACCAACAGAAAATATGATAAAAATTAAAACTGGAGTATTGTCATAAAAGTAAGTGCATAGATGGGGTTTATGATATAAAGAGTAAAATGAAAATAGTGATGGTGGTGGTGATAAAATGGAATGGTAACCTTGATACAAATTTGAGTCAGATGAATTCATTCTTCAGAAAGCAAGTGTATATTTAAGTACATTTCAGGAATCTGTCTTTTCCTCTACTGAAAATTGAAATAACTATTTCTGGTTTTTTTGGAGAAAGCTTATTTTCAGACTGTGGTATATTTGGTAAAGAATCAAACTCTTTGTAACTTCCTTTTTTTCTGAGACATCATCCTGGTGAGTACAAGGAAGAATCCCAGTGATGCCTGGTACTGGACCAAAGGCTACATAGTGAAGTCTAGAATTTAGGAATTCTAATCTCTGATGAGTGATTGCTTTTATGATCTTAGACTTGTCACTTCTGCCTTTTTTATCTTTTATCCTCACACTGAGCTATTCACCATTCTAATCACACTTGCCTATTTCATTGTAGCACCAGAAGATTAATTGCTAAATGTCTGCCTAGAGCTCAGGGGAGGAAAAAAAGTTAATAAAAAGAGGCTGCCAAAAATGTTGCGCTGTCAATTTTTAAAAATATCAGAATATCTAGTAGGCTTTTCCACACATTTTCATCTGTCAAAATCTTACTCATTTTCCAAGGCTATGGAAGATGTGATTTTTACCTTTTTGTGTGTGTGAACTTTTCCCTTGTCTTCAGTCAGAATAAATCAATATCTTCTCCTTAATACTTCCCAAAACTTTGTTTTCAACTTTGTTACAAAACTGCTCACAGTCCTTTTGTACCACAGTTGTGTATGTGTCTGCACGCAAACACTTTCTTTCCATCTAAAATATACTTTCAAGGTTTGCTACTGAACGAAGAAGAAATAGCCAAACATTCTAGGTCACCAGTAGAAGAGCTCTCATTCTGCTTACTATTGTATAAATCCCATAAACTAAAGTAATTTAGGTTCTCTTATTATAACATTATCACAGATAACATCTCTTACCTCAGTGGACACCAAAGTGGAGTGAGCTGGTTGAGGAAGATACCTGGCAGAAAACAAACAAACAGAACACAGAGGAGAAATAAGAGCACACTTCACTTGTGACTGAGCTGACAAAGATGGCCTTTTGTAGACATTACCTGGGAGTGATGATATTCTACCAAATCCATTATTTCATTACTTATTCTAGGAGGATTGCTTAATGAAAGGAAGATTAGATTTTTATAATATAAAAAAAAAGCATCTATGAATGACTATTCAAAGTCATATCCAAGACTTATTCTGCACTGTTATTATAAACATACTTTGTGAGAGAGAGAGTTTTTATGCTCCCTAATACTAACATTTTGTTGCCTTACCAAATCTCTGCTTGAAACTGTGGACATTTTTTCCCCAAATAAGTCTTTTCCAAATCTACATAAACCTTTTACCTTTTTCAGGGCTCTTTCCTTGTATAGTAAGAGATTACTGAATGTTAGATGTGATAGGACTATTATTTGTATTAAAGTATAGATTTTCTTCATTACTCCTGTAGGATAAGAAGACTAAAAACAGGGTGATTAATAATTCTTTAAAGAGAATCTTTTAAATACCTAGATTTAGGCATCGGCTTTTTCAGTGTCCTATCTTTTGTTCAACATCAATGTCCTAACATTGCAAGTCATGTTAAATTAATACGTTTATTCTTCCTAAGAATAAAAGAAACCCAATGTAAGACACAGACATTACATTAATTTCTAATAGTACTCTGATAGAACATTAAGAATATTAAGGATGAATTAAAGAGCAAGGAAGGCATAAAGAGAAGGAAGGCATAAAATTAATATTCAAATATTTTCATATCCAATTATTGGCACAGAATCCCCTCCTTCCATGAAGAAATACTATGATGCGTCAGTCTTTTCCAGTTTGCTTTGATTGATCACCTAAGTTGATATGATTGACTGTGTTTTTATATGGAAGAAAATGCAGCATGTAGTATTGGTGAAAAGTCATTTCTTCAATAAGATAGAAACAGGTTAGGGGATTTTATTCAGGCAGGAATTATTAGCAGCCAAAATTAGATACATTTATTAAATTCTACTAAGGCCAAATAGAATATAATTACATATTATGTATTACCAATAACTAAAGTGAAAATTTAAGGACTCCACAAATATAAATAATTATCAAATAAATGAATGCCAACGTGTATAGAAAAGTGATGCCATAAAGTTTAATTTATATATTGGGAGGAAACATGCTAATTGTGCTGTTGTTTTGTTTATTTCAGGTAATATTCTACCAGTAACATTTTCTTACTTTATTTTGACAAAATTTTGAAGTGGTTATCGTTGGAATTCATAAAACCTTATAAAGCATGGGTTTTGGGTGACTTAGTTCATACTTGTTTAAATAAAGCAAATGGAGAATTTACCATTATTCATATAACTCAAGGAAAATCCTAGAATCAGTAAAATTAACATTTTTTTGTTTTATGCAGATTCAGTGGTTTTTATATTCATACAGTATTCTAATAATCAGTAGATACATAATCCTATTTGTTTTACATAATACTCTACCAGTGAATTTTTCTCCTTCACTTTTGATATAAAAAACAATTAGTTATATGTAAAACAGGTATAACATGAATTTTGGCTAACTGGCTTTATATTTGCCCTTATAAAGCAAATGAAGAATTAATGTTTATTCATACAACTCAAGGAAAATCCTATAATTAATAAATAATTAGTAAAGGTAACAATCTATTACAAGGTTGTTTTCCATGTTCACAGTCTGCTTTAATTGATCATTCTTATTTTTTTGAAGCTAGCCAGTTGACATTTAAAAAAAAAAGAATTGGTATTCATTCAACAATTGTTTATTATTTTATGTAAATAAAAAAACTTACTCTAGAGCACAGGTTTGTTCTGGATTATGTGTGTGTATGGTGGGGAGTATTTTGACAGCATTTTAAGCACCTTAGTGTCTTCTCTGTTATGCTTTCCTACCTCAAAGCCACTCTTCCTTCTGCTTCCTATGCAAACATGCAAATCCTCACACCTGTCCATTTAGACCTATGGGTGTGTTTGGGCGTAAGCCGTTTCTTTAACATTATCTCACTCACCCTGTTCCTTGTACAGAGAATACTCATATATTATGCTTTGTTACCTTTTCTTCTAATGCTGTTGCTGTCATATTATCTCCAGAGTCACCACCCTTCTAATACGTACAAGCTCCCAAATTACCCAATTCTGTCTCCTTTCCTTATAAATGATATAATCATTGCCCTTTCACATGGAAATTCAACTTTCTTTTCTATCCTTATCCATAGTGAAGGCCGGTGGTCAGCTCTCTGCTTGTCAAAAAAGGTGAAGAAACTATGCAAATTTGGACAATGGAAACAGAGGCCAATTTTGACTTGCCACCACAGAAAGTAGATTTTGTTTATTTTTACAGTGTGAATGTGTGTGGGTGGGTGGGTGGGTGTGTGCCTATGATGATGTTCGTAAAATCTTACCTGAGAGTCACAGAACAATATTATATATTTTACTGAATATACACATATTTGCATGTATGTGTGTATCAAGAATGATCAGGGGAAGAATGTATTCCAGTAAATATAGAAATACAATAATCATACTGAAAGAGAATTTTAACACAAATAAGTTTAAATTACTTTGAAAAAAATCAAAGCCATTGTTTGCCAACATACATTCTCCAGATATATCTAATGAAGTGAGTTTGTAGAAACTAAGTTAAACAAATTATGCAAAAGATATTCAGATATCACTCAGTCGAACTTCTTAAAACCTTTAGTAAACTGATTAGTGTGACTGATTCTTCAAGGCAAGATACAAAATTGTGTATTTACAAAGTTTATTTGCTCATGGAATCCTAGTCTCTGGAAAATACTCCATAGAATTTAGTCCGTTAATAAAAACATTTTGGATTAATTAATTTCAAGAGATACCTGTTTAAATTTGGGCAGCCGTTATAAATGCCAAGTTTCATTCTTAAAAGTGTGACTATTCATTATGGTACAACTTCAGCACAGTAGTCCTAGCCTCCTTACTTTTCATTTTAGTCTATTTGTCTACTACCCTTGAAAAAAAATAAAAGAATATAATGAAAAGATAGGTTATGAATATTGATTTAGAAGAACCCGTCTTTTATTTAATGAACTAAGATAAAAATTATATACATACCAGCCATGTGAAGTACTAGACAGAAATGACATATCAAGGTCTGAATTTATAGCTAAAAGAGAAAGTATAAAATTCACCATAAATCCTGCAATCTAACTTTGATCTCAAGCATATTGACCTCTCCTGGGTTTATGGAAAAGGTTTTACTGTAAATCTGAGGAAAAGTCATTTTACTTTAAACATACATTCATGTAAAATTCACCTCATTGTCAATGTCATCCTTATTCAATTTAAGCACTTTTTCCAGTTAAATGGCCTATTTCATACATCAATAGTGACAAAGGCAAATAATAGAAAATAAGTCTTGAGAGAGAGGTGTTTCGTGTGAATATAAATGAACATGTAAAAAGCAAAAGCAAACTGTATGACTTTTATAGGTGAAATGGACATGGAGTAAGTACTGGGAATTCAAACCAAAATGATTTTGCAAAAAATAAAAAAAAGAAATTGGAGTAAATATATTTGTGATTATTTGCTTTATTTTTAAAAATTATGTTACATTACTCCTAAGAAATTTTTTATTAATATTAATAAAATCAAGCTAATTTTATCAAATTCCATTTTTATTCTATTTTACAATTTTAAATAAATGATACTTATCTTGAACACATAGAATATTATATATACCATCTTTCATTTGTTTGCCTTTATGAATAGTGTCTCAAATAATAACAACTTGGCATCCATTTTGGGATATATTTCCATTAAATGATGAGGCTATATGTTTGTTTATCTGTACTTGTAACTTGATTTTATTTTGACTCCTATTATAAATTTTCATGTTGATGAATTAGTTTTCAATATTGAAACTCTGTCTATGCTAATTGGTCCTAATAGAGACCTAACCCATAACCTTGGTCTTATTAAAACAATGTTTTCTGTATTCAAATAATTTACACTTATTTAACTATGATTCATTCATCCACCCACAATTGCTAAATACCTACTAAATGCCAGTCAGTGAAGAGGGACAAGACTTCTTCTCAAAGGAAGATTGCTTTTGATTGGGTGTGAAAGTCTTTAGTTATAAACTAACAAAAAATGAAATATGAAGTATTGTTCAGGGGGGAATGCAACAAGAGGATGGACCAGACATCGATTGAGTGGCTACTTTGGACTGAGAGGCCAGGGAAGCCCGGCTGAGGAAATGATTCAAATGCAGGAAGGTGTCAGCCTCGGAGGGCATCAGGGGGGAAATGCCTTACAGGCAAAGGGGAGAGCTAAGGCGGGGCTGAGCTTGTATTTTTAGAAAATAACAAAAGACCTATTTGCTCTTAAAACTGTGGTTTGGTGGGGGGGCAGGTAATAAGGGGGAAGATTGGAGAGGTAGATGGAACCGAGTTGGATTAGATTGATAGGTTCGTGTAAAAGTTCAGAAATTATTCTAAATCTTATGGGAAACTGCTGATGTCTTTACTCTCATACAGCATGGCTTGGTTGCATCAATTCTGTAATATTTTTCAAAGATAGAAAGTCACTGAGTCTGATTTTCAACATAATATCCCAATAGGTATTTCTTAGAGCTAGCTTTAGTAACTTTTGATATTTTTTCCTCTACTTAGGAATGACAACGATTCTGGATGCATAGCATTTTATATTTCATAGATAGTTTCACATATTTTGCTGCATAAGATCTTCATAATATCCCTACACAGTATGTTTAGAGACAATAAATATGGCACTGTTTGGCGGCGGGGACTGTAGGGCCAAGTTACATCCAGGTTCTGCCATTTAATGACTATGTGACCTTGGACAAATTACTTAACCTCTCTGTGTTTCTTATGCTTCATCCATATAAAACTCATTTTTTTTCGAGTACTCATTGAGTTAATTTACTGACAGTTCCTAGGAGTGTGCTGTGTACCTCCTAATCACATTAATTATTATTATATCATACCTCCACATGGTATTGCGAGTTTAGTGACAACCCTGAAATAACGTTTCTAACAGGGTAACGGTGGTTCCTGGTCAGCAAGTTTGGTTACTTTCTTTCCCCTGTTGAAATGACAAAGCTATATTTAGAGAGATTTAATGAGTTCTCAAACTTCGTCTCAGGAACAAATCAGAGGGAAATTCACCCAGCACTTTAAATTCGACTTGGCTGGTTCCCTTGGCGGACGGGGAACACCACAATGCCGGTACGCTGTGGTGCGTTAGTACTGAATGGAGCACAGCTTTGAAACACTGACCAAGCTGAGTAAATCAGGCTGCAATATATTTTATTCCCTATTAATATTCGTTGTTATTTTAGGATTTTTCCCATTTCTTAGCCTATTCACGGTGTGCAAGAGGAAAATACATTGAAGACATGTCTACAGTTGTTGTTGTCTACCTTTATTATCAGGCACACAAATATATAATTATCAACCAGGCTCTAGGATGTTCTAACGTAAGACTGTCTCAAATCATCAGCATATCCTTACCGCCTAAATACAGTTTTCTTTTTTCTTTTTGTAATTTTTAGCTATACCTGGGTTTCCGAAGGACATTTAATTTTGCTTTCAAGTTAAATAAGGAGTTGCATTTTAATAAATGTAATCAAGTTTCCCCCCTAATTTAATCATGTTATTTACTAATGGCGATAGCATTTAGAGAAAATGTAGAAACCATGGACCTGGTAATCATGGGATATTAATTTGGGGATATTACAAAGCCCTTGCCTCTGGGTGTATCTGAACACACACTGTAATAGCGCTTCAGGAAGTCAATATTATATTATAATTTATTTTCTTATACCCTTACTGTGCTGACCTTTGCCTGCTTGCTCTCAGATCCAGTTTTCTCTCTTAACCAACTATTACTTTCTTGCCACCTAGCCACCTGATAAGCACTGGGGAAAAAATTACAGGGTCAGAAGATGGGAGAAGCCCCTGCCTCTTTTTCTGTTCCAGGGGTTATTTCTAGAATTAGCTGGATCTCATCTGTGGTTTTTCTTTTCACCAGAAGCTCTGGATCCGAGGCTTGGGCAACGCCACCTCCTCCCTATGGCAGAGAGCAGCTTGGTGGTACTGCTGATTACGGATTGCCTCACCATCTGCTCTTCATTCTTTCAGCTTTTTGACTCCTTAGAAATTATTTCATCCTATTGAAATATTTGACTCAGGCTCCGTTTTTGTTTTTTGGTTTTTTTTTCCCTGACAGGTACACTGACTTATGACCTAATACTGCAGAATTAATACTGTGTAACATCTTTGCATTTGGCATGATACAAACCTAAAATCTTATTGGTTTGGAATATTTATAATTGAAGCAAAAAATGCACTGTTCCAATTATTCAAAAAAAAAATACACAGTTTAAACTCAGTGCAAAATTATCAAGTTAAAATAAGCATAAAAATGCCTGAGCTTGTACGGATAGCTGGAAATTAGTTTCTTTACTTTGTTCTGCAAGAATCTAAACCCACTTGAATTTGCATTGTTTTTAAAGTCGAGGATGTTGTGTTTTAACTAGTTTCTTTGAAGTGCTTCATCTGGCGTTCTTTAGCAAACAAAGGATGTTGAATTCAGTGTCCTCAGGAGAGTAAAAATACTTCTACTGAATATGAAGGAACAGGATTACCTTCTAGAAAATCAGTGCAACTGTATCTCTTTCCTATAGGGGCAAACAACCCATGTATCAATGAATTATGGACCTGTTATTCATCTCAGGGCTTTAGAACTGATGACCATGAAGAGAACCCTAACCTTAGCCTTCAGGACGGGCTGAACTTCAGTCACTTCTTCTGATCAATAGTTAGGAAGTTATGCAAAAAAAAAAAAAAAAAAAAAAAAAAAATCTTTAAATTACGGTACATAATGTTTTGATGCTTAAAGTAATAACCTTTCAGTTTTTCAGAAAATCATCTGACAAATATCTTTTCTTAGAAAAAATTAATAGTTAGCATTTATTATATTATGCGGCGGACAGTTTTATAAGCATGGCAAGACATTTTCAAAAAATCTCAACATCCCTAAAAGGTAAGTACAATTATTATCCATGTTACCAATGAAAAACTGAAGCTCACGGTTAAGTGCCTTGTTCAAATTTACTTAGATGGTGGGGTGCAGGCTCACCCCAGAGACCATGCTTTCAGTGTCCTTAAGTTGTTTAGAGGCATAGCTAAAGCTGGACAAATTCATCTCATGCTAAATACCAGAAAAGAAAGTGTTCGGGACTAATTTGGGGGTGGCCTCCAACCTCTAGTGCCTTTATTTTCATGAGTAATCTGTCTTGGCATGTGTAATTGTGTCCATTGTAATTGGTTTACCTGTTTATTCCTATATATGAGTATCAGATTCACTTAGAGTGATTTTCCTGTATAGTTTCCCATACACATCCCTTGATTTTTGGGATCCCTTGGCTTTATGGGTTTAAAATGCCTAAGGAAAGCCAAGGAATCTATATTTTTTGCAGTACTCATTATATGTTGTCAACATGTAAAACCACCACAGTGCACTTTGAGATCCTTGAGGCCGGACGCTGTGTCTAACAGTGATCCTGGTATAATAAGCATTCAGTAAATGCTTGTTGAATACAGGAAGTGAGCAGATCATCAGGATATAGTCAAAGCTTTAACATAATAGATGAGGCAAGAAGGATAATTCTAGAACTATTGTCTTTAGGAATCCATATCAGCTCTAGTAAAGGGGATCCATTCAAAGTTCTCATCTGAGGATACTGGTATCATCTGTTATAATTCATTAGCACTTCCAAGAACATAGAGGAGAAGCCATCAGGGCAGGAGGAAATTTCATGATCTAAGAGTGAATTAGATTAAAAAATGGAGATGACATCAGTGGATGAAAAAATGGGTAAATGTTACCACAAGGAGTGGGAGAATAGAGCAGGCGACCAAAGACCAAGGCAAGGAGGTACTACATGTCTGGGAAACAGAGGACCAAGGCCACCCAGCTGACCATGCATCTCTTTCATACCTGTGAATTGTAGGTTATGCTTCTAAATTCATCTGAGATCTGAGGATGTGATAAGGGCCTCTTCCAGAATCACTCATTAAATTCTAGAGGTGCATTGAGAAGAGATAAGCAATAGCTCCTAGTAAGTGGATAGAAGAGACAATGTAGGAAAATTGGGACTCTGTACGTAGACCAAGGGCAGATGTGTCCTTAGTGACCTTTATTGAACCATGTTCTGAATTTGTTGATAATCTTTCAAACACAAAACAGATGTTCTTTGCTTTGTTCTATTTGATTCTGCCCCTGAATTACATATAATAAAATTGTTTAAAGAAGCTGCCAGCTATGGGTCATAGAGTTAGAAAAAGTTACATTTCTTTGACATTCATTTTGTGAACTTCAAATAAGAGAGGTTTGGTGGAGTTTCAGTTCTTCCCTGAAGGTTCAACGTAATTATTTATATGTTACACACATTAGTAGTTCAGAGTGTAAGTTGAGCTTTCTATTTCATGGGACTGTGAGAGTGGATGCTTTTATAGAGAAAATACGTGAAAGGATAAGAAAAATATCAGTTTCAAAACTGGCAAATAATGCTTTTCTACTCTCTCAATGTACATGCTGTAGATTAATCTACAATTCTTGCATTTTCAAAATTATGATATAAAACTCAGTTAAATTGCTGGAAATGACAGCGTAGTTAACAATGATCCAGCTATAGTTTATGTCACAGGAGAAGCATTTGGATATTTTTTTTAAAGTTTTTCCATGACAGTGGTTATCTTAAATATAACTGCAGTAAAATAAAGTCCTTTATAACTGAGAGAATGCTAGATTTTCTTTTTGTTTGTGGAAATGGAGAACTCATTCATTGGTCCCTGAGTTTGAGAAAATTTCTTTTGATATCATCATCAGAAGATTCAGTCTGAATTCACTGATACCATTCATTTGACCTTCATTATTCGAGTCCAGAGGGCTGCTCTTTGTCTCTTCATACCCATCTCCTGATTCATCTAGTAATACTATATGTTTTCTCATGTCAATTTTTAATCTTTGCCATTATATACAGAAAGTGGAAAATTCTGAATTCGCAACAATGTTGAATAAAATTTAAAAATATACTACTATAAAGATGGTGTTTCCAATTTGTTTCATATTTTCTTGAAGATTATATATTACTTTGGATAGCACAGGAAAACTGAGTGAACATAACCTATTTTAGGATTTTATCATCCTTTTAGGTTATTCCATCTTTTTAAATTTTACTGATTCTTCTAGTCTTTTGTATCATAGAAACAATTATGAGTACTAATGAGCGATAATGAAGTGGGTTTCAAAATATAGGAAAATGTCACTGATAACCCATGATTAATTTAATATTTATAAAAATAAGTTGAATGAATTTGTATTGTATTTTCAAGGTAAAATGACTTTCATTTTTACAAACAAGCAATTTCTTTTCATTTTTCTTTTAATTACTTCTGACGAAGAATGAAAGCCTTGAGATATCAATATGCATAAATAGTTAGAACTGCTCAAATGAGGCCACTAGGAGCTTCTTCCTTCAATGTTCCCTTCATGTTTCCATGACTCTTTGATACCACTTTTGATTAGAGTTGAGATAGGGTTTTTTCTTGCAAATTGTGACTGAAAACATTATCGATTTTCCCTGCAATGTATAAAAGACCCATTGCTGAATAATTGTATTATTGAATAAATGTATGCCAGCAATTAAATGCAATTTTTGATTGTAACAATATGGACCTAAAAGTCCTTTTTCTTCCTGTTCTACAGAAAAATCAAGAAATACAAAGCTGGGTTCTTGGCCTTTCATATGAGAGGTTTTCCAAAGAACATGACCATACTAAGGGAAAACAATAAAATAGATCCACCCATTCTCTGTTCCCTCATCCAAAGATTTGTAAGAAATACTGCCCCTGAGAGAAGAAAAAGAAAATAGCATGCACCCACAAATGGTTTTGCAGGTTTGCATCATAAATTCATACAACTTAGGGGCACCTGGGTATCTCAGTCAGTTAAGCGTCTTCTTTCAGCTCAGGTCCTGTCCTGGGATCCAGCCCCATGTCAGGCTCTCTGTTCAGCAGGGAGCCTACTACTCCCTCTCCCATGGGTGCTGCTCCCCTGCTTGTGCTCGCTCTCTCTGTCAAATAAATAAATAAAATCTTTTAAAAAAAATAAAATAAGTTCATACAACTTAGTAATATGAAACAGTTGAGAACCAAAATTTAAAGTGTGCCAAATAATACCTTCTAAATGCCTGAGAGAGCAAAAGCAAACATTCTCTGGTGAAACTCAGTTTCAAACCTGACCTCAAGTAATTCCCATGGAAAAGTTCCACAAATATAAACTCACAATCACAAATCACAAAACACATAAGGAAAAAAAGCAGCATTATTCAGGACTAGCAGCCAAAGTAGAAAACAGAATAAGATCCATAATAATATCAGATATTAGAATTACCAAATGAAATATAAAATAACCATATTAAAATATTTAAAGAAATGCAAGTTATTGCAAGTATATTTATAATAAGAGCCACATAAAAACAAAGAGATTTGAAAGGAAACTAAAGAGAAAAATAATTAAGATAATTGAAATCAGTAGCAAGTGGACAGGTTTAACTGCAGATTAGGAGGATCTAAAGACAACATTAGTGAGTTTAAGGATAAATCTAGGGAAATTATACAGAATACAACACAGAGAGGTAAAGATATTTTAAAAAATGGTTTCAAGAAAATACAAAGTCAGTGTGAAAAGGAATATCACATATCTAATCAATATGCTTGAAGACATGGAGAGAGAGAGGGGAAGAGATAAGGTGACAGAATTTTCCAGAACTGATTATATGTAACAACATACATATTTTTGAAAGCTCAAGAATAACAAGCGGGATAAATAAAAATATTTTACCTAAATAGATCACAGTGAAAGTCCAGATCATCAGTGAGAGAATTAGGTTTTCGAAAGCTTCCAGAGCAAAAAGATTATCTTCAAAGGCGTGAGAATTATCCTGACAGCTGACTACTTCTCAACCACAAAAATAGACTCCAGTAGACAGTGAAGAAAAAATGTCATAATGTGCTTAGGGGAGGGAAAGAAACAGAACTCAGAGCTGTTTATCGGCTGAAAATATCTGTCACGAAAGAGAGCAATATAAAGACATTTTCAGACAAACAAAAATTTTGAGTGTTTACCACCACAGACCTTCTCTAAGGCAAATAATAAGGGATTTTCTTAAGGCAGAAATGAAAGTGATCCTACATGGAATTCATGATATAAGAAAATGAAAAGATGAGAGTAAAGTAGCAACTATATTGGTAAATCTAAATGGATAAATTGAAAAACTTATCAGGCAGATACTAATCAGTAACACACTAAAAGAAAGCTGATGAAATTATATTAAAATGATTAAAAAATGACTTTGGGGGCAAAAAGCATCTTTGGAGCTAGAAGAAGTCAATGTACAATAATAAGCTTCACCTCTTCAGAAACATGTAGCAAGTTGATGCACGAGGAACCTAGTTCACAACAAATATGTGGCAAACTCTAAGAAGATCAAGTAGAAATAGACCATCTGCCATCACGCTGGGGGGTTTTTGACTTACTGTCAATAATAGGTTGAACAAAGGAGACCAAAACTATCAGTAGAACCATAGAAGATTTGAACCACTAAACAAACTAGATCTATTGTACAAACATACAACATGAAGTATGTCTGAATATTGACCACATCCTAGGACATGAAGCAAGTCACAAATGTTTTCAAAGGAACAAAATGCTCTGTGATTATGGGCCTCTAAGTTAAAAAAACAAACAAAAATACCTTAAAAAAATAACATGTTTTTGAAATTTAGAGAAAAAAAAACAAGACAATGATCAATAATTCCTCAAATAAGAAATTGCATTGTTAATTAGAAAAAGTTCAGACATCAATGACATAATTCCCTTTGTCAAAACCCTGTGGGATACATCTAAGGTGGTTCTTCGATAGAAATCTATAGTCTTCAACGATCAAACTAGAGCAGAAAGATTGAAAATTGATAAAGCACCTAACTAGATGTTATTAAAAACAATAGTAAAATAAATCCAAATAAATTAGAAATAAATAAATAATAATGAAATACTTATGTAGGGGCTGATGCCTGTGTACATCTTAAGTATTTAATTCTTTAAACATTGCTGTGGGGTGGTCTCTATTCCCCATACTTGTGCATGTGAGCAGAGTAGCTGTAGAAACTCTGCTTTAGCCTCTATTCTATACCCTCTCTCGACAATGGTGATCTAAGCAAAACTTTAATAGAAAGCAAGATGAAAATTGAATCACATGTAACACTGACTATTCTAAGATCAGGCTTATATTCTTCACAGAGTTTAATACATAAGTTTAGTCAAACGATTCTAGGGTGACAGGATGGTCTACACCTTGAAGAACTACACAGCATGGACTTTCAGACAGCAGCTAAGGAAAGACATAACAGGTTGATACCCCATCTGTAAAACTGGGATAATGTAACAGAAACTACCTTATTTTGTTACTTTGAGGATTAAATGGGACAAGCTATATAGAATTCCTAATAATGGCTGGAATGTTAATAACTACTTGATGATAAGGTGTCATTTCAGCTGGCAATCATGTGCTTGCCACGTATGAATTATTGCATGAACAAGAGCCATTGGTGGTTTGGCATTCTAATTACTTTTCTTTGTTTCTCTTCAATTATTCCATTTTAATTTTAGATATTTCTTTGGTTCTAGTTGTAATCAAAATTATTAGATTTTTACCAAATAAATGAATTCATTTTCTAAGGGGTTGGACTGATAAATTATTAACCTCTTAGGGCCAGTAATTTGACTTTCTTCATTTTTCTCATAATAATAACCATACCTGAGTTTACATTCCTTTAAAGCAAATCCTGTGATCTAATGATCTCTACAAGACTCTTGCCACTTTAAAGTGCTTTTGAATTTTAAATAATCCTCTGAGCTCATCCTTCCTTTAAACTGATGGGATTGCAATTCTATTTCTCATGCAATTTTGAATTGCATAAATGAGCAAGCCATTATTAAATATTTTATACCTTGATTGTGCATCTTTATTTTCAAGGGCTTAAATATCTCTGATGTGTTTTTAAAATCAACAACTATTATTTGTTCTTTTGCTCATGACAGGAAACTATTTCATAAGAGCTTGCAAACAAATTGTAATATATTTTTGGGTTGGGGCAATATTCTTGTAGATTTTAATAGAATAATTTGAGAGGAGCTATTTATTTTTCTAGCAAAAGTGAGTTCATACATGGAGTTGAATTGGGACACTTCATCCTGTACATGAACAATATTATTTTATGAATAGCCATGAAAAGTGGTTATAAGTCACCATTCTGTTACTGCCTCTTGTCTTCTCATGACGCCTCCTCATTCTTAATCCCCTTCTCTAGTGCTTTGTCCTCAGCACTGCTGAAGTATGGTCTGACAAATCACTTCAAGTGGTCTCACAAGCGGACTCTTACCATTAACTTGGTAAATAAGTTACAGCATTCGCTGAAGGAGTTTGCCTAACACATACCAATTGCCTGTTTTCTAGGATTTGATGACTCCAAGCAGAAATCCTTCCCAAAATTTGCCCCGGTCCACAGTTATCATAGCTACTCTCTGTTAAGTTTCCCTAAAGATTTGACTAATAGTATTTCAAACTTTTCATGTTATAATTCAAAAGGTGATCACACATCATCATACTTAAGGTGACACATTATGTTGTGACTCATAGTTTTTTTTCAGTTGTTTCATTGATATAGCTTATATACAGCAAAATTCATCCTTTTTTATAATAATTTTTTATTATGTTATGTTAGTCACCATACAGTATATCCTTAGTTTTTGATGCACTGTTCCATGATTAATTATTTGCGTATAACACCCAGTGCACCATGCAATACGTGCCCTCCTTAATACCCATTGGTGGCCTATCCCATTCCCCCACCCCCCTTCTCTCTGAAGCCCTCAGTTTGTTTCCCAGAGTCCATAGTCTCTCATGGTTCATTCCCCCTTCTGTTTATCCCCAGAGAAAGACAATTATCATATGGTTTCACTCATTTATGGAACATAAGAAATAGCAGGAAGATCAGTAGGAGAAGGAAGGGAAGAATGAAGGGGGGGTAAAATTCATCCTTTGTAGTGAATCTTTTTGTGAGTTTTTTAAAAAATGTGTTAGTTATATAACCACTATGCCAATCAAAATATAGAACAATTCCAATGACCGAAAAATTTCCCTTCCCCATATTTGTAAAATTCTCCTTCCCTACCTCCTGGTAACCACTAATCTGTTTTTTGTCCTGATAATTCTGTCTTTGCAAGAATGACAAATAAATGGGAACACATTAGGTAGCCTTTCAAATCTTCTTTCTATAAGCATAATGTGTTTGAGCTTCATTCATGTTGTTGATTTATCAGTAGCTCATTTCTTGTGATTGCTGACTACTATTTCACTACATGAATTACCACTTCGTCAATTTTTAAGTTCAAGTCCCATTCGGGTTTTTTCAAGGGTGTGACAATTACAAATAAAGCCACTCAAAGCTTTCTCATATAGATTATTTTGTGTAGACATAGACTGTCATTCTACTTGAAAAATGCTAAGTGTATGCTTAATTTTTTTCAGTATAATTTTTACTTTGACTTTAAATTTACTCTTCAGTATAATTCTTACTTTACTTTAAATCAGTTTTAGACTAATAAAAAAAAAACTGTGAGGATAGTAGACAATGTTCCCACATACTTCAAACTCATTTTCCCCTAGTATTAACATCTTACTTTAGAATGGCATATTTGTTACAATTAATAAACCTATGTTGACATCTTATTATTAACTAAAGTACATAATTCATTTAGATTTCTTAGATATTATTTAATGTACTTTTTTTTTAACTTAATGTACTTGTTATATGACAGGATCCTATTCAGGTATGCTGCATTACATTTAGTTTATTTGGCTTTTTAAACTCCACTTAGCTGTGACAGTTTCTCAAGCTTTTCTTGTTTTTAATGATCTTGACAATTTTGGAGAGTAACGTATGGTATTATGTAGACTGTCTCTCAATTGGGGTAGATCTAATGTCTTTCTCACGATTAGACTAGGCTTATATGTTTTTTGGGAGGAAGATCACAGAGGTCAGGTGCCATTTTTATCATATCATATAAAGGATACCTACTAACAGGATAACGTCACAAATGCATTAGATGAAATGTATTTTGAACACATTTATTTCATTCTTTTTCAGAAAGCTATGACATTCCATAATTTTTGAGGACAATAACTAATTTAAAAGCACTTCTGTTCACATGGAATTATAACGTTAGGTCTTAAATTGCAACTCTTGAAAGTTTTAATCTCTACGTACTAACCAACAATGGAATTTCTTTTATGTTCTGTTTTCCTATTTATAGACACTCTACCATTGTGAAATGAGCTAAGATCATTTGTTCTTAGCTCTTAAAAGTGTTAGAAACCCAAACTTGCATTAGTAACTTAACCTTTCTGAGACTCAGCTTTTAATCTGCAAAATTTAGCTAATTTAGTTAGAAAATGCCAGCAGTCACTTTACTGTGTAATAGTTATGAGATTTTAGTGAAGACAATGGTTGGGAAGATGCTTTGTAAAGTATGTAGCTCTGGAAAAAAATATTTGCTATAATTATTTTCACCAGAACTTTTTGAAACTTGAGACTTACATATAGCACTCACAGGGGAACTATAGACACTGCCAAATATTTAATGGGTTAAAGTCCTTATGAAATATGTTTGGGTTTACACATCTCTTCAAGTTACTTTTTTAGCCATAATGCTGATTTGATAGAGAAATCAGATGCACCAGGTACTTGTCATTCACACCAGGAATGAGTGGGAAAGCACGAGTTCACAAAGGATACTGAGAAGCTGCAGCCCGGAGGTGGGAGAGGCCCCCCCAAAATTTGTTGTCACAGAGGCTGGAAGATGTGAGTATCCATTAGAGGTAATCAGTCAACAGTGTTAAAGCAAGGAGAGAGAGGTCAGGTGAGAAATATGGGAAGGGTACCATGATTCTAACTAAGTTAGACAATTTCCTTTGAAGCTTGGGCTAGATACGCTACAGCAGTAAGGAGAGAGAGGAGTGAATGGAAAATGACAAACTCAAGACTGCATTTCTCAGTGTAGACGTGCATACTCCAAGGGTGTACAAATGCAACAATCACTTTTTCTCGGTCCTTTGATAAGTTCATCCGATACTAACTCCCAGTAAAATGTTGCTCACTCTCCAACAGCTGGGTATTGCCAAACAATTACATATGCTTGAAGCAAATGAAAACTGTCCAGGGACATGGGAATATTCAGCTGACAGGGCCAGATGTATACATTCATACCGTCCGTGGTTTAAGTATTTACTCTCATATGTTTTGCTGCCCACTTCTCTGAAAACCCACTTGACCTGACAATTGTTGTCTCTTCAAAATGGATTTCCAGCATATTAGCCAATATTCTTAACAGTGTAAACAACTTTGAAGAAGCAGTTAAATACTGTTGACTCTTACATGCTAAGCTGTTGGATTTATCCTTTAAGCCCAATTAGGAAAAGCATGTAGAGGTAAAACTGTTTGCAGGATGAGCTCCGTCTTATTTAGTCAAGGAATCCAGAGTTGGAACTGGGAAGCAAAATGTGAAATTGCTGAAACAAGATGACTTTTCATGATGCTAAAATAGGATACATTTATTCATCACACTCAAGGCTAAGCCAGCACTCCCTGTTCTCTATAGGCACAGTTAACATGCTTCTTGCCATGTCCATTTTGATGCACATTTCTACAACTTTTTAAAATGGACTAAAAGAAGATTCTTTACTCCAAAAAATGGTATTAAAATACTTGATATTTCAGTCTAAGAATGAAAAAAATTATGTTACTGAAGGCAGCTGGCTGGCTGGAGAGTAGGAGAAAACAATACAAAACCAAAACAGAAAGTCAAAACACAACCTCCAGAAGAAATGCTATCTCTGACAATTTTCTTTTGCTTTATAGATATCAATTTGGGAGTGTTTTAAGAATGGGATATGAGCAGATGAATATTAACTGGTAGTTCGGTGTGACTATAATGAGGCCAGGTACTAGGCAGACTCTGCGAGGGTACAAAAGTTGTTTTGGTGCACATTTCCCCTTTAAGGAAGGGTTCATGCATAGGAAAATATTTTTTGAAAGTATTTATCATTTTTATTATATTATACAATAATTGAAGTCAAATTTAACAAAGATGATATTTTGTGTGACATAGTGGGCCCAAGTATGGCTTTTAATATTTAAGGAATTGTTGGTTAGACAAGAGAGAGGGACTCCAGGGTGCTAGCCCACTTGCTTAGTCTCAGCTTCCATAATTTCTGAACTTGCAGAGAGCCTGGTAAATTATTTTTGTCTCTGTTGTCAAAAAGACTACTGTTTTTCTCAGCTTAAGATTTAAACCACAATAGCAAGAGCATCAAAAATTCACATATTTGGCCTCATCTGTAGTTATAATGCTGTAGTTTTTGAGGGACAATGCATCAAGGAAGAATGGAGGGAAGTGGAATGAGTTATCGAAAACTCAGGAGAAACTCTCAAAATTTGGACCCAATGAGCATTTCAGATTTTCTCCTAGGAAAGTCCTCTACATCTTCATGAGTCATTTATCTTCAAGGTTCACAAGAAAGAGCTTTGTAAGTTTCTGAAACAAAATTGTTCCTCAGTTGCTATTTTTTTTTCCAGAGATTTATCTAAGAGGTTTGGTTTATTTCTAACATTTGATTAAGTTTACATAATAACTGAATTTATCTAACAACTTTGGCTAGAAATAGAGATAGTTACTTGGCTTCTCTCAGTAACCGTTATATTTTTTCCAGTCCTAAAATACGATAGTCACAGGTACAGAGGATTGACTTTCCTATTCCAATGATGCAGTGTTTCAAATTGTCCCTTTCACTACCTCACCCCTAAAAGAATAGCAAAACAAAAACTAAACCAAAAATGGACAAAAGCATTGAATGGAAGAGAAAATTAGGTGGTCTTTTTTACAAAGGAAGTTCAGGTCCTCCAATCATACCGAACAATTGGATTCACAAAGTAACATTGACTATGGTTTCATAGACATATTATCATGGGAAACTGGTTTTTCATTGACGTTCCTTCTTTCCCTACATTTTCTCTCTAAACTCTGAAGATTTTGCAGTCCATTACCATGTTCTTTACCTTCTAAAACTGGATCTGGTTTCCTATAACTTCTTTATACCCACATATAACAGAGTATTGATATTGTCTATTAAAGGTATCATCTCCTGTATTTACAAATATTAAAACATTTAAGAATTTGAATACAAACTATATAAGAAAACAAAGGTCTTCTAAAAATAAATCCTGGTCAGGCTGTCATGGAAATAGAACCACCTTGGAAATCTGGATATTAAGGAAGTAATATTTCTTTTAATTGCCTCGGAATGAATCTGAGACTTCCAGGCTGCATTACATTTAATGTACTCAGCCTCCAGAATGGAAAAAAGGAAATTTTGCATTAATTAACTTAACATTGTAATGGTTAAAACAAATCTCAGCAGGGAGAGGAGCACAAAGATGGTTTGTCCCTCTCTTTCCGACGTGTAGGGTTCCAAAATTTATCACACCACAGTGAGATAGTAGGAGAAATTGTTCATGTAATGTATGTAGGCTTATAATGTTCATCAGAGTATGATTTTCATGAGACAGCCTCAACCAGTTAGTGTTCTGACATCTATCATTATGTGAAAATCCTGTCTCTAATTTTTAAACTGTAACACGGACTGTGAGTGACTTATAAACATTTTATGCATTTATGGGAGTTTATGTTCTTGTTTTTTTTTTCTTTTTTATATTTGCTCTAGAATCTCTATAGTATGTAAATTTACACCTGTGATATCTACTTTCAGTAGGGTAGCAAAACTACTTCTTTCTCTAATATAGTTACTTTTTCATGTGTTAGCTTTTTTGGGGGTTTTATTTTAAAAGGGCCAGATTGTGAAAACTCATGAGAAATCTCATGGAAAAATGGGGATTAAATATTAGAGGAAGATCAAATTATTTTGATACACACACACACACACACACACACACACACACACAATTTGTGCCTGCTATTATGTATTGTCATATATAGGTATTCTCAGTGACTTAAATGAAGAAATAAATATACGAATGAAAGGTGTTAACAATTTATTAATTCCTTTCACTATATGTGAGAATGTTATGTAGGCCATTGACAATGAAACCACAGCAAATACACTTTTATTTTTCCTAAGGCAGCTTTCCCACTGACAACCATATAAAAAAATACTTTTAGATGTCCCTTTATTTCTTTAATTGTAACTTTAATTTTATTTACACTGATGTCTATGAAAATATAATTAAAATGTCAGCCAAAATTTGTATATTTCTTTTTTTTTTTTAACTGTCTTCTACACCTGTGACCAGACTGCTATGCTTGTCAGAAACAATAAAAGGTAAGTCTCCTAACCACTGGGAACAGATCTATCCACAGGACCACAGGGAATCCCGCTCAGGCAGCAGCTGCTCTGTTTAAATCTATTTGGCACTACAAGCCATATGCAAGAAGTTCTTTTGAAAGTTGTGCTTACCTCATTTATTTTCAAACAAGTTTTTTTCTGTTGGGTTATAAAATTGCAGTGCAATATTTCCAATTCAAAATTTTCCATCAAAGTTAGAAAAGCTATGAATTTGCAACCACAAGCTCCAAGCATTAAGAGAGAGGCTGTGATCTCAGTTGTACATTCATTCTCTCCCAGAAATGAATATTTCCCCTTACACTAAAAAATGAAGAGACGTTCATCAAAGACAAGTGAAGGTCCTATCTCTTTTTGGCAGGATTTTTGATCCTGACCCAAGTATCAGTTGATATTAAAATAAATTCAATTTTTTTTGTGAGTGTGCCTTCCAAATATCATTTGAAATTCAAATGCTTTTCACTCTAGGTACAATTTGAATATGTTCAAATTGACATGATTGATTAATGTTAGCATTTGAATAGGAAGTGGAGAAACAGCAAAATTGGTCAATTGTTTTCCCTGATAAGGGTGGGGAGATGTTGGAAGACCCAGGAAGGTCATTGGCAATTCCTTTTACAATTATCATTTCATGTAATTTGGCTGCAGAGGAAAGGGAGATAAATTCAAATTTGAATGTTCCTGCTATGTCTTTTCATTTTTCATTCTAAATATTTACAGACTTGGATTTTACATATTTTTGCATTCATAGTCAAAAAAGAAAGAAAGAAGAAAGAAAGAAAGAAAGAAAGAAAGAAAGAAAGAAAGAGAAAGAAGAATAGAAAACTAAAAGAAACTAATTTTGTGTTTTATTTTAATGTGCATCCTTCTGGGTATTGAACCAAAGAGAGTTTTGTGTATGCAGGACGATTTTATTTTTAAAAAATGCATACTTACATATCTCTTAGTGGTAATATATGTATTGTAATAATATAATATAAGATCTATTCATTGTTACTTGTTAATGTATATATTTATCTAAAACATGTAACAATGTCTCATGATGTTGTAGGTTCTTTAAATCCCAGTGTTAAGATAGAGAAAAATAAAACTAGATTACTTGGAAAAAATAAACAACTAAAAACATGGCATATTAAGAATGTATAATTAATGATTGAAATTTCTAAGTTATTACTTCTATAGTCTTATTCATTTATAGTCCTTCAGGTTTATTCATTGACAGTCAAATGCTTTGCAAATGTTAACAGATGGGTCGAAAACAGTCTTTGATTGTATGCCTTTATGTATGTTAGTAAGTTTTTAGAGTTGAAATAAAACTTTATGACATATGACTTTGCTTACTTCGATTCCATGCATTATATTTCTGAAAAAAATATGCTAAGGAAGTTAATACATTAATTAAGATTTAAGATTAAATTTATTTAGAAAATATATTTTAAAATTAAGTTAAATTATTAAATTAAAAATAAGTCTATAAAACTATCTTTTCAAATACATAGACACTAAGATGCAGTAGAGCTAAATGTGTTTTTAACATTAGAAATCGGAGGTTTATTCTCCAGTGAAAATCATATTAGAATTTGGCTTGTTAATTAAATGAGCTGGTTAAAATTGTGACGATTTGAATAATAGTTAACACTCCTTTGGAGATTTTTATGTGCTGTAAGCACTTTCCATTCATTTTTTCCTTCATTTCTCACGACTCCAAGAGATGTATACTATTTTTAACCTATTTTACAGATAAGGACCTGAGGTATGGGCAAGTTAAATTACTGGATCCAAACCACACAACAGAAAGAGGATTCAACCCTGCACAGCATTGCGACTCTTTAAGAGTGATATGTATGTAAGTTAAACATTTTATCTTAAATCTTTTTCACTTATACATATAATGTAAGATCAAGGCCTTTTCTTTTAGTATGAGTCTGTTTGAGTCTGATTATCAAAGTCTGTTTTTCATGCAACTCGCTGAAACAAGTATAATGCATCCATTAGGATTATGTGCTTTTTAAAAGGTTTAATGAGTAGTTAAAATCACTCACAAAAAAATCCTTTTAAATCCTTTAAGGGCCTTTTCCTTATTTTTATTTATTTTTTTACATAAATCTTACACTTAATTGGATATTATACTTTTCAAATCAATTAGCATTCATCAAGGTGTTCCAAAGTGGTCATGTTATGCTAAGCTATATTTCGATCTTTTCTTTCCTGTTTAATATATATATATATCTTAAAATTTGATCAAATTACAAAATGATAACAGACAAAACATTGAATGCTCACCGAATATCCATGTATTCTCCTGAACGTCACAAGCTACCAGCAGTTTGTTTGGTACTATATGACTAGCTCTGGACAATGAGTTGTAGGAGACAGTGTGTAAATTCCTGCATGAAACATAGAAGATCCGTTTGTTCTCCGTGTTCTCTCCTTCCTTGCCCCAAGAAATCAAGCACATACATTGAAAAGACAACACAAACAACGTGATGTCAGCTTGTCCTATCTTGATGAAACCAGTCCAGGTGTTTGAGGGAGGATGGTTGACTCAGGTGTCACACAACATACAGCAGACTTTGCATAAGTAAGCAATCAACTTTTGTGGTAAGCCAGGAGACTTTGGGATTAGTTTGTTTCCACAACATTCCGCAGTTTACCCTGGCTGATTTAAAAGCATTAAGAGCTAATGCAGTTGACTCTTGGTACCTATAATAATTCACCAGGTGGGAATAGGTGGACATTGTTGTACTCCAGAGTAGTCCATTAATGGAAAGTTCTTAGCCTACCTGGGCATTAGTCAGCATGTTTTGTGGAAGTAATAAACTACATTGATTAAGAAAGTTCTATTGTATGCCTGAGTATATATGTCGCTAACTTAAATGGCTTTCCCAAGCATTGTAAAATTTACAAGATTTAATCTTTGTAATACAGAATATTTAAAATAGACTCAATTGAGGTTCCTAGGATAAATCTCCCACATATTTCACAAATGAATTTGCCTTGTTCATTTGATACAATAAATTTTTAAATTATGGTTTGCCACATGTTGAGAAAAAAATAATCATTTTAAGCAGCAAGAGGTGAAAGGAAGGATCCTACTCTTTAAAATCTAACTCAGCAGTGTGAGGTTTGATGATTTGGAAAACCCTAATGGTTTTATTATATCCCCTGCAGCAATGAATTAACTACTAAGAATGAATAAAGGCAACAATAACACATTTTAATAAAGTACATTAATTAACATATGTTGAATGTTAACTAATCTCTTATTCTGGCAGCAAGTTTTACCAGCCAGAGGGCAGTAGAACGTGAAGTGAGCATATCCTACCTCCTCCACAAGAGAATTTGGAGAAGCCTGGCAGTGACTCACAGGCCATGTTAACACATTAATTTCTAAATTGAAATTATTCAAGCAGAGTAAGCTTTCATTTATTTATTTTAGGGGTGTTTCTCACCTTAATACAATTTAATGTCTGATCAGTAAGAGTGGAATTATAACTGCCATATATCAACAATCTCTGGAGAGTTCTACTTTATTAATGTGTATCATAATTCAGCACAATTTAGCTCATGATATTCAGGAACCATAGTATAATACCTGCTGATTAATATTTGCTATGGAAATGGTAATGTGCTAGTTATGACTTGGGTAAGGAACGAGCATTGCTGATTGACTGCACAAGTCGAGTAAATAACAATTCAACCCAGTAACTCATCAAAATGATGAGTGATTCCATGGAGATTTTGCCAGTGAAAATTAATCACTGTTGAATGAGAGCATTTGCAAAGTTCTAAAGACACAGATGTTAAAATTATGAGATTTCTCTATTCTTTTCAAATCTTATTATCCTTGAGAAATTTTTACTCTCTGTTTTGAATTTGTTCCTCCTATGTTCTTATACTTCTGCTACATTATGCAGGAATCAGCAATGCAAAGAATTGATTAATGTAAATAAACAGTTTATGCATTTCTTCCTATTTCCTAGGCATTGTGTTAAAAGTGGAGAAAGGAAGGCTAATAAAATTTGGTTATCATCTTTCAGATGTCTCATCATATTGTAGGAGGTGAACGTGTAAATATCTAATTTTGACATACCTAAATGCTTGCTAAATGCATGTTTTGGTATTGTGTAGATATTAGTACAGCTGTGAAGACAAAAAAAGTTTCAAATATACCCTTTGAAGGTAATAATTATAAAATGCACCCGCAAAGATTAAGCAGTTGTTGGTATAATTCTAGTTGTTGGGTGGTGAAAAATATTTCTATCTTTTAGTCTCCTAAAATACTATTTCTGCATCAAATTCTATTGTTCTCACATTCATTGTAGTAGCACTCTATTTAAGAGATGAGGAGGATAATTCATTTCCTGGGTAAGTTTTTCTATGACAACTAAACTTAGGTCTCCATTATATATGACCCTATGAGCCCTATATTCTCCTATGGGAGTATTTATCACAGTAATTTAATGTTTAGTGCAATTATTTGTTTAATATCTCTTTAAACCATATGACTTAATTTAAGCTTTATGATGAAGAATATTTGTTTTATTGATTCTTCTGGATTCCATATAAAATGAGATCAATTCTAGTGATCTTCTTATGTCCTTTTATGATCCATGTTAGTCTCATGCTTTGAAATCTTAGGCTAGGTCTGGTGCAGCATAACTTTTTATACATAGATATGCCTAATTCTATAGGTTAAGACTATTTTCTAAACTACAGGTGTTAATAAAAATCTTTGGAAACTGGGAAAATAAAGACCCAGAATACCGATGTGAAAGATAATGCAATATTAATCATGGAATAGGCAGAGAATAGACAACAGGGTAGGTGTACAATAAGTAAGTATGGATGGATTGCAGGATGCATAAAAGAATAAAAGAAACTATACCCAGGCAGAAGATTCACGAACTTATTTTCTCCTCTGTAATCCTACTACACCTTGGGATCTCCATTTAATACTACTCTGAAGGTCCTCCTGTGTCTGTGGAAAGGAAGCAAATTCTATTACTATGAATATTTTCAACATGGGTTATTGCATGCACTGCTTCTCACTCAGTATACTTACGCCAAGCTTTTTCTCATTTCATTTCTTCAAGGTAAACGTTAAACAGGGTTTATATGTGTTTTTTTTTCCTTTTTAAAAATGGAATTCCTGAACACATATATAATTTTAATTCTTTATTACAGTTTATATGATTTAAAGCCATTTCTAGATGAAAACCCTAAGGCAGCTACAACTATTCGAAAAACAATAGTTCAAAACAGCTTCTCCTTCATATCTTATTCACCAAATGACTGATTCTGAGACCCTAATTTCCCATGTAGATGACCAAGGCAGACTTACCCTCACACATATAATTAAAAGATATCAATAATGTATTTCAGCTCTTACTTCTATCCTCCACCATTGCAGGTTATATGTCATTTTAAAAGCAGAGCTTACTTCTAAGGCAGACATAAAAAAAAAAAAAGATGTTAACTTTGTGCGGCTATGTAACAACTAAGAATTAATTGATTAGATTGAGATCCTAGGCATGCTATGTATGCGTAACCTATTCCATGGACTCCAATCTCTTCAAGCCTAGAAAATACTGGAGCATACTTTGGCTAGGGTGCTTTGGATAGAGACTTCGACAGTTGATTTGGATCAATCAGATCAAGGAGATTGTGCAGACATCAACCACACTAAAAGCTGAAGGAAGCACATATCAACAGCATTGTAGTTAGTTTGCACGTAGGAAGAGCTGAGGTCACTCTCTGGCAGTAGGCTGTACACGGTGAGGGCTGCTGGGTTTTGAGTTGAGCACAGTAGTAACAGCATCTGAAATTCTAATAGCAGTGTCCCTGAGAAATGACCCAGTGGAATAACTTGGATAATATGGCAAGTCTGTTTCATATCAAAGGCAGAAAAAATATATTAGTTTTTCCTAAAATTCTACATGTGGAATGTCACATGACCTCCTGGTTAGTTAGCCTAGTTCCTAAAATCACTTGAATTAGTTTACACAGTTTTATATTCTGCAGGTGGAACAAATAAATGCTTGAGAAATTTAAAACAGATGGGAAATAAACATAGGAGCTAATGATCAAGCCTGGGATAAGATTGACTTGGGAAACAGCATATTACTTAAGTGTTTCCTTATTTCTTAGAAGTTGGCTGCAATTTATCAATGAAGATTTCTAGGCTCCAACTTGAAAGAAAAAAAAAAAGTAAAGCCTATGCATCTTGATGGAATATAAACCAGTTAGTTCTGACAGTTTTTTTTTCCTGTGGATACTAGTCAGTGAGAGGCATGCGTTATGAGTTTTTGGAAAAGATGTTCAGGCCATGCATAAGTAATGACTGTAAGTACTGAAATATATTTTCTTATGGTCATTTCTTAGGTTTTACACCTGTGTTGAGGTAGTCTAATAGCAAAATGCAATTCAATAAAAGCTGTTCTTTGAAGGGCTAAAATAACAAAATCAAAATACAATAGGGCATGAAAGAAGATTAAAAAATCTATTATCTAGAAAATTAGTATATTTTGCTTGCTTTTAGTCTTTTGTGTCACTCTATTTCAGACTGGGTGTCCAAGGGAAGAGGAGACAGGCTGAGGAACCTTGAGGAAAGGGTTCGTCCAACCTGGAAAGACCCCAAGCAGAATATTAAAAGCATAAAGGCATGGAGGAGGCTGTCAATAAAGAACTGAAAGAAAATTAGGAGAATGTATACTGAAAAGTGGAGGAAAGAAAACCCTTGTTATTTAGTGGTGGTAATTTGGCCACACTGAAAAATAGGAAGAAAAATAGGATAGTATCTAATGAACTTGGTAATGTAGTTAAGATTTCCAGACAGAACTGACTTCTTTTTGATGTGTAGGAAAGATACAGACAGAGATGAGCTCAATATAAAAAAGGCAGGGCCTCCTCGGTTGAAAGAGAAACCATTTCTCTTTCTCATGCTCTCCAGATGACACACAATTCTCAAATTAAATAATAGTTTCTAAAACAAATATATAATCCAGGTTGCTGTCAGATAAATGAGATGGAGATAAAACCAAGGGTATGATGTGAAACTCTTTGTAAGAATTCAGAAAGATCTAAGCCAGTCATCTGAAATCATGAGCTACTTTTATGGATGGGAAAGATGACTCAGAGGGCAGAGGCAAGAGGTAGAAAGAACAGCTACCAGGAGGAAAGTCTGAACCCTAACAGAGGAATTGAAAATATATGCCTGGTTTGATTTGAGGTTGTTTGTTAGTATTTGAAAACAAACATACAAACAAAAAACATTATTTTGCTTTAAATCTTACGCAAGTTTTGGCTATGTGTTGAATTCTGGGTTGATGGTTATTTTCCATTTTTCTCAAGCATGTACTCCTCTTGATGAAATCCACATCCTGAATTTTGGGTCTCTCTACCCTGTGGATAGCATGAACCTTGCAATTTCCAATACTGTCAAATATTTCTCTACACATTTTTTTTTTCGTCTCCCTCTGCCCAGGTTTGGCTTCCCCTACTTCTTTCCTTGACTAACAGATACAGTTTTTCTAGGTTTATCACAAACAGGGACAATTTCCTATTGAACACCCTAATTTTGGACTTGAATCTCAGCTTCAGTGCTTAACGAATTGGGCAACTTACTTAAACCCTCTGTATTTGTGTTTGTAAAATACTGACTTTATTTTTTTTTTGCTAGAATCACAATGGTTTTATTTTCTCTTTTTTTAAATTATGTTATGTTAGTCACCATACAGTACATCGTTAGTTTTTGATGTAGTGTTCCATGATTCGTTATTTGCATATAACACCCAGTGCTCATTACAACATGTAACCCATCCCACAACTCCCCCCCCTCCCCTCTGAAACCCTCAGATTGTCTCCCGGAATCCATAGTCTCTAATAGTTCATCTTGCCCTCTGATTTCTCTCCCTTCAGTTGTCCTCCGTGCTATTCCTTATGTTCCACATAGGAGTAAAGCCATATGATAATTGTCTTTCTCTGCTTGACTTATTTCACTTAGCATAATCTCCTCCAGTTCCATCCATGTCGATACAAGTGGTGGGTATTCATCTTTTCTGATGGCTGAGTAATATTCCATTGTATAGATGAACCACATTTTCTTAATCCATTCGTCTGTTGAAGGGCATCTCCGCTCCTTCCACAGTTTGGCTATTGTGGGTTGATTCCACTTACTACAGCACCAAAAGCCATAAGATACCTAGGATTAAACCTAACCAAAGAGGTAAAGGATCTGTACTCTAGAAACTACACAACACTTATGAAAGAAAGTGAAGAAGACAAAAAAGATGGAAAGACATTCCATGCTCATGGATTGGAAGAATAAACATTGTTAAAATGTCTATGCTGCCCAGAGCAATCTATACTTTCAATGCCATCCCTATCAAAATATCATTGGCATTTTTCAAAGAGCTGGAACAATCCTAAAATTTGTATGGAACCAGAAAAGACCCCAAATCACCAAGGAAATGTTGAAAAAGAAAAATCTGGGGGCATCACATTGCCTGATTTCATGCTATATTACAAAGCTGTGATCACCAAGTTGGCATGGTATTGACTCTAAAATATTGACTTTTAAATTTTATTTATTTTTTTTGACTTTTACAACTTAACTGAATAAGTGTTTAGAGAAGTGAATTGAATTCGTGGTCATTGAAGATTTAATTATTATTTATTATATTGCCAGTATTACTTATTCCATTGCCAGTTTGAAGTGACCTGCCAAATGCCTACACTTATTGAGCTAACATGTGACTTCAGAGTAGACTGGTCTACAAAGCCTCTGGCATGAGATACCAATGAAATATTCTTAATAGGACTTAACCTGGAGTTCAAGGTGCTGGCTGATGGAGTTAGCTTTTGTAAACTATGTGGTAGGTGAAGTCTTTAGTTTTCCTTTTTCCTTTTTTTCACTTAAGAATGTTAGAAAAGGGAGAACTTAGACAAAAATTCATTATTTTTCTCATTTAACACTTCTGTGACATCAATTTTGTCAGTTAAAATCTAAATGTCTACATGGAAAAATAATCCTATTTAACAAAAATATTGAGTTAAGGTTTAAAAATGTCTCCTATTGTTATTTATTGGCACACTTCATTCTCCTGGGAATTGTTTTAGAAAGGGAGAAGGCAGACAAGGAAATGGATCTTTGACATATTTTTATACTTTCTTCATAAGTAGTCTTTGACATGATGACATTGCATGGCTCACTTTTAAGAATTTAACTCCTAAAGAGATATCAGAGAGAGAGAGAGAGAGAGAGAGAAACAAAAATGGTTTTAAAAAATTTCGGAAATTCCAGACATTCTGAAAGAAAAATAAATTAGATATGATATAATAAAATATCTTATTTGGTAGTTATCCATTAGTATCATTGTTTTTAAATGCTACCCAGTAAATGGGATAAAGCAGTAAGTGCTCTAGGGGCGCCTGGGTGGCACAGTCGTTAAGCATCTGCCTTCGGCTCAGGGCGTGATCCTGGCGTTCTGGGATCGAGCCCCGCATCGGGCTCCTCTGCTGGGAGCCTGCTTCTTCCTCTCCCACTCCTCTTGCTTGTGTTCCCTTTCTTGCTGGCTGTCTCTCTCTCTGTCAAATAAATAAATAAAATCTTTAAAAAAAAAAGAAGTAAGTGCTCTAATGTCTTGACACAGTCTCTTTAATCAGGTAAGGAACAAGGGGGATTTAATATGATTCTGGAAATCTTCTGCATGTTGAGATAGTGATGAGATGTGTCACTGGGAGTCCATGTCTATGTGTGGGGAGAGGTGTGTGTTTGGAAACAAACAGCATTCATCTTCTTGTGGATGCTTAGCTATGCTTGACTCAGGCTGTTGTGTCGCTCTGTGGGTAATAACTCAGCTTCTAAAGGAACAGGGCATGAACTAGAAGTCATGTAGTCAATTTCAAATAATCTAGAAGTGTCCCTGGGTAAAGTTGTGTGACAATCCTACTACTGTCACTAAAATGCATGTCATCAAAATATAGGAATTATCAGAAGATCATGTTGAAAAAACAGAAAAGCACATGTAAGTGTTAATAAATCGGGAGAATATGAGAACAAAATGTATTTATAAGGGATTAAATGAAACATCACTGTGATGGCTGGGAATGACTAGAAGATGCCTTTATGATAAAATTCTTTGAAATGGCATCTCAGTAGGTCTCGTTGGAGAATTGCTGGTAGGATGCATGGACAAGAGAAAGAAAAGGTACTCATCGTTGTGGCAAGGCTCTTGAGGATGCCCTGAGAACCCTTCTGAAGGGGCTTTGCCAGTCCATGCTCCACTCACTAGATGTTGAGTGTTGATTGCTAAGCATTCACAGCTGTCTTTTCTCCAGAGAGGTGCCCAGGCCAAGCAGGATCTGCTGCTCCTGTGGGAAAGGCTTTGTGCATCTCTAATGCTCATCCTCCGCAGAGCTCAGCCAAAGACGGGGTTAAAGGTACAGGCTTTAACTCAAGGGGAGAGACCTGTTTTGTGGTGCAATTCAAGCTCTAGAGCTTTCTCGGATCACTCCAGCCACTACCCTACTCACTCCCATTGCAACAGTGAAAGATAGGCTGCCCATCACAGGCCATCCTTTTAACTAATTGTTCAGTTCCAGTATATGTGTTTATAGTGCCAGCATAAACAGTACCCCATGGAAAACAGCCTTATTCAACTGATACCAGTTTATTTTCCCTTTATTCTTACAGACTGCGCTCATTTCCCAACTTACTTAAGTCAGTACATTTTCCCCTAACCCACTTCCAGAAAGTTGTTTCATGTATTTGCAATAGGCTTTAATTGTTTTGCCGCATTCTGGATTCCATCTTGGAAAGTTCTATGGATTCTGACAAATGCATAGTGTTGTGTAGGCAAAACCATAGTATAGTGCAAAATAGTTCCATTGCTCTCAAAAAATTTCCTCTGCTTTGCCCATTCAATTCTTTATTTCTCCAGAGTTCCTGGCAACCACTGTTTATTTATTGTCTCTATAATTTTGCCTTTTCAAGAATGCAGTATAATTGGAGTCATATAGTATGTAGCATTTTCAGATTAGCTTCTTTCACTTTGAAATATGCATTTAAGATTCATTTCTGTGGCTCCTTAGCTCATTTTTCTTTACTGCTGACTAGTGTTACAGTGTATGGATGGACCACAGTTAAATTCATCCTTCTATTAATGGATATCTGACTGCTTCCAGTACTTGATAATTATGAATAAAATTTCCATAAATATTAGCATACAGGTTTTTGTGGCAACTTAAATTTTAAATTAGCCGGGCAGACACCTAGAAGCAAGATTTTTGGATTGCATGGTAGAACTTCAGCTTTGCCGAAAACAAAACAAAATGAAGCAAAACTGCCAAACAGGCTTGCAAGGTGTGTGCGCCATTATGGATCCCCACCGGTATTGAAGGAGGGTGCCTGCTGCCATGTCAGCAATTGGTGTTTTTAGTTGTCGAATTTTAGCCTTTCTAAGTGTGTAGATACTTCAATTATCTCCTTTTAATTGAATTTAATGTTTCTTGTCATTTATGTATTTGTGTTGTGTGATGTTTCTCTGCTTCGATCATTTGCTCATTGCTTGATGGGGTTATTTGCTTTCTTATTACATCTTAAGAGTTCAGTGTGTATTTGAATACAGTTTCTCTACCAGACCTGTGTTTATAAATATTTTTCCTAATGTGTATCTTTTCATTCTCCTAGCAATGTTTTTCTCAAAGAAAATTTTAATTTTAATAAAGTCCAATTTATCCACTTTTTCTTCCATTTACTGACCTTTTGATGTTGTATTTACAAACTCATCATCAAACTGATAGGATTTTCTCCAGTGCTTCCTTTCAGAAGTTGTATATGTCTGCATTTTATGTCTATAGTCCATTTAAATTTTTCTTTATGAATGATGGAAAGTCTATGTCTAGGTCTGTGTTATGTATATGGAAATCCAATTTTTGCAAGTCCAGTTGTTCTGACACTTTCTCTGTTTCTTACCCTTGCTCCTTTCTCAAAGATAAATTGATCTTATTTGTTCAGTCTCTTCCTGGACTCTCCCTGCTGTTTGATCAACTTTATGTCTGTTCTTTCAACAAGATCGCACTTCCTCGGTCACTACAATTTATAGGAAGTCTTGAAATTGGGTAGTGTGAGTCCTCCAACTTTGTTCTTTTTCTTCAGTGTTGTGTGGACCCTTTCCACAGACACTTTAGAGCCAGATTGTACTGACAAACTGTTGGTACTAGCCTTTGGGAATTATTTTTTTTAAGGAATTTATTTATTTATCTGTCAGAGAGAAAAAGAGAGCGCACAAGCATGGGGAAGGGCAGGCAGAGGGAGAAACAGGCTCGCCTCTGAGCAAGGAACCCTATGTGGGACTTGATCCCAGGACCCTGGGATTATGACCTGAGCCGAAGGCAGACACTTAACTGACTGAGCCACCCAGGTCCCAGCTTTTGGAAATTTTGACTGCAGTTGTGTTGGATCTATAGATCAAGTTGTGAGCAACTCACATTATAGTACTGAGTCTTACAATCCATGGAAATTATGTATCTATGCAATTATTTAGATCTTCTTTGATTTCTCTCAGGAGAGTTTTACAGTTTTCTGCATATAAACATTTTACATTTCTACTAGTTTTATATCTAGGTATGTCACTTTCTTCGGTGCTACTGTAAATGTCATTACCTAAAGATCACATTCCAATTGTTCATTTGTGGCATATAAAAAGCAATTGAGTTTTGAATATTAACTATTAAACTCATTAAAACTTAAACAGTAACCAGAGGCACCTGGGTGGCTCAGTTGGTTAAGCGTTCAGCTCAGGTCATGAACTCAGGTTCCTAAGATCAAGCCCTGATAGGGGCCCTCTGCTCAGCAGGGAGTCTGTTTCTCTCCCCTCTTCCCCCCTCCCCCTGTCCCCCACTCCCCCCTGCTTTGCTCTCTTGCATGCTTGCTTGCATGCTCTCTCTTTCTCTCTCTAAAATAAAATAAATAAATCTTTGGGGAAAAAAAACCCTTAAACTACAACCTTGTTATAGTCTTAATATTTCAGTATTTCTTTTGGGTAGGGATTTTTAAAACATGTCCTTGTAAATTAAAAGAGCTGACATCCATATATTTATTTTATTAGCCATAAGAAATATGTTCCAGTAAAATTTCTTCTTTTCCTTGAATCAAAGTATATATTCTAGCTTTCCCCCTGATTTTTCATTATGATTTACTGAGATATAAAATATTTATATAAGATTCGTAATTCAATTTATATCAATTTATTGTTTATAAATGTTCCTTTAATTTTAAATGATCTTTAATTATTTCTTTGTAATATATTTGTAAGATAACTTCTAGTGAAGAAAGAGACTTGTTAAAGCACCAATAATTTTAAAATTATAATTTAGAAAGAAAAAAAATTTTGAATATTTTTGTTCAGTTAAGTTTCTCTGGTTTTCTTTCATTTGTATCAATACATCGATTAAGAGCTGTATTTTAATATTTCCCATAATCATATTAATAAAACTTCAATTTGTTGAAACCTCTAACAACAACCAGCTTAATTTTGACTGTGTCTGTAGTTAAGAAATAAGCCTTTTTCAGTTTTTGTAACTATCAACTCACAAAGTTTTATTATTCAAGGTCTATTCACAAAAGCTGCTGTGTGGGACATCACATACCTGCCAGATTTTGAAGAAAGAAAATGCAAAAGAACAATGGCAAGATCAGAGAAGTCATTCTGTAAGCAGAAACTTTTAAATACCAGTCTTTCCTAGATCTTATCTTCATGCTTTATGACAATTTATGAAAGATGAAGCTTATGAACACTTATTCAATTCAGAAGTCCCATTCTTCGTCTGAAGAGTTCCTTGATAATTTGACATATCAGATGCAAATAAAGAGATAAAGAGATTGAAACAAGAATGCGTGTGCCACACATTTTCTATTTAAATCCAATATCTACATTTCAAAATGTGATGCACCGTATTTTTATCAAGATGCGGATTTGGTTTCTCTGGGAAAAAAAAGAAATACAGGACTTAACTTTTCTTTCGATTTTTTCTAGTCCCTTAATTGTGATAAGAAAAACTATTATCACTATTTTATAGTGAAATAATACAGGTATCCCTTGCATTCTAGAAGTTCACCTTATACCACTTTCCTTTTACGAAAGACCCTTCTTCACTTATGTAGGTCTTTTGTAAAAGCAAAGTGGTGTAATATGAACGTCTGGACAGTGGGGAATACCTATACGTGGACATACTCTGCATCCATCTGCAAGGTGTGCAGTGTGTTAATTTGGCACATTATAATATTGCAATATCATTAAGCCTGAGCACTAGCTAATAACCTCTATCATGTTGTGCAATTATTTCTTTTTTTGTGGTAAGAACATTTAAAGCCCACTCTTAGAAACTTTAAAGTTTATAATACGGTATTGTTCAGTAGATTTCATCTTTCTTTGTCCTATGATTCTGACCACTTCAGTACTATTCCTGTTGTCACTTTTACTTTCTGTCCTTAACACTCATAGTGGTGATTTCTGATGACTTGTGCTCCACAGTGAGAATCTCCAGTGGTGAACATCTGTGTCAGCATCCCTGTGGACATTGTCAACAACATCATATGTCCCGAAGGGTCTATCTCAGAGGATCAGTCCTCGAGGACAAAATAGTTTTCTCCTCAATACTATATTTCTCCTACTAAGAAAGTAAGGTACACAAGGAACCTGAAATAGTCAAGTTCATGGAAGCAGAGAGGAGAATGCTGGTTACCAGTGGCCAATGGGAGGATGTAATGGGGGAAATGTTTGTCAGGCAGCATGATGTTTCAGTTATGCAAGGTGAATAAGTTCTGGAGGTATAATGTACAATAGTGTGATTATAGTTAACAGTATTTTTTTGTGTTCTTAGAATTTATGAAGAGCATAGATCCTAAGTATGATCACTGCCTTCCCCCAAAAAAATAAAGGAAGAAAAGAAAATGTCAACTATTTAAGTGATACATATATTGATTAGCTTGGTCGTGGTGCTTATTTCACAACGTATATGTATATAAAACAATCAAATTGTATGCTTTAAATACATAAAATTTTAACATGTTGAACAGATACTTAATAATGATCTAAAAAAAGAAAATAATGTGCAGACAACAACAAATTTTGAGTTTGACTGGCTACCATGACAAATTGATACATTGCTAATGACTATAAAATTGGAAAAAATATATTCAGAAAGTAAGTGTGTTTCATATTATAAAAAATAATTGAGATGGGGCACCTGGGTGGCTCAGTCAGTTGAGTGTCCAACTCTTGGTTTTGGTTTGGTAGTGATCTCAGGTCATCAGATCAAGCCCCAGGGGCTCCGCACTCAGCGGGGAGTCTGCTTAAGGTTCTCTCCCTTTCTCCTTCTCCCCCTCTGTCCCCCTCTGAGTGCTCTCTCTCTCTCTCTCTGGGATAGATAGGTGAATATTTAAAAAAAAAATAATTGAGCTAAGATATTTTAAATAAAATAATAAATTAATGTGACCAGTTGGAGTTTTTCCAAAATGTCAAAACAGTGAAATGCTACTGCATATGTATATATATTTAAATTTCTAATATGACTATGGTTGAGGATTGTAACAAAGATTTTCAAAGCCTTGGCAAAGTCCCCGAGGTCAAGAAGTGTAGAATCACATATTGTGCTTGAGATGGGATCTTTGCAATGAGTCTGATCTCACATAAGATTGCCCACCATAGCGGCAGGTGGGCCACTGTTGCAAAGGTGGGCTAAGGTAATGAGAAGAAGAGCTCCAAAAGTATCTTGCTTTGGGTTACACACAGACACACCTGCACACAGACACACACACATGTTAAAAGTTACTTGCATGTTTTCTTTCTGCAGTGACTTAGATAAGAGAATATATACTCTGTCTCACCTTGAGTTATTCTATATATTTGTACTTTGGTTACATAGGAAAGCAAATCATTCTTTATCCAAATTATTAAATTTGAAGTGATTCTTACATAGCTAGTGAGTTTTGGCTTCAGGGGTTAGGTACACAGATTAATGACCTCAAACCCATTTGCATGATTGGAGGTGTGATCAGTTTACTTCTGTTTGTAGCAAGGATTACTTTTGAGGGAAAGAAATGAGACATATACTAAGTAGAAAAATGGTCAAATAGAAAAAAAAAATGTACTTTTCGAGACACAGTATGCTGCTATCTCTTCTCTCTCTTTTAATATGAAGTGCCCGTCTAGGCCTCTTCCCAGGGTGAGATTCGGCCAGAGAAAAGGACTAACTGACATAAATAAAGAGCATGCGCATGTCTGGACTGAGTATTTGACCCTATTGGAAATTGTATTTGGAGACTTGCAGATGATCTCAAACAACTTATTTTAGGCCAACAGTTTAAAGATTTTTTATTTATTTATTCGACAGAGATAGAGACAGCCAGCGAGAGAGGGAACACAAGCAGGGGGAGTGGGAGAGGAAGAAGCAGGCTCCCAGTGGAGGAGCCTGATGTGGGGCTCGATCTCATAACACCGGGATCACGCCCTGAGCTGAAGGCAGAGGCTTAACCGCTGTGCCACCCAGGCGCCCCGTAGGCCAACAGTTTAATATCTCCTTTCACACCTATGCTCACTTTAGTTCCTCTTCCTGGTGTGTGCTCAACTATTTATCCTGCACCTCACTTTCACCTTCTTTTTGAAAAATGTTTAAACATGCTTAGCTGAGGATATTTCTTACCTCCTCTCAATTCTTGAAGGACTTGCTATGAATTTTTTTAAATATTATGGTTAAGTTTTGTTAGTATTTACTGTTATTTATATTTGTATGTATTGATTTTAGACCTCCAAATAACTAATTCATCTCTTGAAGTTAGTGTTTTATGCCACTCTAAGCTCTAAGCTAGAGTTTATCTAGTGACTGATCAATAATAGAAGCCCAAAAATATTAGAGCCAGACATTATTCTCCTGATTTTAGGGGAGACCAATTCTTTCATTTTAAAAATAAGAAAGCCATGACAGGTAGGTAAGGTGAGTGGCGAGTTTCCTTTTATAAGTTATAAAATTTAAATTATATATATATGTAATATATTTAAAGCCAGAGTTTAGGAAGCCATGTTCTCCA
The DNA here is from genome assembly GCF_023065955.2 of Ursus arctos. Classification (NCBI taxonomy): domain Eukaryota; kingdom Metazoa; phylum Chordata; class Mammalia; order Carnivora; family Ursidae; genus Ursus; species Ursus arctos. The sequence goes on along the minus strand of NW_026622819.1, from coordinate 10,374,646 downwards.
AGAAAGTGAGCTAAATAACTTGTATAGTTTTTGGTATGAAATGTGACCAAATGTGGTTCAATAAAACTATCCAAGGGATGAATGAGACCATAACTGAGTCTACAGTCAGCAAGGAATTTGCATTTAAGCCATACTTATTTGTCAGACGATACATTCTTTTCTGTATTTTATATTTCATTTTTGAAGATGCTCATTAAGATACTTTAGCTGTCCATTGTTCCAAAAATGACTGAACTGAACATTGCATTTTCTGCAATATCTAAACACAGATACAATAATTTCTACTTATCTGTGGACCACATTTTCAAAGCCTGTCACTGAATTCCATCTCTTCACTTCACAGATTGTTCCAGCTGCTGACCTTGGTTTTACTCATTGTGCTAAATGTTCTGGATCCAACAGCTACTCGCTTAGCCCTTGATCTCATGGTCATTCTACTGTTGCCATGGGTACTCACCCAGTTCCTTTGCTTCCAGAGACAACACTTCAGTTCTTCTCATTATGCATGAGAGCTTTTGTCAATGTAAATTTACTATTTGAAAACAGCCCTAATATCATTACTGCTGATTCCAAAGGAAGGAAACAATTGAAAACAAAATCCAAAATTTCAAGTGTTTCTTCAGAATAGTCACCAAGAAATCCCCATGCTACTAGGTATACTTCTATTTGGAGAGCATCTAAGTTACTTTTTTAATTTGGACCACAACTAAGAAGTGAAACATGGAACTTGCGGGTTCCTAGCCTCTGTGTGCCTTTTCCTCTATGGGGCAGGTAGCATAATTAAATACTTAAATCTCTTTTTCAAATATACCTTTAACTCTACTTCTTTTTGGAGGCTGTTTGGAGAAATTTAAGATTTAGTTCAAGCCTCTAATGATTATGGATCAATTTTGTTTGTTAGTGTTGCTCACATTTTTTTATTCTATTTTTCAGAGTTTGTCTTGTCCGTCTAAGACTGGAGTTCGTCCCTCCTTTCTTAGCAGCCAAGTAATAAAGATTTAATATTAAATTCTAGCCTGACATGTGGGCAGCCAAAATCTGGTTAAATATTTCTGTGATACCATCAACCTATCTGCTTAGATCTCTGTGGTAGATCATTGCCTTGATGACCCCCAATTAATCATATCTTCTAGAATCCATAACCTTGTGAAGTGCCCTCCTATGCTGACTCTGGGCTTGACCAATAGAACATTTGCAGCCATGATGCAAACAAAGCTTGATAAATGCTTACATATTAGGGATTTTTCTTTTGGAATATTTCTTTCTGAAGCCCCACAACAGTGTTGTGAGGAAGCCCAAGCCAGCCACTTTGACTCCCCAAACTCTGTAAACAAGCCAACTTGAAACATACATATTTAGGGATACATATAGTATAATAAATCTATAAAGACAAACAAGAGGATGATGATTACAAAATAGGAAAAAGTGCTACATTTTTGGATTCTGGAGTGTGTGAAGAATTATCAGGAAGGGCAAAGAATATGTCAAAAGTATAGGTGCCATGTTTTGAAAATTTTTATCATACTTTAGTATATATGTCTGTATGATATACATTTTCTTGTATGCTACGTTTCATGATGAAAAAGAAATTTAATGAGTTACGGTCACATATCAACAAAATAATTAGTGTTAGAAGCAGACTTACTATAACCAAATTTTACATAAGCATGTTGCACTTTATCTGGTATTCCCATGTATAATCTTCTGCAGTTGAATATCCTAGGTTTTATTTTTTTCATACTTGTAGACAATTCTATGCAATTGTTTAGATGGATTTGATAAATTGACTAAGATGAAAAAGTAATTAGTGGAGAACACAAACTCTAGTATTCTTTTGCCAAGACAGAAAGGTTCTTCCATGATACCAGATTTATTCTGATGCTTTTCTGACCATGCTATTTTTAGTATCTTTTAGTTGATCACCTCAATGATTGTCAGAGAAATAATTCTCATTTGTTATTAAACATCGCAAGGGTGGTGAAGTATTTTTATAATAATACAGTTAAAAGTAAACAATAAAAACGATTACATTTTCCTAGTCATTACTAAAAAATTTTTGATTCTTACGACTTTCTAAAAGGGTCGTTTTTACGTGGAGTCAGTTTTCAAGGATGGATACATTGTTACCATTTCACTGGTGAGTTAAAGTCATGTATCTTATTTACTGTAGAAAGCTTATTTTGAAAACATCGTTCTGTTGTCTCCAACAAAGATTTATTCATAGAATAATGCTCTTAACCTTATTGCTAACAGTTTTAGAAACATTTTGAAACTACATTCACTAATATTAAAACCTTGGAATGTCTTGAGCTATAGCCAGTTTGCTTTAGGAGGAAACATGGCTTCTCGTTCTTCAGGTGCTTCATTAAATTTTGCGCTCGCATTTTTCGTGATCGGATCAATTCCATGGCATAAAAATGTGTGTGGTGATTTGGGGAGCTATTGCAGATCCTGTTGACATTTTGTCTATTTTTCTGCATGGAGTTGGCTAATGCTAGCAGCAGATCATGAATTCTTGACAAAGAATGGTGGAAAAATGCATTAAGACCAAGAGTGATAGTGCAATGTCACTGGTGAAGCATTGCCCTCCAGTCAAAATGTTAAGGCTAATTTTTCTCCTGGGCTTTATTTTTTTAATGGATGTTTATAGCCATCTGCGTTGTCTCTAACAGAATGAGAAAAGTACATTTCCCCTAGTTTATGTTGTCCTTTGTTTTTTCCATCTAAATTCTTCTCAAATCCTACTTTTTATAATTATGTATTTCCTCAATATCGAAAAATCATGAATCCTCCTGTTTCCGTAAAGTCTGTGGAGTTTACACCACATGGGTTTGCCATAACCTCATCCAAAATGGCATTGATTTTGAATAACTTTTAGTAGTGAGAACAAAAGGGAAGGGTGGATGGAAATCATTTAAAAAATAATCTTTTGGATGAATTGATAAAGGATTTTAGGAGAAGGGAAATATAAGATGATTTCACTCTGGCACTCTGTATGATGGGATAGTGGAGGTGCCACCCATAATCCCTGGGAATGATAAAACATTTAGTTTGGTAGTGTAAGAAAACTCTAATTTCAAAGCAAAAGAAATGTAATAATTCATTGGCCTATGTATGTGAGATTTCCAATGAAAAAGATCAGCATGGAGGAGAAATAATTTCAGATACAGAATTCAGTTATAAGCGGATGTATAAATCAAAAAATATTGTTGGTATATTTAAAATGCAAAATTTTTTTCATATGTAATTCTCTACTGAAGAAATTATAATATTTAACATGTTAAATAATATGCACCCTGAAATAAATATATAAACTACTATAACTTGAACTTTTAACAAATTGAGTTATTTTTTTATAGAAATTTCAGGTTTATGGCAAAATGGAGCAGAAAATAGAGATTTCCCATCTACTGCCTACCCCTATACATGTACAGCTTCTCCCACTATCAGCATCTTCCACTGGAGTGGTACATTTTTTACAAATGATTAACCTACATTAACACATCATTATCACCCAAAGTCTGTGATTAACACTAGGGTTCGCTCTTGGTATTGTACAGTCCATGGGTTTGGACAAATGTGTAATGACATGTGTGATATAGGAAATATGCATTTGTTCATTCAGATTACCAAAATATATTCCTTCTATATATTTGGTCTTTATTCACAATTCCTGGCTCACAGTTCCCCAAACCCTTGGAATTTCTTACGTGTTAAGAATGATGAAGGTGTCTTTTGTTATATTAATAAAGGTAATTTTTGGACCCCACCAAAGGGTGGGGGCTGGTTGCCAGGAGGATCAACCATGTGGTTAGAGGTTTGGAACTTTCAACCCCCCACCCCTACCTGAGACCTCTGGGGAGGGGAGAGGGCTGGAAGTTGAATCAGTCAATGGCCAACGGCTTTGTTGATTATAATAGTGCAATAAAACCTCCGTAAAAACCCAACAGGAATGAGTTCAGAGAGCTTCTAGATTGGTGAACATGTGGAGGTGTGGGGAGAGTGGTGCCTTCGAAAGAGCATGGAAGCTCCTGCCCTTTCCCCGTAGTACCTCACCCTGTGTATCTCTTCATCTGGCTGTTGGTTCTTATTCTTCATTATATCCTTTTACTAAAGTGGTAAACATAAGTAAGTGAATTCTTTTTTTTTTTTAAGATTTTATTTATTTGAGAGAGAGGGAGAAAGAGAGAGAGAGAGGGAGGGAGCACAAGGGGTGGGGAGGAGTAGAGAGAGAGGGAGAAGCAGACTGCCCTCTGAGCTGGGAGCCCGGTGTGGGGCCCAATCCCAGGACCCTGAGATAATGACCTGAGCTGAAGGCAGCCACTTAACTGACTAAGCCACCCAGGTGCCACTAAGTAAGTGAATTCTGTGAGCTGCTTTAGCAAATTAAAAGAATCTAAGGAGGAGGTTGTCGGACCCTCCAGTCTATAGGCAATTGGTCAGAAGCACTGGTAACAAACAGCTTGAGGCTTGCCACTGGCATATAAAGTGGGAGGTGGAGAGCAATCTCATAGGACTGAGCCCTTAGCCCATGGAATCTAATGCTACCTCCAGGTAGTGTCAGAATTGAGTTGAGCTTTCAGACACCCTGCTGGTGTCCAAGAAAAACTTGATATTGTATGGGAAGAAATCCACCCCCTCATTGGAATTGGGTCCAGGAATGCAAAAGGAACTTGTATTCACCATCATAGCATCTTACAGAGTAGTTTCCCTGCCCTAAAAATCCTCTCTGCTCCACCTATTCATCCTTCCCTCCCTCTTCCCCACCGAACGTTTGGCGACCATTGATCTTTTTACGTCTCCAGTTTTGCCTTTTCCAGAATGTCATATAGTTATAATGATATAGTATGTAGCTTTCTCAGATTGGCTTCTTTCACTTATTAATATGCTTTAAAGTATATTCTATGTCTTTTCATGCCTTGTTAGCTCATGTCTTTTTAGGGCTGAATAATATTCCATTGCTTGGTTGTTCTATAGTTATTTGCCCATTCACCTACTAAAGGACATCTTAGTTACTTCCAAATTTTAGCAATTATGAATAAAACCACAATAAACATCTGTGGTCAAATTTTTGTGTGAACATAAGTTTTCAACTCCTTTGAGTAAATATTGAATTGCTGAGTTGTGTAATAAGAGTGTGTTTAGCTTTGTAAGAAATTGCCAAACTGTCTTCCAAAGTGGCTGTTTTGCATTCCCACCAACAGTGAATGTGAATTCTTGTTGTTCTGTATTCTTGCTAGCATTTGGTGGTGTCAGTGTCCTTCATTTTGGCACATTGAACTTTTTTTAAAAATTGAAGTATAGTTAACATACAGTGTTATATTTATTTCAGGTGTACACTGTAATGATTCAACAATTCTATACATTATAACACACTGAACTTTTGAAAAAATATAATTGGTTTAAAGTAATATCTATAATCTGAACCAAAATAAATCCTTACACAATAAAATGGTAGTGATAATCTTTTGGAAATGTGTATTAAATTGGATTAAGCTGTTTGAATCATAATAATTATGATCTTGTATATGTCACTCAAATAAAACCTGTTTCCTGAAGACCTACCACTAACAAATTATTTACAAAATTTGTTTGCTCTTTCTTTAAATATACATATATAATTATATATAATATATTTGAGATATATATAATGAGTTATATATATATTTTTTTCACATGTTTTCCTTGAGTAAAATTCCTTGACTAAAGGAAAAAAAGTAGCAATAATCTACACCATGCTGTACCTTAAGCAGCCATTGGTTTTATAGACTTTACTGAACATTTGTATTAAGATACTAAATGAATTTTCCCGTATACCATTGAAGGATACTCTTTCAATTCTGTGTGAAAACACATATACGTCTTGGAAAATCATCTCACTTGTTCATTTTGGTTTTAATGTCAATTCATCATGAAAATGGACTATAAGGCACTAATGACCATTAGTCTCCATTGATTTATTAAAATCTCAGGTTGAGTTGCTATCAGTTGATTGGGAAAATATTGTATATTGAGTTGAATTTAAAAAAAACTGGCTCAACATGTAAAATAATTGTGTAATGTAAATACAGTGAAAAATCCATTAATAATTTACTGCATTCTGATAGGCAATTTAGGAAATAATTATTGGAACGAATGTCATAATTTCACTACATCTACTTTATATAGGCGTGTACTTTTTATCTAAATAATCAAACCACATGTGTCAGTGCCCCACCTATAAAGGACAGCTTTAATTTTACTGTAAAAGCACCAATGTTTGGGGAGAATTGTGACTGGAGAGAAAGGGATATTTTTTCTCTTTGAATCGAAATACATTGTTAGACTTTGGTTACTGGTGTTTACAAATTAAAAAGCTTACTGTCATTGAAGTGTAAAGATTTATCTACCTCTCAAAGTAAGTATTATCAGAGCTATCTGGAGTCTGTCTGAAATTCCTATTGAGAACTTAAGACAGAACAATATGGAAACATAATACAAAGGTAAAATTTTGTTAAAAGTTATAGAAGAAAGCTTTTCTTCAAAGCTTACAACATGTATCTTTTCTACTGAAAGGCTTAGGGAAAGCAATCATGGTTTTAAATCCGTTCTCTCTTCCTTACAGACATCAAAATGACATGTTCACAGAATAAATTAATAGCTATTGAAGAGTTTTTTTCTTTTAACTTATAGTATATAAGTGTGTATTTGGATGATCCTAGAAAATATTTGGAGATAAAATATTATGATAATCGATAACTAGAGCTGTGTGGTCTCTGATGGATTGTGTCTGTTTGCTCTTTTCTCACTGAGCGGTGAGAACTGACAAGCTGCCAGTTCTGCCTCAGTGATTTTTGACAGTTTGGTTTCTTTGGTGATAAATTATTAAAAGATGTAATAAACAACAAAAAAGTTAGCTTTTTTCCCCCCTGGAATAGTGAGCATTTCTCCATTTTAAAATGCATTGTAAGATAGAAGATGACAAGCCCACATTTACTTTGGACATGGTGATTTTCATTGTATCACATTTTGAATGATGTCAATACATCAAAAACTCGATAATACAAACTCCAGGAACTTCTGATTTCTGTAGGTGAGGTCAGAAGTGTTGTTTATGTTGTATTATCCATCTCCAAATTCCAGAAAAAAATATTCTCTGTGCTCTTACTGGTACATGGTAGTAATACGTGAACATCTGCTGACTTACTGAATTGTTTCAATCGACCTGATTAAAATCTGTTTACAAATCTTCAATAATTTGATGTGAATACAAGCAAACATTTCAGATCTAAATCAACATAGTTTAGTAAATAAATCTTGGCACATCTGGTATAATTTTAAAAGACAGTTTATACTTTTAATTAATTTAACTAGTTTCTGGACCAAAATGGATGATATTTGAAGTTAAGACTCTTAAAAATCTTTGAAGTAACACAGGTAACAAATGCTTTAACAATGACGTTTTCTAATATTAAAATTTACCTACTGTTTACACGTCGATAAAAACTTCATATCTTACAGAGTACCCTGCTCAAGTAATTTGTGTGACTCAAGAGAGAATAAACTTCTGTATTTTGTAATTACACAGAAGAATTCAAATGGAAATATTCAAGAATGAAGTGGCCCTCGGTGGAACAGGTATGTCCCACATATGACGTACATGGCTATTATCAGATCATTTCCCAAGAGCAGGACATTACACTAGAAGAGAGAGTAAGAAGATTTGAGGAAGATGTAAGAATCCATCAATATATGAAGGACATGTGACCAATTGCCAGTGCTGAAGAGACAGGAAGTCAGCATCCAAACCAGATGTAGATATGCACTTTGAGAACAAGATGGTAAACTCAAGGGTAGCTGTGGGACGTGAAGTTATGAGCAGGCAGTGGCAAGTGCACACAGTGGACTGTTCTTCTGAGGCCTCCTCCGTGGTGTGAGTGAGGCGTGGACGCCACAGCTGAGTATTAATTCTGGAGATGGGAGACGAATATCCATGCTCAAGTTTTCTTATGTTTGGAGTTGAAAAAATACTACTTGTCTAGACTTCCTAACTGATTTATCTTATTCCAAGACAACAGGTGGTACTAAGCATAATTATCTTAGAAGAATGGGCCCCTTCTTACCTTGCTTGAGCTTCTTAACTGCAGTACATACAATGACCATTATGGAGGCAACATCACCTTCTAGTTGTTATATAAATATAAACGAATAAACAGAAGGAAGCCCCTCCAAATCAATAGAATAATATAATACTGGCATTTTATAAAGGTCATTTAAAAAATTAAATATTTTATGGGGTGCCTGGGTGGCTGTCATTAAGCGTCTACCTTTGGCTCAGGGCGTGATCCTGGCATTCTAGGATCGAGCCCCACATCAGGCTCCTCCGCTGGGAAGCCTGCCTCTTTCTCTTCTACTCCCTCTGCTTGTGTTCCCTCTCTCGCTGGCTGTCTCTCTCTCTCTGTCAAATAAATAAATAAAATCTTTAAAAAAACTAAAAATAAAAATTTAAATAATTTAGAATTTTTTTTAAGATTTTGTTTATTTATTTATTTATTTATTTATTTATTTATTGAGCGTGAGCAGGGGGAGGGGTAGAGAGAGAGAGAGAATCTCAGGTAGACTCCACTCTGAGCGTGGAGCCTGACGCAGGGTTAGATCTCATGACCCTGAGATCATGACCTGAGCCAAAATCAGGAGTCAGACGGCTAACTGGCTGAGCTACCCAGGTGCCACAACATTTTTTTTTTAAGTTTTTATTTTAATGACCTGATGCTCATCACAAGTACATTCTTAAATCCTCATCATCTATTTCACCCATCCCCCACCCACCTAAAATTTCTTTAAAAAAGAAAAAAAAAAAGAAACAAGTTTATGGAGAAACAGGTCATTCCATAAATTAGTCTAAAAACTCAACAGCCTGTTTTCATCTGGTTCCCACATATCATCACCCCAACAGCAAACATTCTGTTTTACATTAAATACTGATGTTGCGTATGACCTGTAGACTATACTCGTTTAGGTAAAGTCCTTTATAGGGTTCGCAGTATAAAGGTAGACACTTTTTTTTTTAATGTAGGAAACTGTATCTGGTTATTCTTCAAACATTTACATTCTATCCAGCAGTCTTTAGAGCTTCACGATAATTATGCATTTCAGTCATTATCAGTTCCTGCCCCTTGGTAGAAGCAGCCACCACTCGTGTAGGCTCTGCTAGGGTTAGGCTAGTGTAGCTGGCCATGGGCTGACCTGAACCGTCTACTCCATTTTCTGTGCTGTCATCCTACTACCTGAACATGACAATCTACCTGTATCTTGCCTGGGCCTTTCTACCCTCTTGCCTCTCTGGAGGGTGGATTTTGCTCTTGGTCAATTGAGGGGAGTCTATGTTAATGGACTCCTACATTCTCAAGTTCATGTCTCAGGCTTGGAAAATAATTCCAGTAGGAAATTGAAGCTTTTGTCAAAACTCTATCCACGAGTAATAGTCTGAACCTCAGTCTCATGCACTGTTCCTCCAGGATGCTTCTCCTCAGCATGTCGATGGCTTTGAGTTTATTAAAATCTCTGTCATGCCCTGTGTGCTAAAATTGAATATAGGTCACAACAAATCCTTCATTAGAATTAGGATTATTGCCTTTTAATGCAGAATATCAAAAAAAGGGACCTGAACTAAATTATTTCACGGTACTCATTTCTTCACAGAAAGAAATATATATTGCTGAGCTCATGGTGACTATAGAAATAAAGAGGGGTTCAAAAGAGAGATGAATGACACAGAAAAGAAAACCATATTGAGCTAAAAGCAACACTTCATGAAAAACGAATTCAATCAACACAGAGGATATATGCACGAAAATTAAGCTGAATGAAATAATATCCTGCCATCGTTCCTGTAAACGAGCTATAAATGAGGTAAAATGAAAATTTTATGTAAAAATCAATGATTGACTCTGGTCAAAGCAGCAGCATATAAATATTTACAAGGAAACTTGAAAACGTTGCCTTTCCACTAACTTAATGAGGTTGCAAATAATGATTGTTGGTGTTTCCTAATCATGTGCCAGATCTCAAATGTTAAGGTGATAATTGCTAAAGATTGCAACTATTATTGTAATTAGTTCATCTTTAGGGTCTCACGCCTGTGACAGAAATATTTTATATTCTGTTTCTTCTGGCTAGAGCCTGGAACCAAAGCTTATAGAGGCTTTGCTTAGTTTTTATATTTTCATAATTTTTTAAATAAAAGTTGTTTGGTCAAGTAAATATTATTAAGTTAAATTAAAAGTTAGACAACCAAGCTTGCCTATCTACTTATAGGATTTATTAAGGTAAGTAATATTTATAGAATATTTACATAAGAATTTAAAGACTGCCATATGTTGCCAGAGTCAAATTATTAAAAGTATAGCAATCAATAAAATAGATATATTGAAGACCGGTTTTTAAGATTATGACTGAACATTTGAGACCATACCTTGGTTTTACCTCTTAAATATTTTTTTGGTCAGTATTTGAACTTTATCATAAATGCATTATTATGTGAAAAACTTTGACAATATCCATTCCCCTCTTTATGTTAGAAATAAAAAAAAAAATCATACCCAAGTGGCCTTATATTGTATCCAAAAAGCATGTTTCTGATATTATTTACAAATCCTTCATGGGATGTATTGCTATACTTCTGTTCATAAATCTTCAAGAAAAGGAAAAAAAATTTTTTTAAAGTATTAATCTGGAACACTGAATTCTACATATATAATGTTTTCCTAAGTGTTTAATACGACCAAGTGAAAATGCATATCTTGTCTCTTTATTAGCGTAATGCTGACATTGATAATGTAAGCTGTGCTTTCCAGTATTTGTTATTAAAAAAATGTGTAAGAGTGTTTCCTCTCTCTAATGTTACCAAAAGAAATATCACTGTAGTTAATCAAATGGGGGACTCATGACAGGATTTTAAAGTAGTAAGTAGTTAGACATAATGTTATAAAGTCGTTCTCAGTGTAGAGTCTCATGCAGGAGGGTTTGCTAACCATGAGGTACAGTAAATGAGAGTTGAAAACACCTGGATGTAAATGATACCTCAACCAGTTCTGCTGACGGCAAATTATGAAAATGAACTCCTGCAGGTGTCATTGTCCCCATATGTGACATGATAATCATAACAGTAAGATTTTTATAATTGCTCTGAAAATTGTAAATATCATAAAAATGCAAGAAATAGTGGTATACTAATTGTTTTAATTATGTTTCCAAAGTATATAATTAAGATGGTGAGATAAAAAGTAAAAACTAAAGAGAGATTTTAGGAAGCAATAGAGGGAAAGGGAACAAATGGAAAACAATGAAAATACAAAAAATAGGAACTTGTAAGGATACAAATAAAAAACAGATGAGATACAAGACAAAAACAATATTTAAAAAGAAAAGAATGCAGATCAGAAAAAAGATAAGAAAAAAATTTAAAAAAGAGTAGAGGAGAAAGGAAGAGACAAAGGAAAGTAATGGGATTGAAGGAAGAAAAAAATAGAACAAGAAAGAAAATGTTCCATTTCTTACACTCCCCTCTACAAAAATCCTCCAATCTTACCTGAAGCTAACAGGCTACTTTTACTGCTGAAATTCTATTCAAATTTAATCCAGAACATGGTGCTTTACCTTTTGGATATTTGTATCTCTTAACCTTTTTGTTCCATTCTATTTTACACTTAATTTTAATAGATGAAAAAAAAAGTGTTGTATCCTATTCACTTCTGAAGCCGTGTCTTCTACTTGGATTCTAATTAGATGCCAGAGAATGCGTTATAATTAAAATTATATATTATAGCCAATGAAAATACGTTTGAAAATAGGTTTTTCCACTTTATAGGTGATAATTGATGTATAATGAACCACACTTATTTATTGGATATCCTGGAAAACCATCAATATGGTCAAAATAAGGCACATTTTGCTCACTCCGAAAAGTTTCCTTGTGCTCATCTGTAATTTGTCTTTCCTTCCATTGTTCTTCCTCGGAAAACACTGATCTGTTTTCTTTTACTATAGATTAGATTTTATTTTCCAGAAATTTGTCTAAATGAATTTACACAGTATGTACTCAGTATGGTCCAACTTCTCTCACTCAGCGTAATTACTTGGAGATCTCGGTACTGTTGCACATCACAGTGGGTCATTCCTTTCTGTTGCTCCCCAGTATTCTATTGTGTGGCTACAGCACAAATTGTTCATTCATTATTCACCTGTTCAGAATCACTTGGTAATTTCTATTTATTTGTTTCTACAAATAAATTGTCATAAACACTTGCACAAAAATCTTTATATGGCTATGCTTTCATTCCTCTTATGTATCCCCTAGGAACTACGTTGTGGGGGACTTAGGGCAGACGCACATTTGAAATTTTTAGAAATTGCCAAACTGCTTTTCAGTGTATTATTTTACATTTCTTTTCTTTCTTTCTTTTTTTTAAGATTTATTTATTTATTTGAGAGAGAGAGAGAGCGGGAGAGAGGGGAAGGAGAGGGTTAGAGAGAATCTCAAGTAGACTCCCTGCTGAGCATGGAGCCCAACATGGGGCTTCATCCCACCGCCACCCTGAGATCATGACCTGAGCTGAAATCAAGAGTCCGACGCTTAACTGACTGAGCCACCCAGGCACCCCATGTTTTATTATTTTACATTTCTAACAGCAGTGTAGGATGCTTCTAGTTGCCACAAGTTTGTTAGCACAAGGTATTGTCTATGTTTTCTATTTTAACCATTTTAATGGATATAAGATGGTTTTCAGTTGTGATTTTAATTTTCATTTACCTTAAATATGTAGAACGTTTCAGTGTGTTTATTTGCAATGTGTGCATCTTCTGATGTGACATGTCTGCTCAGATCTTTCTGACCATCTATATAAAGTTGTTTTTACTACTATTAGTGAGCTTTAAGAGTCTTTATATTTCAAGAAAGTTGCTGTCTGAGGTCTGCCTTTTAATTTCTTGAATTTTAATTATGATAAGTCCAATTAATCTTTTTTTTTATTCTTATGATTTGCACACCTGGGGTTCTAGTGAAGAAATCTTTCCATGTTCAAATATTTTCACTTCTTTTTTTTTATAATTTTCAATTTTCAGGTTTTACATTTAGGTGTATGATTCGTTCTGACTTGTGTGTCTGTCTGTGTGTGTGAGTGTGCACATGTGTGAGTTAATGCTTGATGATTACTGTTTTCCATATGAATATACAGTTGAATCTACAGGATTGTTCAGACAACATTCATTTCCTGAATGGTGTTGACACTTGTTGAAACTTAGTGGCCCATACATTTGGTTAGTCTAGAGCTCTTTATGTCTTTTAACTCTTAGGAAAGACTTGTAATTTTTAGAAAAAAAATCTGGCTGGAAGTTGATTTAGATTGTGTTTATCCTTTGGATTAATTTGTGGATAATTGGCATGTTAAAAAAATTGATTCTTCTGATATGTGAACGTAGTATCTCTCTTAATTATCCACATCTTCTGTCATTTCTCCTTGCATTGTTTTGTAAATTTCAGTGTAGAGATCCTGGATATGGTATGTTAGATTCATTCCATGGTATCTCATAGATTTTTGAGCAATACTATAAATGGAATTTTTAAAATTCTGTTTTCTCCAATTATCTGGTACTTGTATAAGAACACAACTGACTTTTATATATCAAATGTATACCCTTGCTAAATTTATGTCTGTCTTTTAGAACTGATTTGTTGATTTCTGGAGTATTCTATGTAAAAATATAATGTCAAAATAGAAAAAGTTTTATTTCATTATGAATTTTATGGATTTATTTTATTTTCCTATGTTATAATGGCTAGAATGACAAGTAAAATGCTGTATAGAAATGGTTAAATTTGGCATATCTGCCTTTTTGTAGGTATATTAGAAGGAAATACTTTAATGTTTTATTATATATTATGTTGTTGAATTTTCATAAATGTTTTTTATCGGCTTGCATATATTTCTTATTCTAGATTGCTTAGCATTTAAAAAATCATGAATGGGTATTAAAGTATATTTTTTATGATTCTGTTAATATCATAAATGCATTATTGATTTTTGAAGATTAAATAACGTTACATTCCTGAGGGTCCATTTCTGGCACCGACCTACTCCTGAATTATATGATTTTGGACACTAAGGGGAAAGAGCAATGAAGAAATACCTACTCAAAGAAATCTATGAAAATTCAGTAAGAAAGGTTAGGGAACAGGAGAGTTGGGAGGAGTCCTTCTGGAGCCAAAACCCGTCAAACACAGACCTCAGACACTATTCCTTCAAAGAAGCCACAGTTAGATCAGTTTGTGGAGAATTTGGGACCCAGCTCAACAGAAGAACAGTCAGCTGGCCGTGAGTGGAGTGTAGCAGCTGCGTAGAGTCAAGAGGCAAGAAAGAGATGCGTACCACTGTCACCCCAGCGTGACCGTGCGGATGCTCCGCGTTGGGCCTCCCTGAGGAGCAGCACCCAAGGCTTCACGTGGAGGGTGGAGTATGTTCTTCCCAGGGATAATCCAACCAGTCACTAAAAAATAAGAAAGCTCTGGAAGAAGGGGTACCGTACCCAGAGTTGCCATAAAGCATCACCTAAAATGTCAGGTTGCATTAAAAACAAACTATTATGAGGCATGAAAGAAATAGCAAAGCATGTCCACGCACCGGTAAAAAACGTCTCTGAGAGTGACCAGATGTTAAATGTAAAAGTATTACCTCTAAGTACGTTGGGAAAAGTTAAACATGTGTATTGGAATCTCGGGAACGATTACCGAAAACTAATAGAAAGAATTTTGGTGGAAAAGCAAGTAGTAGATGGTTTTAAATAGTCTATTAAAATAATAAAATAAGTGACAAAACAAGGAAGGAAGGAAAAACAATGGGATAAAAATTAGAGAGAACATGATATATTAAAATTAAAAGATTTAATTAACCTTTTTCATAATGTATCAAAGGTTACTAATTATAAGCACTCTGTTTAAAAGGCACCTATTGCCATAGTGATTCAAAGACAGAGACATGGCACCTAAAGAAGGTACAATTTTAATATAAATACATGCATGAAAGTAAATGAATAAAAAATAAAACATGCAAACAGTATGCATTTAGTCAAATAGGACTTAAAAGAGTATCACTAGAGAGAAAGAGGGATGGTTTATAATGATCAAAGGGATTGATCTTAGACCAAGACCCGTGCACGTGGTTCATGACTCCGCTCAGGGATTTAGCATCTGTGCGCAGGGTCGAGTCTGCTTTCCCACGTACAGTTCAAAAGTTAAGTTGAGAATTATGTCTATTCACATCAGAAATACAGAATTTACTTCTTTGGCTCTCTCTGTTCCAAAATTCCCTCCTCGCCTCTCTGTTCACTGTGGCTTCTTTCCCTGGTTTCTGTGGCCAGAAAGAAGGCAAGTTTCAACCAGGGTTTCAACAGCGCATCTGCTAGGCTGTGCCCTAACTGGATTCCGTTCTTGGGGGCAAAGTCAGAAGAGCAAAAAGACACAACGGACAGGGATGCCTGGGGCGCCTGGGTGGCTCAGTCAGTTAAGCATCTGTCTTTGACTCAGGTTAAGATCCTGGGGCCCTGGGATCAAGCCCCACCCCTCCCCAACCCCCTGTTGGGTTCCCTGTTCAGCTGGGAGTCTGCGTCTCCCTCTCCCTCTGCCCCTCTTCTCCCTCTCCCTCTGCCCCTCTTCCCGGCTTTTGCTCTCTCTTTCAAATAAACAAATAAAATCTTAAAAAAAAAAAAAGATACAAAGGAGAAATAAAAGGGACCCTCATCTCCTTGTGAGTCTTCCCTCCCAGTGTTGATCCTCTTCCAAATATTTCCTGCTTCTGTTTGCTTTTCAGTCCACTATTTGTTTGTTTGTTTGCTTTTCTGCTGATATTAGCGGGACAGCCATCACTGCAGGTAAGACGTAGAGGCCTATCCCGGCACAGCAGAGACGAACTCATGAGTTTTGCTTACAAACACAACGTTGAGCTCATTCAGAGATGAAAATTAGATTAACTGTCCCATTTGTGAATTAGAGAGGGATATGGGGATCAATTTTAATTACTGCATTTTTAATGCAGATATAGAACTGTCAGATTATTCTAGGTAAATTTAAATTTGATGTTACTGTTCCTGGTTGCTGTGATAAATTGAGTCTAATTCATATTGATGTCATATTGTGGGTATATTCAGTATCAGTATAACCCAAACAAAAAATTGAACACAGTGAGCACCTCATGATAGAACATTAAAGAAGGATATTTGGGAACATGATTTCTTATGAAACCACAATTATGCAGTGTAATTTCTAGATCAATAGAGCTGGCAATCTTTGGCAAAACCTGGCATAAAACCAACATGCTCCAGAATCAAAATGATTTTTTCAAAGGTTTCCAAAGAGACTCAGGCTTGAAATAACCTGCCTTTCTGGATGATAAAGTTGTTTTTAATATTAGTGACATTGCTTTCACCTTAAATTCCTGCCCTTAGCAGAAGAAAACTCAATCATTAAGTTGTCAATACAATGCTTCAGGTGACACTGATTTCTCAAAAGCTGCCTAAGTTAAAAGCCCCAGACAAGAGCTTCCCCTCACCCAAATTTAAATCTGACAGCACAGGAAACTTTGCTTCATAATATGGCACATGATTTACACAGGACAACTTTTGAGAACTATGACTTCCCTATACCTGGAGGATGAAAACTTTCTTTGCTTTTATGTCTAAGACTCTAGGCACTTTTGACCAGATGAGAATTCAGACTTCAGTGAAAAGATGGTAAATCAATCAAGTATACTTTTGGTTTGTACTGAATACACTGCACTCTTAGCAAATAGTCTTAAAAAATAAGAATGAGCTTCACAAGTCTTGTATGACAGAAGCCACCCCAAAGAAGCTGGTCTTTCCTTTTCCATGTATGTCCCACACCTATGAAACACTCAGGGGAAAAAAAAAGTCTGTGAACTCTGGGCTTCCAATTCGTGATTACTCGAGTCTTGACATCCAGTCCCACGCTTTTTAATTGTCACCCCTTTGGTTTTAATCCTCTGCTATTTGGCTCCATACTTGATTTTTGCTCTTTGTCTAGATCTCTCCTTCTTCTTCTCCTCCTTCTTCTTCCTCTCCTCCTCCTTCTTCTTCTTTTAAGATTATTTATTTATTTGAGAGAGCGAGAGTATGAGTGGGGGAAGGGGCAGAGAGAAAGAGAGGGAGAAAAGCAGACTCCTTGCTGAGCAGGGAGCTGAAGGTGGGCCTTGATCCCAGGACCCTGGGATCCTCATCCTGGGATCATGAACTGAGACAAAGACAGATGCTTAACCGGCTGAGCAACCCAGGCGCCCCTGTCTAGACCACTTCTATCAGAAGCAAGATCCAGATACATTTTTCCTATTCTTACGTTATACCCCTTGAGGCAAGTTTTATATGCATGGTTTTGCACAATATGGTTACAGTTAAAATATATTCATCCCCTATGTCATGCCCATTATTCTATAAAGTTTGGAATGGAATGATGTATTGGCATAGCTAGGCTAATAGTATCAATCTTTGGGTTTCTGATGTCAGCTCCAGCTGTAAACAGCTTGCAAGTCCTCACTCCCATCATTACAGTAAGCAAAGGCTGGAGAAATGGAAAAGCAATGACTTATCGTGGACCCATTGGAAAACTCAGTTTGGAAGAAACTACCACCTGTTAATCTGGAGAGACAGGCTCATTTAGGGAGATGTCATGAGGTCTGTTTGCCTGGAAGAGAAGTTGCTGAATCCATAACTGAAGAAACATTGAAGTGGTAACTTTGATAAGTGGCTTGAGACAGAGCATGGAATAACGTGAATGTGAGAAATTCCTGGGAACAGCATTCTTTTTTTTTTTTTTTTTTTAATTTTTTCTGAGAGAGAGCACACACATGTGAGTGGAGTTCAGGAAGGGGCAGAGGGAGAGGGGGCAACAGAGAGTCCTAAGCGCATGGAGCTGGTGTGGGGCTTGATCGCTGAGATCATGACCTGAGCCCAAATCAAGAGTTGGAGGCATAACCGACTGAGCCACCCAGGCACCCACTGGGAACTGCATTCTTAAAGGGTGTCCTTACATCTCTGTGGACTGTACCTGCAGGGACCTCATAAGTTTCACACTGTCCATATCTGAGAAAGACCCCCTCATGTATCTAGAAAGGGCAGGGGAAGAGAAAAATTGTGAGGTAGCTTCAGGGCCTTCTCCATAACCAAGGTCTGAATTTGGAGGGGAAAGATTTGATAGGGTTTTATTGTACTTGTAGGGATGGCATTCCTCTTACTCCAGCCCCATCTAGCATTTTTGTCTCACCTAGAGGGGGGAAAAAACCGATCACCACCAATGAGAAAAAGCAAACAAATTTAAACAAATTTTACAGGTGTAAGAGCTTCAAAGAGATAGGTTGGGAATGCTGATACCAGGGAGAGAAATAGAGGGTAGAAGGAGGAACTATAACACTGGGAAACACTGAAGAAGGAAGGTCAGCTCTCCAAGATACCAGTCCACTAAAAGTCCAAATCAGTCCTCCACAGCAGGTCAGATACAAATTATTGGCCAAGCCATGAACTGAAAACTCTTGGGTTAGCTGCTGTCACCAGTCCATGACAGATGTCTGCTGATGGTCACGTGCCACACTGCACGGCTGCCTAAGGGATGCTCTCTCAGTAGGGGAAGTTACCACCACCTACCTACTCTTGATAGGAATTATGTTTGGTTTATCACTGTATCTCAAGTAAATTTAATAGTGGGTGCTCAATAAACACTTACTGAATGAAGGAATAAAGGACAATTTAATATACCAGCAAACTGAAACGAATGTCAGGAGGAGCCAATACATCTACCTTGAGACACCCTTGATACCTGGGAGAGGAAGAGGAGTGAGACTCATACCCAGCTACCCCTATGGCTTTAAATTGTGGAGATTACCATAGATGTTGTGGTCTCAAGAAGATAAACAAGATAATTGTATGCAAGGTGTTGTTCCTGATTTTCTACAATACCATATACTGGAAGAGGCTTAACACAAATCATAGGAAGGAATAAATGGTAATATGATATGAAGACCCTAACACTAGCACCACAAACAACAGCTAAAACAACAGCAGCAATTATAGTAACATTTACGTGGCACATTTGTTTTTGTTGTTCCACACTCGCACGTAACAGTTACACAAATTTTGGGGACGCCTGGGTGGCTCAGTCAGTTCAGCAGCTGCCTTCAGCTCAGGTCATGATCTCAGGGTCCTGGGATGGAGTCCCACGGCATAGGGCTCCCTGCTCAGCAGGTAGTCTTTTTCTCCCTGTGCCCCGCCCCCCGACTTGTGGGTGTCTGCACGCACTCTCTCTCTCAAATAAATAAATAAAACTAATCTTTGACAAAGCAGGAAAAAACATCCAGTGGAAAAAATCTTAAAAAAAAAGTTACATAAGTTTGGATGTTTACTTATGTGCTGTTTGAGTGGCTGTTAGTTTATTCTCTCTGTGTGAATTGAGGATATGTAATATAATACTAGTCACTTTTATTTCTTTGATAAAATCTTGGTAACAGGCATGTGATTATGGTATCATATGGACTAAGTAGTCTCTTCTTCCTGAATTTTGCTCTAAAAATGTCAACAGCCTGAATAAGCAACATAGCCATGGGCAAGTTTTCTTAGTATAATATTGTAGAAAGCATAGTATTTATTTATTTGTTTTTAAAGATTGTATTTATTTATTTGAAAGAGAGACAGAGAGAGTACAAGAGGGAGAAGGGGCAGAGGGAGAGGGAGAGAGACAAGTAGACTCCTTGCTGAGGGAGCCCGGGGGCTAGATCCCAAGACCCTGAGATCACGACCTGAGCCAAAATCAGATGCTTGACCAACTGATTTGCCCAGGTTTCCCAGAAAAGTATTTAATTAATAAATCTCCAACATGTACGGTGTTCCTGAGGGACTCAAAACATACAGAAAAATTAGCCTATTTATCATCATACTTGAAAAACATAAAATAAGACTGGAGGAGAAGAGACGTATTTCTTAGTTTCCAAGATCCACCATTTTTCTGGTGGCATCCTTGTTCTTGTGCGTCCATCTCCGATTTCTTCAGCTAGAACCCTTTCTTAACTCTTGGGCCTGTCTTGAAATTCCAGTTGGAAGCTTTATTCTCAACACACATCTATGTATAACTTTTTCTGGGAACATGCTAGGACTTAGCCAGGCAAGACAGCCTCGCCATCTACCTAGTGATTCTAAAAGTCCACCGGACTACTGGCTATAAGAAGAAAAACAAAACAAAAAGATTCCTCTCCCAGAAAGCTCACCGTTCTGTCCTCTACTCAGCCTGCATTCCATCTGCATTCTCCAGGGACTCAGCATTTCATGTCCCTTAGTAAAGCATTTTCCATGCTCTCTACAGTTCACCGTCCAATTTTCCAGAACAAAAACTCAGAAGACACAGAGATGTTCCAAAGATTACAGAAAGCTACAATGAAATATAAATTTATAACAAGTATCTTCATAAATAAGTTCATGACTTATTTACTTCATGTGCAGATAATGGTTTAATTCATTTAGATGGTTTAAAATTAAACCTCATTCATTTTAATTTCAAAGATGTAAAGAAAATTCCCCCACCCCCCCTTTTTGCCACCATATAATCCTTCGTTCCAGCTATTTCCTCTATGAGCAAATATGGTTTCTTTATTTTTCATTCTTTGATTTGATCTACTTAGCAGCTCTCACTCCATGTGTCTGTTTTCCTGGATTCTTGGAAGACGGCACTCATTTTTAGCAAGTCGTGTTTGTCAAACTGTAAATGCGTTTACTCTTTCATTCTTTAAAATCTTTTTCTTCTTGCCAATATCCCCTGTTACCCAATTCTTTGTTTTCGTTTGTTGCAACCTGTCAGTCCCATTGTTATCAACTCTGTCCACAGAGTACAAGATCCAGGGATGACAAGCTGATCACACTTTGCATGAGCTGCTTTCAAGTCTCGCTCAAAAACATGACAGTTTGCCTTGTGCTGTCACAAGTGCTGTATTAATATTTCTTCTCATTAGCTTCACATTGGGTCGAAGAAGAGTTTCTCCTGATCTAGGGACCGAGTCCATGTTTACATCCTATAGTCAAACAATGAAAATTCCCAAGGGTCCTGGTTGAGCAATTGATTAGATCCCGAGTATATTAGGCAATAATGGTTAGACTTGCAGTCTGGATTCCCCCACAAAAAATAACGCAGAAAATGATAAGATATGTTTTCAAGCTGTGCAATAATTCCATCAAGATAATTTGGCATTTTATTTTTATTTTTTCAAGATTTTATTTATTTATTTTAGAGAGAGTGTGCCTATACTCCTGAGCAGGGCAGAGGGAGAGGGAGAGAATCTCAAACAGACTCTGCCCTCAGTGCAGAGCCTGGACCCCCACACCCGCCTCCAGGAGGGGTGCCATCCCATCAGATCATGACCTGAGCTGAAACCAAGAGTCAGTGGTTTAACCGACTGAGCCACCCAGGCGCTCCCATAACTAAGTATTTTAAAGCTATATTTAAAGTCCACTGATTATTGTCAGTCTTCCCCCTCCCTCTACCCTACTCAGGAATTTATGTGTCGAATATATAGGAGATGGCAAATTTATTATATGGTTTCCTTTAACTGCTGCTTGAAGGTAAAATGCATACCGATTTTTCTGCAGTGTATCTACAGAAAGACCTTTGGATATCACAGCATAGGCTACGATGGGATAGGATGTGATTTCTAATGTTCATTACTAGGCTTATGTAAGAGTTTAGACATAGACACTGCGTAATGAGTAAATTAGGAAAACCAACAATCTTACAGGATTATGTTGAGAGTTAAGTCACTCGGGGATAATGCTAATAGTTGCAGAGGGTATAATACAAAACCTGCATCTAATTTATCTACCCTCACTTGCAGCAGCTGACCATGAAGGCTCTTCTGGAAGCTGGGAAATAATCTTCAAGTGCTCTTAAAATTACCGTGGGCTCCAAAACTCCAAATCAGTGTGGCAAATTTTCATTATCAACTGTTGAGCCAAGAAAGTTGTCCTCAAAGGCAGATAATATATCCGACGTTATTTCATATGCTGTAAAATTACACAATTTCTGGAGAAATTTTCAAAGTAAATGGATTTGCACTCCATAGCAAATTATACACACCCCTGTTGTGTTTTATTGTCGTGTTATTTTGTATGTGATTGCTTCCTGTCTGATTCCTCCTCTTGGTTCTGAACCAAAGGCAGGAATCTGGAACAGCATTTGTAAGTGGTACTTGTGCGATAGATGTTTGCTAAATGTGATCACATTTATTTTTAATGCAATTCTGAGTTTTTTTAATGTTCGATTTCAAAGGCTTTTAGTGTAGAATTCTTTTAGAACGGATACTTTTTAGACCACTATTGTTTCCATGAGAAGCACATATTTATTGGAACATCGAAATTGATTTATAGATAAAGGGCTGCTTTGGATCCTCTGTGCCCCCAGGATTTGTGTTTATGAAATTCATTTAGAATGCTGTGTGAAGTTCATACCTCCTGGTCCCAAAGTTACTGCAACATGGGTACAAAATGTCAGCCTGTAAACATATTATTTTGAGGCAGAAGCAATAAAAGCCACAGACGTTCAAAAACCTTTTATAATGTTTTAATGATATCAGAATATTTTTTAATATATCTAGGCTCATTTACTTTTAAAATGCAAGACTGCCGCTGCAGAAATGCTTTATGAAATGTTAAATTCAAATGTGTGTTTCTGATCACTCATAAATTTCATTTACATTAATGTGCAATTTTTTATTTTTATTTCTCCGTTGAAAGTATAAGTGATAATTTTCTTGGTTCTTGTGTTTCAGAGAAGACATCAAGTTAACGGGGGCATCTGTTGTTTCTATACAGGCCATTTGCCATGAAATTCGGAGAGAACAAAATAAATTGGTCATTTTTTTTTCCCTTGGAGCACTAACTGGTTTGTGATTCCTAATGTGCCAAGATAGAAAATATCTTCCCTCAAACCCTGTCCTCCCCTCCCTAGTATGTTTTAGTGAAGAGGTATTTTGACTCGTAATAGCAATAATGAAGTAGATTCGTTTTTAGGATAGAATTATACAGATTGGTAGAACACTGGGGATCATGCCCATTTTACAATAAAATGTTTATTTTCAGAATTTGAAAAGGTCAATTGATTTAAGATTGTGCCTCAAATTCATGACAAGCCACCACTCGAGGGGATTTTTTGTAATGTTTCTTTCTTACACCTTTAAACTGTTAACCGCACACCTTGCTACAGCTCCGACAGCAAGATCATCAGTGAACTGAACGGCTAAGCACAGTCAATATTTTTTATTCCTATATTACATGTCACTTGGGGTGCCTTTCACACTACAGCCCGCCATTGTCTCGTTCTTGAGAAATTCAGTTCTCCTGGATATTCTGGTCCTCTACTCCATGGTTATCCTTCTTCCCTTTGGGTGGGTCCATTTCTCTCCATTTCTGTTCCCCTCCCAGTCTCCTCTTTCTCTGCTAATACTTTTCCCCACCCCGTTAAATGTAATTTACATGTGATATTGTGTAAGTTTAAGGTGTATAATGTGATTATATATATATACGTATATATTCTCTCTCTCTCTCTTTATATATATATTTATAGTGAATTGTTCACTGCAATAAGTTTAGTTGACACATCCATCACCTCGCATAATTACTTTTGTTCGTCCTGAGAACATTTAAGATCTGCTCTTTTAGTAACTTTCAAACATACAATACAGTATTGTGGTTTTTTTTAAAAGATTTTATTTATTTATTTGACAGAGATCGAGACAGCCAGCGAGAGAGGGAACACAAGCAGGGGGAGTGGGAGAGGAAGAAGCAGGCTTCCAGCGGAGGAGCCTGATGTGGGGCTCGATCCCATAACGCCAGGATCACGCCCTGAACCGAAGGCAGACGCTTAACCGCTGTGCCACCCAGGCGCCCCACAATACAGTATTGTTAACTAGCCACCCTGCTGTACATTGGATCCTTAGAATATATTCATTCTGTACCTGGAAGTTTGTAATCTTTGACGAACATCTCATTTTCTCCACCTGCAGCCGCTGCTAGCTAACACTCTACTTTCCGTTTCTATTAGTTTGGCTTTTTTCAATGCTGATTTTCCATTAAAGTTTGAATCTCAGGCCATTTTATTATTATTTTAGAGGTTATCTCTGATTGATATCATCTATTCTCATGATTTCAATTACCATCTTTTGAGGAGCAGTATAAAATGCTGTGTTTCAGAGCGTACATATTGCCTGGGTTCAAGCCTCAACACCACTAATTACAAGATTTGTGAACTTGGGCAATGCATTTAATTCTGTGTCTCAGTTTTATCCTCTGTCATGAGAATCTGAAATATTATTCCAACTCATTCAGCTGTCATGGAGATTAAATTGTATACGTGACAATACACATTATATGGGACACTTAGAACGGTACTTGGTATCTAGCAATTATTCCTTGTGGGTATTAATGATAGCTATGCTTCTAATTCCATTATCTCTATATTTAGCTCAAATAATTTTCTAGGACTCCAGGCCATTATATATAGCTACTCACAGATGTCTGTTCTGTAAACTTATACAAGGATATCAAGTTCAGGGTCACCTGACTGGCTCTGTCAGTATAGCATGCAACTCTTGATCTTGGGGTTGTGAGTTCAAGTCCTACATTGGGTATAGAGATTATTTAAAAATAAAAAAATCTTAAAAAAAAAAAAAAGAGTATCAAGTTCAGTGTGTCCACATTTGACTCATCAGTGTCCTTTATTGTTTTCCCTCATATCTATCTCTATAAGTAAAAATATCATTGTCTCTTTTCCCTTTTCTTTCTTTCTTCTTTCTTTCTTTCTTTCTTTCTTTTTCTTTCTTTTCTTTTCTTTCTTTTTCTTTATCCTTCTTTCTTTTTCTTACTTCATTTCTAATTACCAAATAATCAAAATCCTTTGATACAAATGTCTTACTATTTCTTAAATTCTCTATTTTTAAATCATCCCTATAGCTACTAGCTTTCATGTAGGCTATCATTAAAACTCAACTCAATTATGTGGATGCTCTTCTAACTTTCTCATCTGCCTCCGTTTTTTCCCTGTTTCCATCTAGTATCTAAAACAGAATGACTTTTCTTAGTTGTAAAAGAATTCATGTCTCTCTTGGGGCATCTGCATGGCTCGGTTAAGCATCCAACTCTTGATTTCGGCATGGGTCATGATCTCAGGGTTCTGGGATCACATTGGACTCCCCGCTGAGGAGCAAGTCTGCTTGTCTCCCTCTCCCTCTGTCCCTCCCCCTTCTCACTCACTCTCTCTCTCTCAAATAAATAAATCTTTAAAAAAAAAGAATTCATGTCATTCTTAAGGTTCATGCTAGCCAACACTCTAATGATAAAGAATAAACTTCAAATGGAGAGAACGCTGAAATGGAAAGTAATTGCTGTTTTGGTTTATTTTATTTTCCCCAGTTATATGCATTCATTGATTCAAGACTTCATTTTGTTGTTCCTTTACAATAGGCATTCTGCCTATTTTTTTTCCTGTTTTTCATTGTCTAGAAATTTTGCAACATGTTACACAATGATGGCAATGGCCTGGGGAAGTGTTTCTAATCTCCTTTGTTCTTATACTAAGAAATAATCAAGAGAATGACAAGACAAGCCACTGACGTGGAGAAGATATTTGCAAAAGACACATCTGCTTAAAAACTGTTATCCAAAATATATAAATAACACTTAAAACTCAACAATAAGAAAACAAACAATCTGATTGAAAAATGGGCCAAAGACTTTTACATGCGACTCACGAAGAACCTATAAGGATGGGAAATGAACATATGAAAAGATGCCCGACATTATATGTCGTCAAGGAAATGCGAATTGAAACAACAACGAGGTACAACTACGTACGTCTGGCCAAATCTGGAACACGGACGACACCAAATGCGGATGAGGATGTGGGACAACAGGAACTCTCATTCATTGCTGCTGTGATTGCAAAATGACACAGCCATTTCAGAAGACATTTTGACAGTTTCTTATAAAACTAAATATATTCTTACCCTGTGATTCAGCATCTTTGTATTTACTTAAAGGAATTGAAGACTTATGTCCATGTTAAAACTTCACCCAGGTATTTATAGCAGCTGTATTCTAAATTGTCAGTACTTGGAAGCAATTAAGACGCCCTTCAGTAGATGAATGGATGAACTACAGTTCAACCAGACGATATATTATTCAGAGCTAAAAAGACATGAGCTATCAAGCCATGAAAAGACATTAAGAATCTTTAAATGCATATCAGTAAGTGAGACAAACCACCCGGAGAAGGCTATGATTCCAACTACAAGTCGTTCTGAAAAAGGCAAAACTATGGAGACAGCAAAAGGATAAGTAGTTGCCAGGGGGTTGGGAGAAAGGGATGAGCGGCTGGGGCACAGAGAATAGTTAGGGAAGTGAAAGTACTCTGTATACTGGTGAGTGCGTGTTATTTTACATTTGTCCATACTCAGAGTGTGCACAACTCCAAGAGGGAGCATCAATGTCGACTAAGGACTTAGGGTGATAACTATGTGTCAATATAGGTTTCTCAGTTGTAAGAAATGTACCACTCTGGTGGGGGATCTCGATAATTGAGGGAACTGTGGTGCGTGGGGGCAGCTAGTGGCATTAGAGGATATAAAAGCGACCTCCAGCTGGTCTAGCACCTAGTCTTACTTCCTAACTAGATCCCCCCGGGATTCTATAGCAATTTGCCTTAGATGTGTCTAGGTCATGTTGAAATTCCAGAGAAAAACAAAAGAATTGGATGACTGCTCTTTCATTAATATAATATTCCTGTATTATACGTGGATACATGTTGAAATCCCTGATATGTCAAAAGCATCTTTTGATCATTTAATTGGAAATCAGGAGGAGAGAGGAGTTCTGAGAGATAAAATCTTATATGGCTATCTTGCCCTGATTCCTGATTTGGGATAATAGCATTCAGGACATCATAGAGAGGGCAGAGGTGACAGGTATATAGGCAATGATGAGAAGAATCTGAAGTAAGAGCCAGCAAAGAAAGAAGAGACATTAAAATAGAGAGGTGTGTCTGATTTTTCTTGCAACATTGTTCCAGTGTTTTTGATGTGGCTGGGATGTGGTGCAGTGAATGTGTGAGTAGAGAGTAAGCGAAACAGTCACTATGAGGAATAGGCCACTGAGTTACAAAAGAAGAGATTCATTTCAGGTAGAGGAAAAGCAAATACAGTATGCTTTTCAATGTGTAAAAATGCCTTAACAAGAAAAAATGGATTTTTCACTGCAAAGTCAAAATGATCATGAATGCAAATGTAAAAAATGTACTAAAGTTCAGCATTAATCAACTAAATGAAAAGACTTTAAATTATATTTCTAACCTGTAATATTAAAAAAATATTTTAAATGAACTCAATAAGGCCCAGTGTTGGGAAGTTTTCAGGGAAATAAAAATTTCAGAGTATTTGTGAGTGTGTACCTGAACAAAGTCCTTTTCTAAGAAAACTTGGAGATATCTATTAAAATTATAAGTGCATAAACATTCGTGGCCAGAAATTCCAATTCTAGAAATCCATCTTTCAAAATATATATCTATGTATAAAATATGCTCAAGGATGGGCAATAGTACTCGAAATCGCTTATTGTACATATCCAGGTAAGTGAAAATTGTAATAACAGCATATTATTTAAGAACAAGTGACCATTAATAAAAGATGAGAAAGGAAGAGAAAATATACAGGGCTAGTCAACCTCTGAAATTCTAGAAGCCTTTGAGAGAAGATTCCCTTTACATACGTGTTTCTTGGCACAAGAGCAACAGATGCAGCCTCACATTACAATTATTGCTGTATTTCGTTCTCCCTTGTTGTCAAAGAAGAAATATGTGGCTGTTCATATTTGTGAGCAAGTAGAGTTGTTTGTAAGGGTGAATAAAGTCCAATGCCATTTCAAGATGAGACACAACTAATCCATCTTCACATCATAAATTCCAGTCGCCTGCTACTATTGCTGAACTTTCATTTTTGAATTAAAAATGAATGAATTAGGGTCTTTGTGTGACACCAGAAAATTATACACACACAC
Organism: Ursus arctos; assembly: GCF_023065955.2. Lineage (NCBI taxonomy): Eukaryota > Metazoa > Chordata > Mammalia > Carnivora > Ursidae > Ursus > Ursus arctos. Next base: position 10,346,530 of record NW_026622819.1, on the reverse strand, counting down.
ACATATTGAACTGGAAATTTGATGTGTTTAGCAATGAGCCAAAAATAGAGATTATTGATAAGAATTTTAAAAAATAATTCTGTATGGGCCTAAAATTAAGATTAATGAACGAGAATATTTAGTATTTTAGCTAGTGATGTGAAATTAAAGATATCAAGCAGGACTGTGACTTGCATGTTTCAGTAAATTGGCCTGATTGGACTATATCTACATAATAATTCTTCAAAATTCTGTGTGTGGGGCTTGGGGATGTTAAAATTACTTATTTCATGACATCTTTCTTTTCTTCTTTAATTCTATCTGTTACTAATTTAGATAGGGATTTTTAAATATAATACTAGTTTAGATGATAGCTTGATAACTTCTATTGTGGTTTAAAATATAGCTTATATGAGATACCAAATCTTTTTGTAGAATTATCTCTAATCCTTTTACACTCATATACCCATAGTTACAGATATAAAGTAATTTATTTTCAAGCTCTACTGCTTGATTATGTAGAAGACATCCAAGTTTTACTATTAATAATAGGTACCATTTTGGTGACTATGTACTTCACTTTTTGATCAGCACCATGAAATGTAATTTGTGGGAGGAGAAATGAATTTTGAGTAAATAACTATCAAGGCTAGCATTTAAGCTTCATTTCCTCAGACTTCCACATCTGTACTCTCCAATGTCCTGGCAGGATGAAAAATGTCCTCTGGGATTAGCTAGTGAAATTTATCACATCTTTACTAACTCTTCAATTAATAAAGCATTGATATTGACCTTAAGGGGAGGTTACATTTGATCATTTAATAATCTCAATAATGTTACATTCCATGTAATGGACCAAGGGAAGTCATATACTTATTCACAAAATGAATAAATTCATTCAGTCATAATTCAGTACACCTTAATTGACGACCTACCATTTGCCAAGCCTTATAGTACTTGCTGGGTATAACGTTGAACATGATAAAGACAAAAGAAGTATATACTCTAAAAAATACTTTTGATGAACCATGCCATGTGCCGTGGGCCAACCAGTTTTCAGGTCAGCTCCATTGGAAAATTCTGTTTACTTTACTAGTTGTCTACATCAAGCCTGAACAACCTTGTTTTACTGTCCTAGAACACAAGTAGCTGGACAGCCACACACACACACAAGTCAGACGTACAGGGATTTTATGCTTCCAATTCTAGCTCTGAATCAGTGAGGGGCCGGTGTCAGTGGGTAAGTGTCCATTGGGAGGAACCTACCCGATAGAATAATAATGGAAAGGCTTGGGGCGCCTGGGTTGCGCAGTCCTTAAGTGTCTGCCTTCGGCTCAGGGCGTGATCCCGGCGTTCTGAGATTGAGTCCCACATCGGGCTCCTCCGCTATGAGCCTGCTTCTTCCTCTCCCACTCCCCTGCTGTGTTCCCTCTCTCACTGGTTGTCTCTCTGCCACATAAATAAATAAAAATCTCAAAAAAAAAAAAAAAAGGAAAGGCTTAGTTAATGGTCACTGAAAAGACAAGTGGGAGTAACACACTGCAATGCTTGAAGCTCTACTCTTTGTGGTGCTGACACCAAATGCTTAATATGTGGTGCTGTGTTGCCAGTGGCTAAGGTGTGGCGAGGGGATCACACCTGCTCACCGTCACTCAGTTACCCACTTGCATAACATGAGCTTCTGGTTCTGGCTCCTGTTCCAGTTCCTGGGGTTTGTGTGGGAGCATCAGGAGAATACCGTGCGTGTTCTTCATAAATTAAAGTTCAGATCACTACCTTGTCACTTTCGGCTCCTTATGCCCAAACAATAGAAAATAGAGCAAATGGACATGAATAAACATTGTAAAAAAAGGCTTCCAGATGAACAATAAACCACGAAAGCTTGTTCAATTTTATAAATCACCAAGAAATGCAAATTTAAACTACAATGGGATACCATTATACTTCGACCACAGTGGCTAAAATGAAAAACTATGGAAAATGCAAATGTTAGAAAAAAAAATGTGGAGTCCTTGGCCCTCTCATGCAGTGCTGGTAAGAAGGGGACTTGGGATAGGCAATTTGGAAAATGATGTTTCTTCTAAATCTGACCTTATGAGTACCATATACTGGCGACTCCATTCCTAAGAAAATATCTACAGGTCTATACCTACAAAAAGCCATATGCCTTAATGTAATAGCAGCTGTGTTCTTATTAGCCAAAATCTAGAAATTACGCATATACCCCTCAAGAAGAGAACAGATCTAGTCGTGGTGATATATTTAGAGAATGGATTATTATTCTGCAATGAGATTAGATACCATTCTTATAATTAGATACAATCAGTAGATACAATTTTCTACATCTATGCACAACCATATGGGTGACTTTCACAAACAGAATGTCAAGGGGTGGTTACCACACACAGAAAGTGGGCAAAACTAGTATCTACTGCTAGACATGTGTAGAGTTGTTGTCCTTGGGGGATGTGCTTCCATGGAAAGGTGCATGGGTAATGGAATTCTGCAGTGCTGGCAATGCAGTCTCTCTAGCTGTGGATGCTGGTTACATGGGTATGTTCCCCATAATATACCGCAAAAATGTGTGTGTGTGGGTGGGTGGGTGGGTGCACTCATAAATAACCCAGGCTAAGCCAATCCCAACTGAATCAGTGTATCACATGATCACATTTTAGCTCCAGATATCTGAATTATTTTAAAACTCTCCAAGATTTCTAATGCAGAGAAAAGGCAACAATCACTTCTCTATTCTGGCTGGAGATTAATGAGAAAAAACCACTGTGTATTTGTATCTGGGGTCGCTACCATTTAAGGCTGTCGTCCATGTGCTTTGTATCCGTGATTACTTTTAGCACTCAATTCAACCCAAGAAGACATACATTGTTGCTCCTATCAATAATGCGAAACCCGAAGCACCAATTGTATCAAGGACTCGTCTCAAGGTTCAATAGCTAGTGATTGCCAATGTTAGATTTGAAACCCAAGGCCATCTTAGGCTAGATTTTGTGTTCTTTTCATGCCATCACTGCCTGATAACTTTATATTTAAAACCAGCAGCAAACAATGAAACAAAAGATGAAATTTGGAATTATAAAAATTTGTTTGCTTCTCTTCAGACTTTGAGTTTGAAAACAGACCAGTCAATGTTAAATCAGCTTCCTTTTTGACCTGAGATTTGAAGAGTATGTTACAAACCCTTCGGAACAATAATACATTCTTTTCATCTTCATCCACTCTGCCTTTATTCATTTGTGGTGCTTTTTGGGCCGCTTCCAATTTTTTTGTAACAAACATGAAAGGAAACAAATATGACAGGAAACAAATATGACAAATTTCCGCAAACTCCTGAACACCAGAGAGAAGTTGGGGGAGTATCCAAAAGTAGCATTGTATCCCCTGCAATCCTTAGCAATATTTGTAAAACTGCTCTTTAGTTCAACATGCTAAACTTTGTTAAGTTACACTGGCAAATTTTTTCTTTACAAATAGACATAGCTAAATGGATTATGGTTCAATTTCCTGATTTTTCTTTCCCTTCTGTATACTGCCATACTTGTGGCAAAATCTATTATTCTTTGGAGCATTCAGTCCTTGTGTAACATGCAAGAGTTTAGGAAGGTCAAGACTTATGGGGGGTGAAAGCTAGAAATTTCTGGTATTTATCATTTGACCTTTATTTATAACTATGAAATCTCCACAAAACCCCTCCCTTACCACACACACACACACACACACACACACGCGCGCGCGCACACACTGAAATGAGGGCACCTGTCCTTATGTGTTTTATTTTTTATTTTATGTACCTTGCAATTATGCTAGATAAGTGACAACTTACCAACATGAATTGTTAGATATGAAGTATTTTAGAAGGGAAAAAATGGTTAGTGAATTAAAACAGTTTTCATGAAGGACAGCACATGTAAAGCCGATATCCATATTCTGGGACCCTAATATGGTCATAATTATTTTTTTTAAGTTATTTAAAACTTTAAAGAATTGAAAGCCTAGAAATAATTCACTCCTGTATCCACAATGGGCATGGAATTATACTTCTACATGAATACAGAAAAGCATAGTGTTTATCTTCATAAAAGAACAAAAACCACCTCTTGAATGTTTTTTCCTTTCATTCTTTTTTTTTTTTTTTTTTTTACCCAAATAATCACGTCCTCTTTCTGACAAAATAATTATCCCATTATGTTCTTCCAGAGACTGGTTAAAAGAAAATACAGTCCAAGAACATTAAGACACAACAAAGAACTTTTTCTTTCAATCTTGTTTTAAAATATCTCAAAGAACTGACCTTTTTCTGTTAGTGAAAACGTTCGTGGCCTTGTAGGCTCTTCGAGCTGCTTCCCAGCACAGGTTTGTCAGACAAGAGTATTAGAGTTCTCATCCACGTATTTTATTTTGTATTAGTAATTAAAATTGTTTAAAATTGTCTGAACTTTATTAACTGTATCGTGTCCTCAAATGGCACACAGATTGTCTGGAATTTGTCATTTTATTCCCAGGAAAATCACAACACAGCATTCCCTTTAAAAGCAATTGTAGTGTGATGACCACTATACACACTGTACTCACACATACAAAGAGATGTCACTTTCAATGTCCGATTACTTATCTCTCCGGCATCTCACATTCCCATTCTGCTGGATGCGGCCCAGCAAATATCTAATTCAGTAAACTCGGTCCATTCCACTAACTTAGTCTTGTTCAGATGGCTCCATTTTGGATTCCCTCTCCCCATCTGTGGCTCGCCAAGGGAGCAGTTAGCACAACTGGACTTGGACATGTTCCTAAGTTCTGGTCTTGCTGCCTGAGCCACAAGACCATGCAAATGTAGCCGTCGTGGCCTCCCCGGTAAGCTGGGCATTCAGCACCATCAGCAATCTTTAGGTTCCTTTAACAGGGTGGGGGAGGGCGGCTCCTGGATGTCTTCCTATTCACAGGGAACCCAAGGAGAATTCCTAGAAGTCCAAGTCAGGACCACCTTGTGTTAAACTAGTCCAGGCTACTGGCCACTTTGACTTCCTATAGCTGTTCTGGGTGGACAGAAAACAGAAAAGTGCACAAGTGAGCGAGAAAAAGGGAATGGGGGACCCTCAGGCTCTCATCTCCCCCGTTTTTTGTTTTCCTTCCAACCTAATCACCTACACCATCTCGGACTACAGCTTGAAGAGCTCTGTTGGCATGAGTGCTTTTGTGTGCCACTGTGATTATCTCCCCGGTACCAAGTTCTCTTTTGCTTTGGCATGTTGTGTCCTCCACATCTGCGAAGAGACATTTTCTCTACCCCTTTCCCTGGTGTATAATGTGGAATGGCTGCCCAGGTACCTGGCTCGCCATGAATAGAAATAAATATATCGGTTTTACATTTTCAAAAAGTTGCCTTCCAAACACAGTTTTGAATTAAATTTCATTTACACTATGGAGTGAGCCTGAAATTCTCTCCTCCTATTACCAACTATGATTTGGGATACCTAGACAGCTGTTCAGGATTAAATTCTGTAATTCTGATCTTATTTTCCAAATTTCTAGGATAGAGAGAATTATTAAAAACAAGTGTTTGGCTATCTTAAACTATGTGTGACCACAGGGGTGAATTTCAGCCTCAGTAGGAGGTATTCTCTTTCCAAGAAGAGAAAGAAAATACTTCATTTTTTTCCTGAATCAATATCACCAAAGCCCACTGATTTTAGCACTTTTCCATCCAGTCACATTCAAATGCAGGAGCAGGCCATCAATGAGTCATGTTACCTGGGAACAAGAAATGTCTTCTCTGAGTCAGACAGGCATCTGGTTAAGGTAGAAAAAAACAAAGGTAGAATTCGAGAAGTCTGTCTTTATTTAGACCGCTAGTATTTCGTAACATATTGAAAGGATTGATTGACTCAGACCTTTGAAATTACATTTTTAATGCATCCTTTATTTATGTAACCCTAACTTTTTAAAAAAAATTTCTATTTTAGTGGCTCCTTGTCTTGTTGCATTAAGGTGAAAGGCATGTTTTGTTCTTTTTTCTTCAATGAGCACATACAGGTGGACACTGATTTCAAATAAATAACTTCTAAAATATTACATAATGTAAATAAATGAAATTCCTAAATGTATACTTTTAGAAAATAACACTCAGCAGACTAAATAAATAACACTTAACCACTCCAAATTATTGGAAAAGGATGTTTTCCTTTCCCAGTGAAATCCTGTAACTTAGAATTATCTGCTGTGAAAGTGACAACCTGTTAATAAAGGTTTACTTTTTCCCAGATTAAAAACACCTTCAAGGTTGTAAAATCAATAAAACAAGCAAGCTGCTCTTATGCTCCTTTAGATTTATGGGAAACCAGCCAGCAGAATGGAATTAAAAATGGCATTTACTTATACAGTCACAGAGTCAGGGACTGATTACGTTTGGCACTGGCCATGCCAGATATTTAGATGACAAGAATATTAAACATGTTTTTTGAAATCAAAACTTTTCTTCAAAGAAATTATATTCAGAACTTTGTTATATTAAACTGAATGGAGCACAGTTTAGTCACCAGGAGTCCTGTTGCTTGCTCTCAATCTCATTCAGGTAAGGCAGAGGGTCAACCAGATCTCCAGGCCTTGGGGATCAGTTAGAAATCACTATGAGGAGAACCAGGGCATGTCATTCTTATCAGCAGTATTATTGGCTCGCGTCCTGAGTTATTTATATTCTCCTTACTGCCCTGAGTTAGCTTTAAAAAGAAAAAAGAAAAGGTTTTATTTGTTTATTTGAGAGAGAGAGAGAGAAAGAGCACAAGCAGGGGGGAGGGGGAAGGGGCAGACGGTGAGGGAGAAGCAGATTCTCCGCTAAGCCCGAGGTGGGGCTCGATCCCAGGATCCTGAGATCATGACCCGAGCCAAAGGCAGATGCTTAACCAACTCAGTGACCCAGGTGCCCCATGAGTTAGCTTTTAGTTAGAATCACCACATGATTTTGAGAGTTGAAACAACTTTTTAAATTTTAAATGTAAAATAATAATTGAAAATATCAGACATGTAGAAAGTCATAAGAAAAATAAATAAAGCTATCTTTCATCACCACTCTACGGTGTTTTGATTTTTGGCAATTTGTCATTGTTTCCCAATGCATGTTTTCCTTTCCTTCCCTGCTCAGTGGGGAGTCCCCTTGTCCCTCTCTCTCTCTCTCTCTCTCTCTCTCTCTCAAAAAAAAAAAAAAAGTTGGGTTATAGATTGAAGAGAGGTTTTACAAAAGGTTAAGGAATAACAATAAATGAGTAAGATTTAATCATAACTAACTAAATAAATAATTGAATAAAATATCTAAGAATTGCACAAGATTCATTCATTTAATTGAAACCTAATTATGTCTATTTTCATGTAAAGTAATTCCAAGGATAACATGATTCTGATTCTATGACTGAAGCGATTGACTTTTTTGCATCCAATATGGTCACTGGAGTTACTTTAGTGTTTTGAGCAAAGATGTAGCAAATTATGGTGAGTGATGCCAGTAAGAATGTTCTAAATATTTCTCATATACAACTGCTTGGTGACCCAATGCAGCCATAACTTTAACACGTTGTTTAGTAATAAGCTCTAGGAACATGCCATAGAACAAGGGTCTGCAAAATATGACCTGCAGGCTAAATTCCACCTGCTACCTGTTTTTTATGGATAAAGTTTTATTGGCAAACAGTCATGCTTACTTGTTTATGTATTGTTTGTGGCTCCTTTCACATTACCACAGCACAGTTGTGTAAGTGCAACAGAGACTGTATGGCTGGAAGATACTAAAATACTTACTATCGGGTCCTTTACAAAAAAAGTTTGCTAATTCTACTTATAGATCATTCTTTGTGCCAAGAAAAATTGTGAGAGACCGAAATGGGCAAAAGGTCACTGGGTTTCTTTTCAAAAGACTGTTGATTTTTTTAAACAGATCCTTCCAGGTTATCTTAAAAAGAGGAAGATATCATGTTTTTCTTTTTCCTTTTCTTTTTGAATTTGATTTATCTTTTTATAGGTGAAGTTCAAAATATTTTATAGGATTTTGAGCCTTTTATTTTTCGTTTTCTGTGAACACTCTCTTAATACCTTTTGCTCACTTTTTCCATTGGTTTTTGGATATTTTTCTCTTCAGCATGTAGTTTTCCTTTGTTTATTAGAGAAATTAACTATTTGCAATATAAAATTCAATATTTTTCCCTTTGGCAAATATACTCAATGCTTGACAAAAATTAGGAAGCTCTTATTTTTCTATGGTGTTAGGTAAAATCTGCATTTTATTTTTCTTTGTAAGCTAACTGCTTTCCCAACAGAAGTTAATTTAAATATATAGCTATTTTTCATTTATCTGTAGTTTTATGCTGTAGAGCTCCGTCTGTGTCTTGAATTTTCTGTTCAACAGTACAACTTTCAAATTGAACTGTATTGCTGTAGGGCATGTTTCGATGTTTCTTCTGTCCAGTGCATGTCCTCTGCCACACTTCTTATCCAGTCGTCTAGGCACCTCTGTTTCCCCAAATCTACTGCTATTACAAGCAATCGGAACATGCAATAATGGGTCCTAAACTGTGTGTACCTGCTATCCAGTCGAGTCATGTGGGCGGCCTCTAAAGTCTGACAGCAGCCCCACGTGGTAAGCATGCAAACAAGGACCTCAACTTCAAGGAAATGAAATGAATTCTGCCAAAACCTAGAATAATCTGGGAAGGATATGCTTCCCCAGAGCCTGCAGATAAAAACTCAGTCTGGCTCTCACCTTAGTTTTAGCCTTGAAATATTCGTACTAGAGAAACGAGGCCGCACAATGCTGCACTTCTGATACAGAACCACAAACTGGTAAACAGATGCTTCAAATTCATAATTTCATGGTAACGTCTTACACAGCAATAGAGAACTAATGCAAGTCTTCTAGATGGGTATGTGCCTGGTATTAGAGCTTCAAATGAGTAAAGCAAAAACTGATGGAACTTAAGGTTTATAATATATCGGTATATTATGTGTCTCTATATATCATATTTGATCTTACATATCTATACGTAGATTAATACAGCTATAGCTATATTATATTAGATCTAGTTATATATCTATATAATAGATACTAAAGAGTAACATTAATAAAAGTAGATAATTCTACTATTGTAGCTTTTAATGTGCCTCTCTTAGGAAATGATAGAAAAATAGGAAAAAATAACACTAAAGGTATAGAACATCTGAGCAGCACAATCAACTTTAACCTCATGGCTTTGGATGCAACTTCTAGTGACAGCATCATATTTGGATTTTAACAGTTATCTAAAAAACAGGCTCTAGCGGACTGCTATCATCACGTCAGGGTAAGGATGCATTTGGAAAGTTTGAATACCAATTAATTTACAATCTGTGAGGGTAGAAAACATTTCTAAATGAATGCATTATTTTATATACCTTAATTCCAATGTGTACATATAACAATTAATTATACATCATAAACAGATCTTTAATTCATATTTACAAGTGAGCTAAATATAATTTTTAGATTTTCTCATCAGGACAGGGAAGGAGGCCTAATATTTGGAATAGCCTAACATTTTTTCAGTCAGACTATCATTATAAAAAATCCGTAATAATATATTACTTAAAAAATTCAGTAGCACATTGAATGTCTCATACAATAAAAGACAAAGTGCAGTGTGTTTCATGAATGTATGGATGTCCTATATAAGCAAATCTATTAACAAAATATATAAGAATAACACTATCAATTCCTTATTATGATTAAAAAGTTATTTTTATAAGATCCAGCTAACAACAGTGTTGTATTAGTTTTCTAGTGCTCAGTAACAAAATATCACAGAGTGGGTGGCTTCAAGAACAGAAGTTCATTTCTTCATGATTCTGGAGGCTGGAAACCTAAGGTTAAGGTTAAGACATCCACAGAGTTGTTTCTTCTGAGGTTTCTCTCCTTGATACATACATGGCTGTCTTTTCCCTATATTTTTAAATTATCTTCCCTCTGTATGGATCTGTATCCCAATTTTCTCTTATAAGGACATCTGTCAGTTTGCATTAGGTCCCTCTCTAATGTCCTGATTTAACCTTAACTACCTCTTTAAAACCCTATCTGAGTGACATTCGGAGGTGCTGGGGGCTAGGACTTCAGTATATGAATCTGGGCAGAACACAATTCAGCCCGTCATACCTGTCCTAATGAGGACCCTTACGTCATTGGAACCAAAGGATATTTACACAGTGGTGGAAAAGAAGATAAACTAAGCCCCTATAGAAGAGGACCTCAGTAAGGTCTACATTCTGTTTATCAATCCAAATGTTACATTAACACTATAATACTCACCCTGAACTTTAACTTTTTCTTTTCAGATTGATACAGATTGATCAGCACTGAATAAAGTGGGAAATAAACAAACTCCAAATAGTGAAGGAACAATTGAAACACATTGTTGAATTTTTAATAATAACCACAACACAGACATTATGCTTGAAATAAAATGGAATAAAATGGAAACAAAATCAAAATGGAGGCAATTTAGATTTTGAATTGTTGTCTTTAAGCAAGGCTCTCCAAAGATAAGACTTCTGTCTTTTTCACTTTGGCTGATGGAATGATCAAGGTGATACTACTGAAATCTGAAACGTCTCTCATCATATGTGAGCCTGGGAAGATGGTTTGTTTTTTGAAATTATTTTACTTTTTTTTAAAGCTCAGTCTGTTTAGAATGATTATTTGCGTCATTTCCAGGAACACTTAAGTATATATTTTGTTTTCGAATATAGTAACAAGAAATCTTCAGGTGGCATGTCACATCTACTCTTTTGATATTAAATTTTATTTTAGTTAGATGTTTCCGAAGTCATAGCTTGTTAAATCTGTGTTTTGCAGTAAGAATAACTCAAAGTTCTGATCTGAGCTGTTTTGTAGGATTCTTCGGGTTTAGTGAAGCATTTTCTCACCAAGACCCCTGTTGCAGGATACACAGTCGGCCAGAAGTTTGAGATGTTTACAAAATTCCTTTTGATTTCAGGGAAATATTTTAACTTAACTTATTGTCCAATGCTTTTTTGGATTCTTATTATATCCTAGAGCATTATTATAATTCAGTTGTTTTAGTACAAGAGAGCATTTATTTTTTGATGGAATTTTACAAAAAACATAATTTAGGGTAAGGAAACGATAGAGACAATATGGTTAGGCTTGGTTAAAGGAAACTTCAGCAATGTGTTCTACTCTTTTAAATTGCATCTTTCAAAAATATGGTAATGCATTAGAACCCAAGTAACCATTCCAATTTTAATATTTATGGCAGAGAATAAGGGAGACAACCTCGTGTTGTTTCCATGTCATTGTGAAGGAATCACAGTATACATCACTGAGTCCACAGGGGACATGATTAGACAAAATCCTGGAGACAGAGGAATATTTTTGAAGTGTCTTACTGTAAATTTTGTGTAAAAATAGCTCTCTGTGTTATACTGTTGATTTGGTTTTGACTTGGGACCAGTATTTCTTTCTCCTAGATTTTGTGGCTTATGTATGTAGTCGCTGTTTTTGAAAACTTATAAAACAAATTTTCTTTAATATGCATTATGTTGGAAAGTGTAGGGTGGGTTGAATTTCCTTCTTTATTATGCAAAAGCAGTATATCATTGCATATTCCAAATTATCATTCCTCCAGAATTTCCGGCAGTCTCTTAGCTACTCTGAACATAAATTCAATAAAATACATCTCTCTTTATGTGTGAGTCTATAGGTTAAAAAACAAACAAACAATAAAATTTCAATGGAGGAAGCATGTAGAAGTAAAAGGGATAAATATGAAATATAGTTCATAGGAGGCTGGTTGTAAAAAAGAAACTGCTGGAGAGATGGAAATCCAAAGCAATTTCAATTGTATGGAAAAGAAGGCATTGTTAACATTTTCTTTATATTTCAGTTTCTGAGGGGGAATAATGTGATGACTGGTGGAGATATCAAGTACAATTTCCTAATGTAAACAGAGTTGAAATAAAATATTTTAGACCATGGTCATATACATGAAATTAAAGATGTGACGTGTTCCTCAAAGTCTGTAGGAAGTATTGATTCAATTTGGTTTTGCTTCCTCCTCCATGCTTTACTGATACATAATTGACATACAACATCGCAGAAGTTTAGGGTGTACAACATGTTGATTTGATAGACTTATATGCTATTGAATTGTTACCACCATAGCCTTACTAACACCTGCATCTCCTCACATAATTTCCATTTCTGTTTTGTGGTGAGAACATTTGAGATCTACTTTCTTAGCAATTCTCAAAAATATAAACAGGATTATTAAGTATAACCACCAGCTGGACATTAGATCCCCAGAATTTACTTATCTTAAAACTGGAATTTTGGTTCTTTGGCCAGCATCTCCCCTTCCCGCCCCCCGCCCCCCACTCCCTGGTAACCACCATTTTACTCTCTGTTCCTATGAGCTTGGCTTTTTTAGTGTCCACATACAGGAGATATCATACAGTATTTTTCTTTGTCTTTGTTTTTGCTTTTTAAGGTGCATTTTATGTTTCAAAGTACCGTTGATTTTAAAGTGGTTTAAATTGTTCATAATGACATGTGTTCTCATTTCCTGAAAAATAGATATGTATTTTGAAATTATTGAGATATTATTTGTATTCTAGAAAGTATACTGAGAAGTTTGGTACACTTGCTATGAGGCAAAGATAACACACGCTTTTAGAATAATCATGAATGTTCTAGTAAAGATGACACAGGACTAATGTAGGGTCTTGAAATATTTAAATGTACAAAATATGCTTACTGACTCAATTCATGTGTCAATGAATTGTAGAATATTCAGGAAAGCTTTGTACTTCTTTCTCTTTTCTGAAAAATTAATACCAAAGCAATATAAATAAAATTCATCAATACAAAATGGAGATAATTTTCACTTTATATAAATAGGGTATTTTAATAAAAATCAAGTAATCTCTACACCCAACGTGGGGCTCAAACTTACAACCCTGAGATCCAGAGTCACATACTCTACCAACTGAGCCAGCGAGGTGTCCCTTTAATAAGAATCTTTAAATAACAGGTGAAGGGGTTTGTATAGTAGAAATTAAAGTCACTAGAACAATCTCTTTCATGTTCATTACAATTTCAGTGGACAGTAGTACATTTATTCTCCATATTTCCATAGAAAATAGAGTTCTTCTATATGGCCTTAGACTATTGATAAGAAATTATTAAAAATGCCTCAATACAAATCTTACTGATATATGTCCAGAAGAATCAACCTTATAAAAATTGCATGTCCACTGTTCTTAAACCAGGCACTAATCTTACACTTCTATAGTAAATAACAAGATGATAAATATAAGAAATCAGAAGAGACTTCGAATGTAATAATCCCCTCATAGTTGAATACACTGACATGTCTCTAATGTGTTTCTACAGTAGTCTCCCTATTTTCTGGACTCTTCGTGACAAGGTTCCACACTGTGAACTGAAGGTCATCTGTTTTCTTTGTGTCCCATATCTGAACAGCCAAGTCTGATCGTTTTATACACTACACTTCCAAACATATATCAGAGCATGGGACATTTCTCTCCTTTTTTTGTAAACACCTGAATTTCTTCACCCAAACTACCATCCCATGAACACACATCGCAGTACTTTGCTTGCTTTTTCTAAATGTGTCATCCCAGTATCCATTTTCTCCTTTCTTTATAGTAACGGAACCCTCATTTTATTTGGACCAGCATGATACACAATTTAAAGACGATTTTCCAAAGTATCTTCAACTAGCAGTGCCCAGTGACATGTACTTGCAAGACTTTGCCTGGGAGTTTGACAGAAATCTCTTGAAAGGGGGCTGATCAGTCAGGAGATGAACCTTTTCTCCTGGCCCACGTCTGGCCCCTGCCACCAGGAATAAGAGCATGGGAACCACCTGCCATTCGTCATGAGCAGATAATAAATGGCCACGGAGCCTCCTTGCTGACCCTGCACTGGGGCCAGCACTGATTTTATGTGAGAGCAGAAGAAACACTTGCATATGCTTAACTCACTTCTATTTTACAATTCTCTGATTAGCAGCAAAATGCAGTTCTTAAATGATATAACGCCAGGCATTTTAATTAGCATTTAATTAGACAAGTGAGAGGAGCTCCGGGAATGTTTGGTTTTACAGCCAGCACGCCAGTCAATGCAGGTTACAGTGACCTAGTTACAGTCATTGGATAGTTATGTCTGAAGTATCTCGTTACTTAATGATGCGGAGTATATTTTCAATGCATATTTTCTTGTTCATCTAAGTTTATTTAAAAATTCTACCAATGAAAAAAGCCTGGTCTTTCATTTTCTCAATGGAAGCTACATTTTAGTTTATCCTCCCTGCCTATTAACAAAATACTGATAAGGGCATATAAGTTTTATTATCATTCTGTTGCATCACATGTTATTGATTATGTATATTTTAAGCATTTACTTAGATCTTTATAAGTAATAATTTCGGAGTGCTATTATTTTAACACACAAGTGGAAGAATTAGCTCATCATTAATAAAAAATATCATTGCATATATTTTAACATAATACTAGAGAATTGTTCAGGGGAAAAACTTCTTTTAAGCATAAAATTTAAGATACAGTGTTGAAGCGATCATATATTTTAATATTGCATCAATGAATAACTGCTACGATATGGTTTCCTTTATAAGAAAACATCTTGATGGATGCATTTGTATTTCTATCCCATGAGAAACACTAATAAATCTTTGCTCTTTTTCACCCTGCAGATAGTACAGTTAGTTGCCCAAGTAAGAAGCATCGGAAGAACAAATTAGTGAGTGTTAATCAGATACCTTTCCTGTGCTATTTATTTATTTATTTATTTATTTTTAAGATTTTATTTATTTATTTGACAGAGAGACAGCCAGCGAGAGAGGGAACACAGCAGGGGAGTGGGAGAGGAAGAAGCAGGCTCCCAGTGGAGGAGCCTGATATGGGGCTTGATCCCGGAAAGCTGGGATCACGCCCTGAGCCAAAGGCAGACGCTTAACGACTGCGCTACCCAGGTGCCCCTCCTGTGCTATTTATGAATAACCATACAAAACAAAATTTCCCAGGAACATCCAGATACATAAAAGCAAAGGAGGAGTTTGAAAAAATAATCAAGTGGTCCACCGTTATTCTTTTTGTCTTATCCCCTGCATTGGGTATATTCACCCAGACTCAATGTTTTTTCCTTTATGACTGGATTCTGGGTGTTACTGGGCAAATAACGATGTCCTAAGCTCTGGGTGTTCTGAATGGTTCAAATACATAACCACTGTAACAGACCCTTTGGAAGACATGATGGCTGGATATCCCAGTTTTATTCTCAAGCTCCTTCTCTTTGGCTTCTCTCCACCTCAGAGACTTAAGGACCTAAATATATACTTCCTCATCCTTTTTAGTAGATAAGGGGAGGTTGTACAACAAAGTTACAGACAAAAGCTCATAATATACATTTTAATGAAATTTCCTGAGAAAATGCTCAATTCCTAGATGAAAGAGATGTAAATATGGTTTGGGTCAATATCCACTCCATCAGCTTTGATGGCCAGATCTATAGCATCAGGAGTCTGACTGTCTCAACACTAGAGCGGGTAGGGAACACAAATAGAAGTATTTTGAACTTTGATTCCTTCAGTGAGTTACTGCACAGAAATTAGTAGCTGTTGTTCCCCCCCCCCCCACAGTTTTTAAGTGAGTAAACTAGATTTAAGCCACTAGCATTAGATACTCTGTTACTTGCGGCCAACAAGCATTTTAAACTGCTTCTTCACAATTTTTCCCCTCAGAGATGTGAGTTTCCTGACTCACGTAACAAAGTCCCACAGAGTGGGTGGCTTAGAAACAGAAATATATTGTCTTGTAATTCTGGGGGCTAGAAGTCTGAAATAGAGCCGTCAACGGGATTGGTTTCTTCTAAGGGCTGTGAGGGAGAAATCTGTTCCATACTTCTCTCTTAGCTTCCGGTAGCCTTGAGCATTTCTTGGTTTATAGGTAGTGTTCCTCTTGTGTCTTCCATTGTGTCTCTTTGTCCAAATGTCCCCTTTTTATAAGGAAACTGACTGTATAGATTAGTGTCCCCCCAGTGATCTCATCTTAACATGATCATCTGCAAAACCCTATTTTCAAATAAGATCACACCTGGGGATTAGGACTTCAACATCTGTAGGGGGACAATTCAACCCATATCAGGGTTCAACACTGTAAAATATTTTACATTGTGAACCAGGTTTCAGTGAATCCAATTTCTGCCTATGTATTCTACCTATTTCCCTCTCTGCATTAACCTAAGCCTCAGGGTTTATTTAGCTGTTCTGGAAGGTGATGACCTATGTCGATGGCACTCAGAGATTTTGCTTTGTGGACATTATTTTTATTTTATCTTGGAAGCTTCTTTTTCTCTTAATTGGCCATTAAGTGGCTATATTTTTCAGATTGACATTTTGAGTCTCTCAGAATTATATGTCAGATCTTGCTAACATTGAAGTGATTTTTTCCAGGTTGACCTTTTTTTGGGTATAATTTCTTATGCACATTTCTATAAAAATAAAATTAAATGATATGGAAAAAATAATGAGCATTCATACCTGGACCATTATTCTCATTAATAGATTTAGGGTCATATTAAAATAATTTGAACTGATACCAAGGAATATTTAAATCAATGTGTCACATTCTCCTATATGAAAGAAGATAATATTTTACTTGAACCCTTAGTGACCTGAAAGGTGATTTCCTGGTACACCAATAATACTACATTTTAAGTCATATCATTCAAATACGTTTTATATTTAGTGAATATATAGCTCAAATGTTCTATGTAATATGAGGAAATGAAGAAAGGAAATTTTTTTAAGAGTTTGAAACTTTCATATTTTTTTCCGTGTGTGCACCTAATAAAATATCTCACAGATGATAGATGGTATATGTACCTTTTTAAATTCTATTAATTAACAGTGTTTTCTCTTCTTATATGTATTCTATTGTTTCAGATTATGAGTTATTCAGTAGGATTAAAATATCAATAGTTGTCTAATTTTCCCTAATTTTGAGGCTCATGACCTTTGTTTTGACCTAGTCACAGAGGAAAGTTCTGTTTTTTGAATGAATGAGACCCAGGAACAATCTAGGTTCATATCATTAATTACATCATTTTACATAAAATTGAATTAATTAGCACTCTGGAGGAATAAGCAGCCTTATTTTTTAATATGTACCAACACCTAGTTTATTTGTGATACTTTATAATATTTGTTAATTCAGGACTACAAAAAACATGTTGCCTTATCAATATGAATCCAAGTTACATGGTTGGTTTGTTCATTTAAAATAATAATAATACTCTGAGAAACAAACAGAGGGCTTCAGAGGGGAGGGGGGTGGGGGAATGGGATAGGCCGGTGATGGGTAGTAAGGAGGGCACATATTGCATGGTGCACTGGGTGTTATACGCAACTAATGAATCATCGAGCCTTACATCGGAAACTGGGGATATACTGTATGGTGACTAACATAATATAATAAAAAAATCATTAAAAAAAAAATAATAATAAAAAAACTTAGCAAGGAGAAATTTATCTTAGAAATGAAAGTTTGGCTTAATATTCATTATTAATCAATGTAATTCACTGTATTAACAGAATGAAGAAGGGACATAGAAGTACCTTAATTGATTCTGAAAAAAAAGTATTATACGTAATTCAATGCAAATTTATAAAAAGAAACCTCAGAAAATTAGGACTAGAATAGAACTTATTCATATTGGCTCAAAATGAAAGGAATCTATGCCCTACCCCCCTATTACTCCTAACCAAATATTTAATGGCATAAGACTACATGTTTTCCCCCATGGGACCTGGGGAAGAAAAGTGTGTCTAATTATTGATCTTTTGTTCAACCGTGTAATAATGATCCAAGCTAGTGCAGGCAGAAGGTCAATACACAAAAATCAGATGCATTTCTATACAACCGCAGTAAACAACTGGAGAATAAATGTAAAGAAATGATAATATATCTATTAAAGAAAAAACACCGTTACAATATGTAGGAATAAGTTTAACGCAATTGTGCAAGAGCTATACATGGAAAACTACAAAATCTTACTGAGAGAAACTAAGGATCAGAATAAATGAAGCAAAATATCATGACATGGATTGGAATATTCAGTGTTGCTGAGATGTTCATTTTTCTCAAATTGTTCTAGAGATCCATGGCAATCCTGATAAAAATCACAACAGCTCTTTTGTAGACGCTGGTGAGCAATTCCAGCAGACCCAGACGCAGCATCTCTCCACGGCAGCTGGGCCACTCCATAACTGAGGAACGGACCACTGACTGTTTGTCAACTGACTGCGGACACAATAAGCTTGAAGAAGTTCTGGGGCCCCTGGGTGGCTCAGTCGGTTAAGCGTCTGCCTTTGGCTGGGGTTGTGATCCCAGGGTCCTGGGATGGAGCCCAACTGTTGGGTTTCCTTGTTCAGTGGGGAGTCTGCTTCTCCCTCTCCCTCTGCCCTCCTCCTGCTCAAGCTCTCTCTCTCTCTCTCTCAAATAAATAAAATTTAAAAAAAAAAGATTGAAGAAATTCAAAACTTCATTTATTACTTGATGTTCAGAAGTCATTACTTTGGTGGAGGAAGTATTCTGATTTTCAGGAAAAAGCATTAGCTCAGGTCTAATTTCCAACAATTTCATGAAAATTGTGCATTTCCCTTTCCTCTCAGTAGTCACCTTAATATACAGCTGCTGGCAATTTTTGAGAAGTTTAGGGTGGGGGGACATTTTTGTGAGGTATTAAGAGATTGACCCTCAATGTATTTGTCCTCACTTTACTTCAGTGGGCTCTGGAACTTTCAACAGATTCAAGTCCAAGAGTTTGTTTAGGGACAATGAATCTCCATTTCGGAGTCAAGTCTGAAGTCAGATTTCCATTTGCCAAGCTTAGATTTTTATCATTGTTTAGTATGCATGGAGGACTCTTGATGGCAGATCATTTCTTTTCTTCCAAGGACCTGACAATTTATTTGCTAATGTCAAAGTTTGCTGTGGGTGAGACTGTTCTAATTAGCAGGCTGGACCTTCTGCCTATTACAATGATCACTTTCACTCTGCCTCTGGCAGGTCCTCTTAAAATTTGACCCCTTTCACCTTGGAATACAATTATTTTCACTGAAATAAGGGAGCCCATTTCAAAGCCAGAACCTCCAAAACATATTCTTGGTTGAAAACAGAATAACCATCCCAATAACTTTTCAATGTACTGGTCCTACCCTCACCAATGTTTTCCTCAATTTTTCATTGAGAAAAATAACTCTGGGACCCCATAATTGAAATGATATGGGTAATGGGCAAGTAAGTTATGCAATAAGTTATGTGCAAAATTCTCACTTTTCTAGTTGGATGTCATTCCATTATATTATTTCAATACTTTTCTCTGCATTATTGGAAGGAACTGTTTTATCATTTCACCTAGATTTAGTGAGCTAACCCTTATTTCTAGGTTTTAGACAACTAACCTAAAGAATAGACCTACTGTATATCCTGTATATTGAGCTTATCAAGTGAGTGCACTTAATTTGGAATCTCTAGTGGGTGGACTAATGTGGATAAATTCAGCAGAATCCCAATTTTCTTTCTTCCTATTCTACTATCCACAGACCCATTTATTGTAAATTGCCTGCCTTTATTTTTCTAATATAAATAAACAAAGCCTTACTCCCCCCCCCCCCCCCCGTGGAAGCATTCCCTCCTCATATATGACTTTATGATTATGATTATCTTTCTCTTTGGGAAGTGCTGGCATATGAATCTGATTATAGGTCAGTGGGAGTTCATTGTTCTGCACATGCTTTCTTCTTTCCATCATGCAAACCAGCTCTAGAATATTTTAAGCTGCAACCAGATTCAGTATCCCTTTCCTCTCAGATTTTGTTACTTATTTTGGAGACAGGGACCTACAAAACAGGAATCCACTACTGTATTGTAGTTTGGTCACACACTTGAGGATAAACTCTTGAGTTAAATGCATGCTATTAAAATATTGGATAATAAAATTATTTCCAATAATGGTATATAAATTGATATTCAAGATTATAGAAATGTTGTGCAAATATTTCTGTTTTAAAATGGTAGAATAAAGATTATACCTTACCTTACTCTGACAGAAATTACTGTAAAGAAACAAAAAAATGGGAAAGGACATATAAACATCAATAAGAAAACTAAGAAATTCTTTAAGTTCAAATACAATATGTAAATAAATAAAACTGTGAACATCGAAAATACTGCAGCAATATAGTATCTGATAGGCTTAGAAACACACTCATGATTTAAACACACACATGCATGAGAGAGAGAGAGAGAGAGAGAGAGAGAGAGAAATTCCTTGCGCAGTCTCCTTTTTTTTTTTTTCCTCTCTCTTCTTGATGCCTGTGTGAAGGAACTGTCTTCTGGGTTATTCAGAGAACATATTAGAAGACTGTGTGTGTGTGTGCATGTGTGTGTGTGTGTGTACATGCCAGGGAGGAGAATCACTGGTGATAAATTAACATCATTTCTAAATTCCAAATTATTCTTATCGCCAATGAATTTCTGCCACTTCAACCTAATTTAGCAAGGAAAATACTCAGTATACCTCTTTCTAGGCTTCTTTCTTTTAAATTGTCATATGTGAGTATTCTAGAAGCACTGATATCTCCTTTCGCTTGCCATTAAAAAGCCCAATGGAAAGAAAAAAAGTTAATTTTGATCAGTTAGAGTTGTCCACATTCACGTAATAAATTTCATGTTTCAATTTGACAGTTTTTCCTGGATATCTAGGAATCTCCCAGAAATGACATAAAACTGTATTCAGTGAGATTCTGTTATCATCCACTCACATCCCCTCTCCCAGTGGAGGTGGATTTCAACAGTGGGAAACCTACGAAAAAAGGAAGGATGAAAACAGAGAGTAACAATGACACATTTTCGTTTAATTAGAACATTTACTAAGTTATAGAAAACCGCTGGTACATATGCTTGATGGAAAGGAAAAATGTGTATTACCTGTATTCAAAAAGGCTGAGAGCATTAGAAAAATTAACTCAAAATGGATGAAAGACCTAAATGTAAAACACAAAACTTTAAAACTCATAGAAACTAACATAGGGAAAAACCTAGATGACCTTGGCGATGACTTTTTAGATACATCACTAAAGGCGAAAGCCATGAAAGAATTGATAAGTGAACTTAATTAAAATTAAAATTATTCTCAAGAGACAGGCCATAAGCTAGGAGAAAAAATATTTGCAAACTACATAGATGACAAAAGACTATTACCAACAAACAAACGAAGAAAAAAAGCAGCCCTGCTAACACTCAACAATAAAAAAATAATAATCTTACTCAAAAATTGGCAAAAGATTTGAACACACATCTTACTAAAAAAGGACATAAAAAATAAAAAAAATTAAAAAGACACGCAAATGGCAAATAAGCATATGAAAAGATATTCCACATCATATGTCATTAGAGCTTTGCAATTTGAAACAAGGAAAACCACTACATGCCTCTTAGTACGGCAAAAATCCAAAGCACTGACACCACCAAATACTGCTGAGAATGTGGAGCAAAAGATCTCTCATTCATTGCCCACGGGAATGCAAAAATTGGCTAGTTTGAAAATGTTTGGCAGTTTCTTTTATCAAACTACAAATAGCGTTACTATAAGATCCAGCAGTTGCACTTTTTGGTGTTCACCAAAATGAGTAGTAATGTTTCCACACAAGATGTTTATAACAGCTTTCTTTTCATTACCCAAGCTTGGATGCAACCAGGATGTCCTTCAGTAAGTGAATGGATGAATAAACTATAGTACAGCCAGACAAGGAGATGTTATTCAGCACTAAAAAGAAACGCGTTACCAAGCCATAATAAGACATAGAAGAATCTTAAATACATATTACTACGTGAGAGAAGCCCATCTGAAAAGGCTACAAACTGCATGATTCCAATTACATGACATTCAAAATGGCGAAACTATGGAGGCAATAGGAAAGTCAGGGGAAGCCAGGGGCTATGGGGCACGAAGGGATAAGTAAACAAGAGCCCAGAGGGGTTTTAGGACAGTGAAACTATTCTATATGATATTATAACAGTGGATACCTGTCATTATATGTTTATTAAAGCCAATGGCATATACAACTCCAAGAGCGAATCCTTAAGTAAACTCTGGACTTTGGGTGATAGTGATATTTCAAATTAGGTTTATAGATTGAAATAAATGTAGCACTTTGTTGGGGGATATTGATAGAGGGGGAAATTGTGCATGTGTGGGAACAGGAGGTATACCAGAACTCTCTTATTTTCTGCTCAATATTTCTGTGAACCTAAAGCTGCTCTAAACATGTCTATTTTCAAAATAATTTTTAAAAATGGCTGAGAATAGACAAACACACACACTGTCCTTCTTTCTCTCTCCATTTTTCTCTTGAAATTTTTGGGGTTTGGAGAAAAGAAATTAGAGTCAGACTAAGTATTCTGTGAAACATGACCTTTTAATTAAGTCTTAGATGATATGTAGGATTTGTCTCTAAATTTATTGATCATATATTAGGTATTCAATATTTCACATGGGAGATTCTTAAACCTTATGTATAATTGGACTTTAAAAAAAAAACATATTTAATTAATTAATTTTTAGAGAGAGAGTGTGCAAGGGGCAGGGGCAGGGGGAGAGGGAAAGAGAATCTCAAGCAGTCTCTGTGCTGAGGGCAGAGTCTGACATGGGGTTTGATCTCAAAACCCTGAGATCAGGACCTGAGCTCATTTTTTCATTTCATTTTGCTAAGTGGAAAGGACAGATGCCACGTGATTCCACTTATATGAGGTATCTAAGATAATCTAACTCATAGAATCAGAGAAAAGAATAGTGGTTACTAGGGGCTAGGACACAGGGAAAATGGAGCATTATTGTTCAATGGATATAAAGTTCAAGTTATGCTACATGAAATAAATTCTAGAGATCTGCTCTACAACATAGTGCCTATAGCTCTCAGTGCAGTATTACACACTTCTTAACCAATGCTTCATTAAGAGAGTAAAACTCATATTTAGTGTTCTTACCCACCCCCAAATAAAAATAAAATAAGAAAACATAAAGGGACATAAGAAAACTGTGGGAGATGTTGGATATGTCTATTACCTTAATTATGGTGATGGTATCATGGGTATTTGCATATGTCCAAGCTCATCAATTCTTGCACAATGAATGCAATGCAGCTCTTTGTATCTCAATTATATCTCAATAAAACTGCTAAAAAATGAAAAAAATACTAAAGAAAACGAGATAAATGGAAATGAAATTGTATTATTTTCTCTATGGCATTTAAGAGTCCCCTGAATTCTATCCATGAACACCTTGGGGGAGTCCCGGGACCCCAGGCTCAGAACACTGGCTTCATAATTAATCTACTGCACTTACTACATTCTGGACTTTGTACTGAATATTTTGCAAAATGTGAATGGTGACATTTACCTTACAGAGCTATTCCTTCCATTAGCGATAATTCACTGGTTTGATTTATAATAGATAAATATGGGAAAATTTTATTGGATAAAAATAATGAGACTCTCTGTTCTTATCAAATATTCTTAACTACAAGTATCATATATTGATTTCCTCCTGTTGTAAAATATCCATATCTGCTAATGAAAGCTTTCCCTCTTCTAAAAACAAAGATTTATTAAGGTGTTGTCCAAAGTCAGATTTTGAGCAAGATTTAAGATGACAGATGCATCCTCTTTACCACAATTGTCTCCTAAACAACCAATGGGCTTGAGGATACATTATTTAAGATTTATCAGATATTTTGATTTATCTCAAAGCAACGGCACATAATTTTTATTAAAGCTCACAATTACTTTATAGAAATGCAAAGAAAACTGAAGAATTACTTCAGCAGATCCTGCCTATCGTATTAAATTAAACTCTGAGTAGTGTATCTTAATGATAGATGGTTATAAATTATATGGGAGGAACTTCAGAATGATAAAAAGAGTCCGTAATCAAACTCATTTAAGAAATTGATCAGGGAAATGAAAACATTTATTCAGAAAAAAAAGATGTTTATAAATTTTGACATAACATATTTCTCTATAAACTTGAAGTTTAGTCAATGAAAGAAGATAACATAAATTGAAACTCTGGGAGGCATATTTAGGCAAAGCATAGGAAACAAGATTGAAACAAGGAGACTTATTTAATAATGGAATGGACCACCATCATAGAAAATCAACTCTATTTCTATAAAGCTACTCAAATGACAGATGGGTGAGCAACAAGTACACAATAAAAACAGTTCTCCATGTTTGCAAATTTAAATTACATTATGTAAAATGTTATGCCCACCTTTTTATACCATGACTTTTAATTATTGATTTCAAAGCAAACAAAAATCCCTCACATTTTCTTTTCTTTTTTAAAAAATTAGTTAATATTACATTCATAATTTTATTGGCTTTCCCAAAATAAAAAAATAATGCATCCTTATTACAGAAAATACAATTATTGGAGAAATACATAACACTTACATGCATAAATAAAGGTAAAAGTACCCTAGATTTGCTCCCTCTCCAGGAAAAGAAAATATGATTCACCCATGCATAGTCCTCTTATTAGTCATTTCTCCTTCCAATATATTTAAAATTGAAATGATGTGAACAGGGTTAAAAAAGAAAGGTTTATCCATTCACTTGCTATCGTGAGTATTTTAAAAACTGGAAAATTCAGCACCCTCCATATGTAAATAACTTAATATTGAAATGTTTCAAATAACATACCTGCAGAGTGGAGTCGAATGTTTCATAATTTGTAATTATGCATTTGTTGCCTGCAAATGTTTTCCATGACCCATTTGTCTTGCCTTTGAGTGCAGAGTGTGTCCAACTACAGGGAGCCCCCGCTTTTTGGGCTTGCATTTCTCCATGCACTTTATCAGAGACTTACATTAGTACCTGTTTTCGTTGGTAGAGGGAAATAATATTAAATTGTGTTGGTAAAATATAAAATGTGTAATACAGATTTCAGCATCATAGTTATTTCTTTTCCCCAGAACATCTAGCATGAACTTCCCTAGTCTTTTCTAAACACATGCAAATTGTTCCTTCAATCAGTAGCTAAAATAAGATTTTGATTATGATACCTTTTCTGGGTTTCATGATAAAACTCTTTTTCTGTATATTGCAAATTTCTACTCTATACTAGTTTGCACATTAATGTTGATTTATATTCTTTTCTCTTTTGTCCTTTTTTTAAAAAAATAAAAGAATAAACTATATAAAGAGAATAAAAGGGCAAAGTTTAAGTTTTCACCTTTTCTATTTCTGCTCTGTTGTAGGAACCTCTGCTTTGCATCCTTACCAAGGCATACACAAGCAGATCAAAATTTAAATGTTTTCTGCCCCTTTTTCAGTTAACCAAGCAGAGTAAACACAACTTTATATTATACACAGACAACTTTATTCCTTCTTTGCTTCTTAGTATTTCAGCATATAGAAATAAAATGATTCATTAACATTTCTTCATGACTGTTTACATTTTTCTTGTTTCAATCACAATTATAAAAAATGCAGAAATGATCATTTCTATATATGTAATCTGTGTAAATATTTCTATAAGATAGCTAGCTAGAAGCTGAATCATTTGATAGGTGGTAATATATATTGAAATTTTGTTTTCTCCATAATTTAATTCAAACTGTCTCTCCGTGGGAGTATATGAGAATAGTGAATTCCCCAAAGCTTTGCCAAGCTCTAGCAATCCGAATAACTGAAAACTTCTCCATATTCTTTACATTTGCATTTATCTGACTACTAGTGAAGTTGAACTATGTATGTGAATGACTTCTTTCTATTTTAAGTTGGAACTTGAATTCACTGGCTATTTGCTGTATTGAATGATTTCCTGGTTTCCTTTTTTAGTTGATTTCTTGGATGTTTCTACATTTTTATGACAGTAATTTTATATACATTGCCAATATTTTCATTCATGTATCAATGTTTTTTTATTTTTAAAAAAATTAAAAAATTAAATTCTGAGGTGTTGATATTGATGTAGTCCAACATATAATACTTTCTTTACTTTTGTTTCTACTACTAAATATATCATATTTATATTTGATTTATATTTGATTTTAATCAATCTGATATTTATTTGATAAATAGCAAAAGATAGGAATCTTATATAGACAGTAGTACTAATTAGTATTGTTTTCCATATGTTCTGCATATATGTCATATATCTTATTTTTTAGATTCTATTTTTTAAACACTTTCTTATTTAAATTCAATTAATCAACACATAATGTATTATTAGTTTCAGAGGTACAGGCCTGTGATTCATCAGTCTTGTATAATACCCAGTGGTCATTATATCACATGCCCTCCTTAATGTCTATCACTCAATTAACCCATCCCTCCACCTCCCACCCCTCCAGCAACACTCAGTTTGTTTCCTATGATTAAGAGTCTCTTATGGTTTGTCTCCCTCTCTGGTTTCATCTTGTTTTGTTTTTTCCTCTCTTTCCCTACGATCCTCTGTTTTGTTTCTTAAATTCCACATATCACTGAGATCATATGATAATTGTCTTTCTCTGATTGGCTTATTTCACTTAGCATCATACCCTCTAGTTCCTTCCACATCATTGCCAATGGCAAGATTTCGGGGTTTTTGATGGCTGAGTAACATTCCATTGTATATACATACCACATCTTTATCCATTCATCTGTCAATGGACATCTGGGCTCCTTCCATATTTTGGTTACTGTGGACATTGCTGCTATAAACATTGAGGTGCAGGTGCCCCTTCAGATCACTACATTTGTATCTTTGAGGTAAGTACCCAGTAGTGCAGTTGCTGGGTTGTAAGGGACCTCTATTTTCAACTTTTTGAGGAACCTCCATACTGTTTTCCAGAGTTGCTACACCAGCTTGCATTCCTACCAACAGTGTCAGAGGGTTCCCCTTTTCCTGCATCCTCACCAATATCTGTCGTTTCCTGACTTGTTAATTTTAGCCATTCTGACTGGTGCGAGGTGGTATCTCATTGTGGTTTTGATTTGTATTTCCCTGATGCCGAGTGACGTTGAGCATTTTTTCATGTGTCTGTTGGCCATTTGGATGTCTTCTTTGGAGAAATGTCTGTTCATGTCTTCTGCCCATTTCTTTATTTTTTATTTTTATAATTATGAGATGTTAGTCACCATACAGTACATCATTAGCTTTTGATGTAGTTTCTTGATTGGATTATTTGTTCTTTGGGTGTTGAGTTTGATAAGTTCTTTATAGATTTTGGATACTAACCCTTATCTGACATGTCATTTGCAAATATCCTCTCCCATTCTATTGGTTGTCTTTTGGTTTTGTCAACTATTTCCTTTGCTCTGCAAAAGCTTTCTATCTTGATGAGGTCCCAATAGTTCATTTTTGCCTTTGTTTCCCTTGCTTTTGAAGACATGTCTGGCAAGAAGTTTCTGCAGCCAAGGTTGAAGAGATTGCTGCCTGTATTCTCCTCTAGGATTTGGATGGATTCCTATCTCACATTTAGCTTTTTCATCCATCTTGAGTCTATTTTTGTGTATAGTGTAAGGAAATTGTCCAGTTTCATTCTTCTGCATGTGGCTGTCCAATTTTCCCAACACCATCTGTTGAAGAGATTGTCTTTTTCCCATTGGATATTCTTTCCTGCTTTGTTGAAGATTAGTTGACCATAGAGTTGAGGGTCCATTTCTGGGTTCTCAATTCTGAGAGAATAGATCTGTTGATCTGTGTGTCTGTTTTTGTGCCAGTACCGTACTGTCTGGATGATTACAGCTTTGTAACAGAGTTTGAAGTCTGGACTTGTGATGCCCCCAGTTTTGGTTTTCTTCTTCAACATTCCTTTGTCTATTTGGGTTTTTTTTTTTTTTTCTGGTTCCATATAAATTTTAAGATTATTTGTTCCAACTCTGTGAAAAAAGTTGATGGTACTTTGTTAAGGATTTCATTGAATGTGTAGATTGCTCTAGGTAGCATAGACATTTTAACAATATTTGTTCTTCCAATCCTTGAGAATAGAACGTTTTTCCATTTCTTTGCATCTTTCTTGATTTCTCTCATGAGTGTTTATAGTTTTCTGAGCACATATATTTTGCCTCTTTGGTTAGGTTTATTCCTATGTATTTTATGGTTTTGGATGCAATTGTAAATGGGATTGACTCCCTAATTGCTCTTTCTTTTGTCTCATTGGTAGTGTATAGGAATGCAACTGATTTCTGTGCATTGATTTTATATCCTGCCACTTTGCTGAATTCCTGTATGAGTTCTAGCAATTTTAGAGTGAAAGTTTTGGGTTTTCCACGTAAAGTATCACTGCAAAAAGTGAGAGTTACCTTGATCCCAAAACCAGACAAGGACCCTACCAAAAAGGAGAATTACAGACCAATATCCCTGATGAACATGGGTGCAAAAATTCTCACCAAAATACTGGCCAATAGGATCCACAGTACATTAAAAGGATTATTGACCACAACCAAATGGGATTTATTCCTGGTTGGTTCAACACCCACAAATCAATAATGTGATACACTACGTAAATAAAAGAAAGGACAAGAACCATATGATCCTCTCAATAGATGCAGAAAAAGCATTTGACAAAGCACAGCATACTTTCTTGATTAAAGCTTTTCTCAGTGTAGGGATAAAGGGAACATACCTCACATCATAAAAGCCATATATGAAAAGCCCACAGCGAATATCATTCTCAATGGGAAAAAGCTGAGAACTTTTTTGCTAAGGTCAGGAACACAGCAGGGATGTCCACTATCACCACTGCTGTTCAACATAGTACTAGAAGTCCTAGCCTCAGCAATCGGACAACAAAAAGAAATAAAAGGCATCTGAATTGGCAAGAAGAAGTCAAACTCTTACTCTAGATTCTATTTTTAATTGATTTTGCATCTTTTCTATCACCAATAAAATATTTTTAAAATGCTGTAACTTTAGGATGTGTATTGACATCTAGCAGATAGTGTGGGAGGTATCTAGGAATCTCCAGATTACCTGTTACTGGTTACACATACCTTCTCCTAGTGATTCAATCAAACACAAACTCGTGAAGAGATTTTGCCGGGTAATTATGGTCCCAAATCATTTTACCTTAAGATCAGGGGATTAGCTTGGTGTATCTGTCCTAACCACATGGCCTCTTTAAATGTTAATCTTGGGGTCAGATAGATGGAGAAACAGAGATTCTAACCACAGTGGTTTCAACCTGCAGTTTCTCGATTGGAAACAGGATGGGGGTAGGGAGGTTTGTAGAACGGAATGTGGAAGCCCCCCAGGACTGAGAACCATCTCCAGTTAACAGCTAGCAAGGAAATGAGTACCTCAGTCCTACAATCACAAGGAATGGGATTTTGCCAACAAAGAATGAGCCTGGAAATGAAGTATTTTCTACAATCCCCAGTGAGAACTCTGCCTGGCTGATACATTGATTTCAGCCTTGGGGTATCCTGTGCACAGAAACAAGATGTACCACACTGAAATTCTGACAACTTTGAGATAATGAAGAGTTTGTTTCAAGTTGCTACATTTTTGGTAATTTTGGTTATTTCTGGTAATTTGTCAGGTAGGCAATTGAAAATGAACATAGTACGTCAGCTTCTAATCTTGTTATTCTGTTCATATTTTTTTCAGAAATTTATTGGCTGTTTCATTCATTTTATCTCTACTTTTCTTACTTTATGCTGTGGTAAATGTTCTGTTTAGATTATATATTTTTCTGATGTCATATTCGGGTTATTTCCATTTTTTAAAAATCTTCCTTTTTCGAAGCTGGCATATTTATTTCTACAGAATGGGGGGGGGGTATTCAACTTTTTTCCACCATCCCTTTTTCCATTTCTTCCCTTGTATTCTAGATTTTGTTAGCTAATCAGATTTGAGTGTTGTTTTGTTGATTTCTAAATATTACTTACTAGATTTAGTTTTCTGTTATCATTTTTCTCTTTTGTAATTTATTAATTTCTGATTTAACATTTATTTATTCTTTTTATACTTTGATATGTTTATTTGTACTTTTGCCACATGAAGTTTTAAGATCTTAGTTCATTCAGTTTTATTCTGTCATTAATGAGTATTTATATCTGTATATATATCATTTAATTTGTTCTTATATTTGCTTATATGTAGACATATCATAATTATTTTCAAAATCCTCTTCATTTCGTTTTTTATTTTGTTCTTGCTTGAAGATTTTTTTATGAAGCAACTGGTTTTTGTACTTTAACATTTATGAGGGATGTGTACATGTGTGTACTTTTTAAATAGTAAGAAAATATTAGCATGCTATTTACAGAATTTTTTCTCTACTTGTGCTTATCATATTTTTTCTTCATGGCTATTAGATTTTGTGATTGTTTCTGGACATTTGGCCAGGAGGTATTTCCTATGTAAATTCTTTGATAGCTATCAATTACATCTATATATTACTTCATCTAGTTTCTCTGTATTACTACTACTATTTTCTCAGTATTGTCTATCATGGACTGAAACATCAGGAAGATACTTTTCCCTATACCTCATTGGTATACCTTTTTGCTTTATGAATGTTGATGTTATGATATTTGGTACATACATATTCATCATTACGAGCTATTTATTGTGGGTTTCAACAATGGGGCCCTTCGCTTTCACATTTAACAACTTTTGATAAACTTTAAGGTCACTATTGTTAATATCATTCATTTTTTCCTTTCATTATTGCATTTATCTGGTATTCATATATCCATTTGTTTACTTTCAACCATTTCAAAAACTTTTATATTAAATGTGACTTTGGAATGAAGCATATATTTGGGTTCTGCTCTATGAACAAAAATTTGAGATTGTTTTCCTAATAATAGATGTGTTAGGAATGGTATGAGAAATACATTCAGTTTCAGAATTAATTTTAAAATATTACAGCATTTAAAATTGAATAATTTATTTAATGATTATTGTTTAAATATGTTTTACTATATAAGCTATCTTTGCCTATACAGATAATTACTTTATAACTTTGTATTTTTCCCTTTGCCTCAAGTTTACATTGTAGCTCTTTTTTTGAGCATGTAGAAAGCCTATTCCTTTTCTTTAGAGTTACAATACTCTCTCTATTCTGTTCAGTTGTTTTTTATCATTTTATTTTACTACTTCCTCTGCAGCATTAATTTTGGCTATGGCTTTATTAACTTTATCATCAGCTACTTAATTTTTGTATATTGTTGAGCTGATATTTCTTTATTAATCCTTATAATTTTTATTTGATATTTACAGTCATAGAACACACTATTTGAACATTCTTAATGCATGTTTTGGGGTTCTTTTTAGTCACAATTTCACCTACTTATAGACAAAATATGTCTCCGGTGTGCCTTATTTGTTTTCAGTATTCCTTACCTCTTTATTTTTTCAATATTTTGAATGCTGATCCAATTTTTCTCATCTCTGCATGCCTACATGACTTCCTGAATCACCTATTTGCCACAAAGCAATTTAGAAAGGAGATAGTGAGTGATTCAGGTTATTTAGACATCGTATTGATTTACTCGGAAGCTCTTTTGATAAAGTGTGTGTGTGTGTGTGTGTGTGTCCATGTATGTGTGTGTGTCCATGCATGTGTGCGTGTGTGTGTGCATATGTAGGTATCCTGCAGCAATTCACTGGCAGCTGGGTGTTTTTCTTTTTTTTCTTTGAGTTTAGTTGATGCACAATGTTGCAACATAGTGATTCCACAAGTTTGTACATCATGCTTTAATGTAAGTCTCTGTCCTTAGTAGACTGGAACTTGTAAAACAATCCTTCCTGTTGGTCATCCCCAGGAATGGTCCATCTGTGGTTCCATGATTTCAAATGTCACTCATGGAGGCTCCTAGAGTCAGTACAATTGTATTTCAGGCATAGATTTTCCTTCCCGTCTGTGCTTCTTAATTTGGAAAATCCTGTGCTCTGCAAGCTATACCCGGGTTGATTCTCAGTCTGATCTAATAGTCGTTGAACTTGGCAGCCCATCTTCCTTTATACTGTGTTTGGAGAATAAAGAAGTTTTTAAAATCATTAAAAAACAGAAGTTTTTTAATGATTTTAAAAACTTCTGTTCTTCATTTGTTTTATTTTTCTTGTCTTTCATATTGTTTTAGAGAGCAGACTGAAGGGGAGACACGTTTTCTAGGTTACAGCATCAGAGAAAGAATTTTCTAAAAATAATTAACATACAATATAAAGTTACATGCTCCTCTTTTAGAGCAAAAACATCATAAACTTGCTTTTTAAAATCCTATTCGTGTCTTTTAATTGTGCGTGTATTCGTATGTAATATGTAGGTACAGGATATATATTGAAATAGTGAATGAATAATTTAATGAAATAAGTATTTTGCAACCTGCATTTTATTCAATATTTTATATTTTATTTTATTATTTAAAATTTATAAGTTGCAAAAAAGACACCCACTGATGGACCAATTTTTACAATTTTGCTACGTTTCCTTTTTCATTTATTCTTTTCTGCACATACAAAAACACACATATATAATTTATTTTCTGAATGACTTGGTATACAGTTAAAGATACTGTGACAATTTTCTCTAAATAATTCAGTATATGGATCCTATGAACAAGGATATTTCTTGCATACCACTGTTTGAATGTCAAAATTAGGAAATTCAACATTGATGCAAAATGATTATCTCATCCACAAGACATAGTCCAGTTTTTCCTGTGTTCTCACTAATATCCCTTACAGCAATATTCTTTATTCTATTATCAATCTAGATGCCTGAGTGGCATTTAATTATCAGATATCTTAAAACAATACTTTAACAATCTATTTTGATCTATGTTGTTAATTTCCCTTTAATGCTTTGTAATTTCCATTATCTGATTATAACAAAATGTATTTACATTTTGTTTTCAAGGTTTTGGTGGTGTTACATTGAAAATAGTCCTGCAAAGTTCTTTTTTTTTTTTTTTTTTTTTAATCAGAGCATCACCTGGAACACTATGAGTTCGAAGTGCATATAGTCAGATTTTTACTTAGCAGATATTTCCCTCTGAAGTTTTGGTATCAATTTTCAGCCCACTGAAAGTTGTTTGACATTTGATTTTCTTTCCAATTTTTTATGCTTACAGATTTTTAAATTTTTTGCTAATATTATGCAGTGAAATAGTCTCTTCATTTCCTTGATTATTGGAACTGCCCTACTTTGCTTTGTGTTTTTAAAATTTTCCTATTGTGTATCTTGCTAATTTATACTGTGTTTCTTTTTTATGAATTGAAGTTTTGGATTGAAGGATTTCTAATAGGGGTTAGATGTTAACCTAAATGTGTATTGAAAACCATTTTCCAATTCTGGATTTATTATCTCACTTTTTATGACACATTTGTCATGAAATGTTATTGTTTAATGTGTATATAGTCAAGCTTAATGAGAAATATTTTCCAATTCACAGAATGTTAACCTACATATGCATGATTTGTTGTAAAGATATGTTTTTCTGTTGCTATTTATGGCTTTGATTCTGGAAATTTATGTTGCATATGGGAGGAGGTAAGGATCTAATTAATTTTTTGCAAAAGGATAACAAATTGACAATGCTCATTGTATTATCCATATTTTCCCTATAGACTTGGTAATTCTATTTGTGTCAAATATAAAATATTCACATCTTCATGAGTTTGTTATGGTCACACTATTCTGTTTAAATATTATATCTGTATATTCTATGTAAAAGCATTTTTAATAAAAACAATAATAGCATATATATTTTTATATCTATATCAATGGGCATTATTTGAGAATTTTACAATTGGCATTATTTTTCAATAAGTAATTTCAAATTTAAATATTAATATATATTATCTGATCAAATAAATTTATTTATTTATTTTAAAGATTTTATTTATTTTTTAGAGAGAGCATGTGAGCGGGGTGAGAGGGAAAGGTGAAGGGCAGAGGGAGAGGAAGAGAGAAAATGAATCCTCAAGCTGCCTCCTGGCTGGGTGTGGAGACTGACATGGAACTTGATGCTGGGCTTCATATGGACTCGACCCCAGGACCGTGAGATCATGACCTGAGCCAAAATCGAGAGTTGGCCGCTTAACCAACTAAGCCACCCAGGCACCCCTGATCAAATAAATTTAAATAGCCCCTAGCTGTTTGTATCACTATACTAATTGCTTTAGTATTGGGAAGTTTCCTCATGATTAATTCCAGTGAATCTTCTCCCTCAAAGTCAAATAATGTCTTATTTTCATCACCCAAGATTAGCTTTACTTCCTCTTGGATTTTATACAGATAGACTCATCCAGTATGCATTCATTTGGGTCTAGTTTTGATCCCCAGCATGTTTTGAGAATCACCCATGTTTTATCTCTCTAAGTGCTTCATTTCTTCCCATGCTGGGTTGTCCAGACACAGAAGAGCTTGTTTATCCTTTCACCTACTGATGAGCGTTGCACTGTAGCATTATGAAAAATGCTGCTGCTGTAGGTCTTTGTATTAGAAGATGTTTTCACTTATCTTGATAAAATACCAATGACGGGGATTGCTTTCCATAGAGTAGTTGTATTGTTAGCTTTACTGTTACCTGTCAGATAGGTACACTGCAAAGTGTTGGCCATATTGTAAGTTTCACTGGACATACGCTCCATCTCCAGGTGCTCCCATTTTACATCAACACTTCAAATCATCATCAGTTTTGAACTGAGCAATTCTAATATCTATAGAATGATTTCAAGTACCAAAAAGTGTGTCGAAGTTTCCAGCTCTAGTTGTGGGTTTGTCTATTCTTTAGATTCTATTCACATTTGCATCAGATATCCTGAAGAATTGCTTTTCAGTGCACACACATATGTGACCATTGTATCTTGTTGTTGAATTGTCCTCATTATTATGCCATGTTCCTCTTTGTCCCTGATGATATTACTTGTTTTGAAGTCTACATTTTTTAGTATTACTCTGGTCACTTCAACTTTCTTTGGGTGAGTGTTTGCACGATATATAGTTTGCCATCTTCACTTTTAATCTATCTTTCCTTTGAATGTGAAGTGTGTTTCTTGTAGACACTTTCTAATTAGGTCTTTTTAAAATGAAATTAAGAAGTCTGTTTTTTAAAGTGATTTGTTTGGATCATTTTCATTTAAGGAAATTTTATATGATTGGACACAAATTTACCATCTTGGTAGTTCTTTAACTTTCCTTATATCTGTTCTTATTGCATGTTCTCTTTTTATTCTGTGTTATTATTAATTATGTTTGCAGTTCCATTTTATCTCCACTATTGGCTCATAATTTATACTTACTTTTTCTATACTTTTGGGTGGCTGCTCTAGAATTTACAATATATGTGTTTAATCAATCACAGTCTAATTTCAAATAACATTATATCATTCCATGCATGACTTCAAACTTCTAAAAAAGTCTATTTATCACTCCTCCTTCCCATCTTCTGTACTGTTGTTATCAAATACTTTATTTTTATATATGCCATATGTCTTAGTCAGTTCAGGCTACTATAACAAATTACCATAAATTGAATGGCTTAGACAATAAAACATTTATTTCTCATGGTTTGGGAGGCTCCGAAGTCCAAGATCAAAGTGTCAGCAGATTTGGTGTTTGGTGAGAGCTCACTTCCTGGCTTGCAGATGGCTGTCTTCTTGTAGCCTCATGGGCAGAGAGCAGAGAGAGGAAGCAAGCTCTCATGTCTCATCTTCTAAGGGCAGTAATTCCACGCATGAGAGCTCCACTCACATGTCCTAATTACTTCCCAAAGGCTCCATCTTCTAATACGATTACAATGGAGCTTAGGATTTCAGTGTATGAATTTGGGGGAAACATGCTCAGTCCACAGCACCATAAACCAAAATTGCTACTAGTTTTACATTGGGCAGACAAGTATATTTTAGGGCAATTAAAAATTAGACAAAGTATCTCTTATATTTCCTTTTATTTTAACCATTTCAGTATATCTTTTCTGTTGTTTATGTAGATGCTTGCTTCCATCTTATATTCATTCTTCATGAAGAAAGTCTTTAAAAAAATTTTTTGTGAAGATCAGCTAGCAATGAATTGTCTCAGACTGTTCTATAAAAACGTATTCTTTCTCCTTTATTTTTGAAAGATAGCTTTGCTGTACTCAGACTTTTAGGTGGGCAGTGTTTATCTTTTAGTATTTTAAAGACCTTCACCCATTGTGCTCTAGATTACATAGTGTCAGAAAATCTGCTCAAAGTCTCATCTTTATTCCTCTGCATGTAGAATGTCATCATTTTTTGGCCGCATTCAAGATTTTTGTTAATCTTTGATTTTGAGCAGAATAAAAATTACGTGTACAGGTTTTTTCCTCTGGTTTTTGATCATTTGTTTGTTTTTAATTTATCCGATTTGGGTTCTCTGAGAATCTTGTGTATGTGGCTTGTATATTGTTATTGTTATCTTGTATTTTGTTATTTTCCAATATTTTGAGAATTATCAGCAATTATCTCTTCCCTTTATTTCTTTGAGCTTCTTTATTTCTTCTTTTTCTGGAAGTAGTTTTGTTATGTTAGAATGTTTGGCATTGTTTTAGGTCTATTATAATGTCTATTTTCAATTTTCATATAATTTTTACCTATTTTTTAAGCATTTCATTTTAGGTAATTTCACTGACCTTTCTTCATATCCACTGATTCTTTCCTCAGATATATCAGATCAACTGATGAGCCCACCAAAGCATTATTCATCTCTATTACAGTTGGGGGTTCATTTTGTTTTTTAATAGCATGTTCAATTAATTATGCCTTATAATTTTGATCACTTTGGTGAAATCCTCCACATGTTCATACATATATCCCCTTATTACTAGACTCTTTGATGTGTATAATTATTTTAAATTCTCTGTGTGAAAAATTTCACATCTGAGCCATCTCTGAGTCTACTTGTATTGATTTTTGTCTCTTCACAATGGGTTTATTGTTGCTTTTCCATGCTTTTTTGTGTGTCACTTAATTTTTTATTGGAGGCTAGACATCGTGTATAAAAGAGTAGAGATTGATGTAATTGGTATTTGTGCCTTGAATAGTATTTATCTTCATTCATCATTTTTCTTACATTGGGTGGTAGGCCCTTAGAATGGGAAGTTGACTCAATCTAGTCAGGAGCAGAGCGGAATTTGGGTTTTGTAGCTGCTTTAGTCATCATGAACATTCCATCAGGGTCACAGTTCTCCAGTCTCACCTTGCATTTAGTGTGGTAGCCTGAAGTACCAGAGGAAATTTCTCAGGACTCCTGTTCTCCCCGCACTATTGGCCTTCACCGCATGCCTATAGATCAAAAGGAATCTCTATCCATGCTTTTATTCCTCCTTTAAGGGCAAACTTTTGTTTGTGACTCAGTATTTTCTGCATGGGTCTCTCCTTGCAAAACCCTTTCTTTCCTTAGATTCTATACCATTTGAAAGTGACTCTTCGATGGCTTAATGAAAATTATGATTATTTAGATTATCTGACTTTTTCTTATTATCACAGTGGTAACAAAGCTCTTTTCCAGTTTTCTTCATTCTAAGTGTAAATAGGATTCTATATAATTGAAATATAAATGTTACGTAGATTAATAAAATCAAAGCTTTATCACAAGTAGTATATTTAGGATTGACTTTTAGAAGTAAAGTTTTGAAAGAACATGAAGGTGAAAACAATATATTTTCCTCTGGCTCACTGAAGAGTACAAGTGCCTGACAGAGTGAATGTATATGGATAATTGCCCTGTCAGTAGGTGAGAAGAGGAAGAACCATGCACATTTTTAAAGAAATATCAAACTTGCACACATCTCACACACCATCCTGTTTTCAACCAAAAGATGTAAATGCTAAATGCAAATGTAACTTTAGCAGTAAGGAAATATATTATTATGAAAGGCTTAGATTAAATATCCACAATTAAAATTATTCTTTCCCTCTGGGGAGCACTTTTTACTAAAAATCTCCAGGTGACATATGTACAATAGAAAAATGCCCAAACTATATCGACACCTTCTACTTTCCTTCAAAATAATCAAATATAGTTTCAGCATAGCACTCTGAGATCTGAAGTTCCAGGAGAAGAAGAGACACCATGTTATCCACTTAGATATTAATGTAATAGTCCATTCTTACTAAATAGCCTATGGATTTGTTGCAGGTTATTTATTAACCTCTTAAAATATAGGCTCTATGAAAAAGGGAGAAAAGGGAAAAACTTTCTATTTGTTAGCTGTTATAGCATGTGAAAATGACCAAAAGACTTTTGGACTTTGACCACATTTGGTAGATACATTTATTATGATTTGAAATTTATATCAGTGATATCCATGAATGAGGAGGGAGACAAGGATGTGCCTCTAAAACGGAGGTAATCATCTCTCAGATCACCTGGTCCATGTAATAATTAATTGGGAAGAACTGTCATAAATATTAAGATACCGCATAGAAAGAATACAGTCCAATAAGTGTCAGAAATTTGAAATTTTTAGCCAAAATTCTCCAAACATTAAATATTTATTTGCAATAGAGCTGCTTCTTCCAAGGACATCTCTATAAACACCTCTTCAGCTATATAGACATAATAAAAAAGTGAATAGACTGAAAGATGCCTAGAGACTGTTGACGTGAACATTTGTAGGCTAATTCCTACAGTCAGTTGTGTAGGAGCTTTACAACAAGAAATAGAAAAGAAACAAAAGTGAGTTTGGGGTATTTATCTTTCTGACTGTTTCCTCCTTTCTCTCTCTGTTCATTGAGCTTCTACTTAAGTAACCCCACCACTGCTGTCCTTGGAAGGACAATTGTTCGTTTTCTAATTCACAAATATTAAGGGCAAACATACTGAAATGCTGGTTGCAGTCACTTTCTGAAAAATATCATGCCACAACAGCAAATATAAAAGATAAACCCAATTACAAGGGTCAGATTTGTTGATTGTAAACAGAATGTTTACATCTATATAAAAATGTATCTCTTGGTTCTGTGCAGTGGTGGTAACATTTACAAATAAATTTATACCCCTTTCTACATGCCATTTAAATCTGAATTTTTTTTAAAGATTTTATTTATTTATTAGAGAGAGTGAGAGAGAGAGCGCACAGGAGCAGCAGGAGAGGGAGAGGTGGAGGGAGAAGCAGGCTCCCCGCTGAGCAGGGAGACCAAGGGAGGGACAGAGACTGGATCCCAGGACCCTGGGATCATGACCTGAGCTAAAGGCAGATGCTTAACTGACTCAGCCACCCAGGGGCCCCTATATCTGAATTTAAAATTAAATTTTATTAGATTATATTTTACTATAAGAAAGACAATGTAAGTAATATAAGGGTGAACACAAATCACAAGAAAAAGTAATTATACCTGAAGCAGGAAAGGGATATCCCTTCTCTACTTTAAGGGCATTTACTTTAGAAAGCCTTTAAGTGTGAATTCTTTTTCTGCACCTTTATGATGTAGTTAGCCTTTTAAAGTTAAAAAAAAATTGCCACTTTTATAACCGGAGAATGTTATTTTTTAAGGACCCGGAAGCTATCTCTTTGAAATGGGAGGAAGACAACACCCTTATTTTCTAATTTCCAGATGAGGGTAGGAAGCTAACGTGGGTGCCCGACTCCAAGTGCAAACCTACATATTTTCACAAATATGGGAAGCGTATTTTTTCCTTTGGCTAAAGGCAATTAGCAAACACAAATGGTCATCTGATTACTGGGTGGATTTAGGATAAACCGTGTGTGACAGATGATGCTGTCAAGTTCTCTCCTCGCAGACTCAGTATTGTTTGTAGTGAGAACATGCATGCCACGGGTTGCTCGGGCTGGCTGTGTAAGACTGAGCTGTCCTGTCTTTGTGATCTGTAGTCAACTGTCTAGGATGTGTATTGTGTTCTGCGTGAGTGATCTCTCAGTAATAAAACCTTTTGTTCTCTTCTACTTTTGTGGAGCGATTTCCTGAGTTGGCAGGAGATCTCGTCTTTAATCAGATTGCCCCAACAATGATCCATTAGAAAGGAAGAGTTATGAATAAAAAGTAAAATAATTCAAAGCCATTTTTCTTTCCAAAGCCAAGGTTTCTTCCCGAGTCCCCTCCCCACATTTAGCCCCCTGTTGCTAATGATACACTTGCTTCTTTACCACCACACTTTCCATTTTGAACAGTACGCTAGGACTCCTCCCCAGAAATGACGAGGAATATATGGTCGCTATCCTACCTGCGATCATACCTCCAAACCCTGTATAATTTACCGTATTGGCTACTTTACTTTTTAAAATTTTAATTTTAATTTAGGATTTAAGTTACAACGAAATTATCTTAATAAATCTGCCTCTTCACTATGTAAGATGATGGTATTGCTTTACTTTCTACAACCCACTCCCAATATCCTCACTTCTTGACTTCTGTCCAATGATGTTCTACTATTATCTTTATATTATTAGTTCAACTGTGACGAAATGTTCACAGCTCTCACATTGGTTTATTCTGAGAAAATATAAAGTCATGTAGTACATTTATGATCCTATGATGGTGTAATAACACTGCCCATGTTATATATGTTTCTATGTGCTAAATGTCGTGCATTGTGCTTTCTGTGCAATTAATTATAGCCAATCAAGGTTACACACTTCCCATGTTTATTTGGCTCTAACTTCCTCTGAGCCATCAGACATTTGCACAAAGGAAAGTGAAGCTGTCCTATACTGTCTTGTCCTAACACTGACAAAACCTCAGGCTTCTCAAGTTGGGCTCTGGCCCGGCCTCCACTGCGCACACTCAAGCACAAAACTGAAAATTCAGTTAACACTCAGACCCTTCTTAACCAGACTCCGGGAGGCTGTGACCACTCCTACCACATCAGGACTAAGCGGTACACAACTGATACCACCAGGCTTTTTCAACTGCTGCCCAGAAGAGCCTGGTGCCAGGTCAGAAGTATGGGAACATACGTGTTCCATGGAGATGCTTTGACAAGAGACAGGAGATGAGAAGGGGCTGACCAAGTAGTTTTTTCTTTTCTTATCCCTACAAACTATTCCAAAGCAAGAAATTTCCATACAACTTCTCTGCATTATTTCACATTAGCAGGATAAGTAAAT
Organism: Ursus arctos; assembly: GCF_023065955.2. Lineage (NCBI taxonomy): Eukaryota > Metazoa > Chordata > Mammalia > Carnivora > Ursidae > Ursus > Ursus arctos. The sequence goes on along the minus strand of NW_026622819.1, from coordinate 10,305,373 downwards.
GAACAAAAAGGATGCCTAGTTAAGTTTGAATTCCAAATGAACAAAAATCATTTCTAAAATATACGTTACCTATTTATTTTTTTTTAACTTTTATTAGTAGTCGCCCTAGCATTTGCAATATATATCTACACTTAATCCAAGCCCACCTTTACATAACACGGTACCACTTCATGGGTAGGGCAAGGACATTATAATAATATAATAAAATATTTCTAATTCTTCCCTCCTGTCTCTTGTATCATTGTCATCACTTAATTATGCACGATCATTATAAGCATGCTTACACACACATGCACAGCCACATGCATAATCAAATATACTGTTGCTATTATTATTTTGAAATTTCTCCTATTAAATCAATTAAGAATAACAAAATAAAAGTTTTATTTTACCTTCCCCTAATTTGTCTCCAATGATCTTCCTTCCTTCATGTAGAGTCCTGTTTCTAATGTACATTCTTTTCCTTCTTTTAAGAGCCTTATTAACATTTCTTGAAGGGCAGGTCTACTGGCGTCTTAATTTTTGTTTGTCTAGGAAAGTTTTTATTTCTCTTTCATGTTTGAAGTATAATTTCACAGGATAAAAATTCTAGGTTTCTATGCTTTAAAATTTCTCCTCACTCTGTCTTTGCTTGCTTGGTTTCTGAGAAGTCAGATGGAATTGTTTATCTTTGATCCTATAGGCAAGGTGCTTTTTCCCCTGGCTTCTTTGAAGACTTTTTTCCCTTATTTTTGATTTTCTGCATTTTGAGTGTGGTATGCCTAGTGTGTGTGTGTATCTGTATATATTGTGTAATTGTATTTAGTACAATTTATTCCACCTCATGTTCTCTGAACTTCCTATAGTTTGGTGTCCGACATTAAGCTGGGGAATTCTCAGTCACTCTTGATTCAAATACGCCTGTCCTTTCTCTCTTTCTTCTTTTTCTGGTATTTCCATGTTTATGTGTTTTACTTTTGTAGTTGTCCACAGTGCTTGAATAATTTTGTTCTATTTTGTTTTGTTTTTTCAATTTTTTTCTCTTTGTTTTTCAGTTTTGAAAGTTTTTTTTATTAACATGTCCTGAAGCTCAGAGATTCTTTCCTCAGCTGTGGAAAGACCATCAAAGCATTCTTTATACGTGTTACAGTGTTTTCAGTCTCTAGTTTTTCTCCTTTCCTCTCCTCTCCTCTCCCCTCCCTTCCCCTCTCCTCTCCTTTCTCCTCTCCTTTCCGTTTTCCTTTCCTTTTTTCTTTTTTTGAGTGTAGTTAACACCCCATGTTAAACTAGTTTCAGTTGTACAACATAGTGATTCAACTTCTCTCTTTGCTGTGCTACGCTCACCACAAGTGTCGCTCTCGGCGGTCCCCATACAACGCTCTTACAATACCATTGACCATACTCCCTCTGTAGCCCTGCTTTTCTCCCTGCTTGCATTACTCCTCTGTTCCTGTATCCTGTCAACTTTTTCCATTGTGGTTCTTAGCGCATCAATCACAGTTGTTTTAAATTCCTGGCCTGATAATTTCAACATCCCTGTCATGTCTGAATCTGGTACTGATCTTTGTTGTGTCTCTTCGAATCTTATTTGTTGCCTTTCAGTATGCCTTGTGATGACTGGTTAAAAACCGGACAGGATGGACTAAATAAAGAAATGCTGGTACATAGGCCTTTAGTGATGTGTTGGCAAGATGTGGGGAAAGAGAAAGCGTTCCACAGTCTTATGATTAGAGCTCAGTCTTTCCGTGAGCCCGTGCCAGTACCGAGACTATGAACCTCACATGTTCTTCTCAGTACCTCCCACCAACCGTGAGCTGATTTCTCCTCAAAATTATTTCCCCTGAAAATTAAAAAAAAATTGTTTTGAACTTATTCTAAATGTCTGTGCTACTGATAAGAAATATACTATCAATCTGATTTTAATTTTAATCTACCTAGAGCCTATTGCAATACTTACCTTTAGTCTTTGGAGACAGTCTAATTAGAAATCGCTGGTTAAATCACTCAATTCCTGCGCCCAAAGTTCAGTTTCATCCTTGCCATTCCTAGCACCGTGGCTGGTAAAAGCTCCTGCTTTCCTCTCCACGTATAAAATGACGAAAATGACAAAAATGACAGCTGTGTCGGGGTGTATGGGTTTGTATGAAGGACTCACACATGGGATTTTTTTTTCAAACAAAACTGAATGACATAAACGTGTTGTTAAAAGTTTTAAGTTTGTATTTACATTAAAAATAAATAACGTCTACATATTTATAGCTCATTACCCTTGGGTATCGTAGGATCCAGCATGTTGTTGAAGAGCTTTTAGCTGACACAGCATCGTGAACCGCACACCTGCTTTCGGCGGACGCTCACTTGACAATGAATTCTTGCTTTTGCAGTTTCAAACAATGCTTAGATTTCCGCCATTTGGGTGTGTAACGTTTCGTTGTTACAAAAGTCGTTTCACTAAGACTGATTTTCCTCTTGCCATCTATATCTAAAAACGGTAAACAAAAACAGGTTCAAAGGAACTTAGCGCCTGCATTCTGTTTAGCTCAAACTGGGGTACGGCTCCTGCTGAAACACTTTCCCGTTTCCACTTTACTTAACTTGGCCTCATTTCCTCCATTAGATTCTTTACTTCAGTACTGCTGCCACATCCACTTCAAAAGATAATTCCCTGAAGGACCGAGGAGACTGCCTGCTTCTCTAAAAGACAATGCCTTATTTAGAAATCTGGTCAGAGGCTTCAGCCCAGCACAATTGATTGAAGAACTGCCATCTGTAGATATGGTTTGAATTAAGTTCAATGAGCTTAAGCAAGGTACTTGCAAGCCAATCACACTCACCAAATACATTTCTAGAATTAGTACTTAGGCTCATTTCCTTTGATTTTTTCCCTAGTAAATAGTAGCCAGAATCACGTTAGTGTAATCCACTGAACAAAAGTATTCTTTCACAAAAAGTTTAAAATTTTACATTACTAGAATAGAAAAATTGAAAAACAGACAATAGAGAACGTCAGAGGTACTCTGGAATTGTAATAGCTAGTAAGATTTTTAATGCAAATGCAATGGGGCTCACATATGCCTTAAAACAGGAGAATGTTTTCTGTCACTAAAATTCTGGCCGTGACACCTCTGAATAATTGATTAGTAGAAATTTTGTTTAAAATAAAAGGCAAATTTAAGGAGATCTAAAAATATCCTTTTTTTTCTAAATAAAAAAATTATTCTTAACTAAATCCAAACAGTTTTTGTGTTGTACAGCTATGAGTTTTGACAAATGCATAATCATCCATCGTTATGGTATCATATGGAATAGTTCAAGTCTTTCTCCTTGTATAAGTTTTGATAGTTTGTATCTTTTAAGAAATCGATCCATTTCATCTCAGTTATCAAATTGGTAGCCATAGAGCTGTTCATAATATTCCTTTATTACTCCTTTAATGTCCGTGGTATCAGTAATGAGGATCTCTTTCATTTCTGGAATTAGCAATTTGCATCTTACCTCCCTCTCTCTTTCCCTCCCTCCTTCATGGGGGGAGTATCCTAGCTATGGATTTACAAATGTTATTGTTCTTTCAAAGTAGTAGATTTTGGATTTATTGATTTTTCTCAATTGTTCATCTGTTTTCAATTATACTGATTTATGCTCTTCTTTTTAACATTTTATTTCTACTACTTGCTTTACTTTTATGTGGCTTTTAATTTTGTAGTTTCCTAAGGTGGAAGTATGTATTATTGACCGTAGATAATCTTTTTTTTTTTTTTTTTTTTGGCACTTATGTTCTGGGGATGTGACCTACAAAATTATTTCTTTGACCTTTGCATTCCCTTACTTGGGACAGGAAGTCTGGGGTTAGGGAGGTGACAAAGGTTGTTTAATTGCCCCTGTATTTGGTCTGATAAGGCTCTGCTAAAGTAGTTTCTCTTCCAGGGCAGACCATTGTTATGAAGAATGCTATGGGCATATTTCAAAATCTTTGTTTTACCCTCCACTGCTTGAAACCGGAGAGGACTTTTCTGTAATCTTTACTGCGAGAACTCAGTGGGGCTCTTGTAGGTATAATCCATGATCATATAGGGGCCTCCTAGGACAAGAACCCCAGGAGCTTTAACTCAAATTAACCTACCCCAGCCTCCAACAATTCATCAAAATTTATTCATCTTTGTTCTTCTTGTGAGGATAAAAGTGATGAGTTCTAAGCTTTTTTCATGCCAGATCTGAAGCTGAAAGTCCAAGAACATATCATTATAAAAGAATTTCCCACATCCAACTTGTACTTAAAATTATGTCTCTCTAATTTTGAAATTATAAAAGAATTCCCACACCCATCTTGTACTTAAAATTATGTCTCTCTAATTTTGAAATTGAGCTCTCTGATTTCAGTTAAAAGATCAAATTGTATCAGTTTCTAATGCTGCTCTGTAACAAACGACCAAATTTTAGTGGCTTAAGACAATATAAATTTAATTATTACAGTTCTGAGGTTGTCAGGGAGCAAGAAATCCTGTCCCCTCAAAGGTCCTTCTAGCTGGACTAAGAATCAAATTGACCCGAGGCAAATTAATGAGAGAAAATCAAATTTAATAGGTACATGTGAGGACAATCCACACAGGAATGGAAATTCCAAAGACAGGCAAAATGAGGTATATGTGTCATGCTGAATGAAGGAGAAGAGGGTAGGGGTCTGGGACTTCAGAGGAAAGGAATGCACTTCACAGGCTGATAAGAAGAGCAGATGTTTGGGTAATTAGGTATTTGCCCTGCCACACAGATGGGTCACTCAGATAAAATTTATCTTTGCTAATAACCCTTATTCTGGGAAAGGCCCCAGTTTAGATTCTTCTGCATGGTTAAGGGAGGGAAAAAAGATTTTTCTTGAGCCCGGGGCTCTCAAGTACCTTCAGCTCAAAATAATCCACATGCCAAAGTGGCACGTTCTGGGGGTGCTCTGTCCTGAATCCCTTCAGATCAAAAGTCCAAAATTGTCCTCACTAGGCTAAGGTCAATGTGTTGGCAAGATTAGTTCTCTGGAGGTTCTGAGGTGAGACTTATGTCCTTGCCTTTCCAGATTTTAGAGGCCACATTGCCCCTTCTTCATGTTCAAAGCCAATAGTGCAGCATCTTCTCTCCTTTGGGACTGCTGCCTTCGTCCACAGGTGTTGCTTGATTGTGGTTCTCCCTTATCTCTCCTATGAGGACCCTTTGTGATTTTATTAAATCCACTTGGATAATCCGGGAGAACCTCCCAATCTCTAGATCCTTAATATCACACCTTCAGGGTCCCTTCTGTCTCTTAAGGTAACATATTCATAAGTTCTAAGATTGGAACATGAACATCTTTTGGGGGCCATTATTCAGTGTACCGTAATGGCTAAGCGCAAATACGTTTTCAAATAAGATACGTGTTTCTTATTGTTGCTATTAACTACTTTTATGTCTGTAGCAACTTTATTTCACTTTTTTGTTTCTGTCAGGAATTTGAAAATTGTGTAACTTGTGCCTACATATTCACCTTGTTGATAAAGAATTCCAAACTGAATTTGGGTATACTGTTTTGTATATATTGTTATTTTGTTGTATGTATCTTAGTTGTCCAACCATTAGTTTTGTCCAGCAAGTGGAAACAAAGGTGAATATCAGAACATTGAAGAGCATCAGGAAACCACTGGCATGGGAAACCACTAGAAATTCTTTTTTCTTTTTTTTTAAGATTTATTTATTTATTTGAGAGAGAGAGTGCACAGGAGTCAGGGTAGGGGCAGAGGGAGAGAATCCTCAAGTGGATTCCCTGCTGAGCAAGGAACCCCCGGAGGGGTTTGATCTCAGGACCAGTGACATCATGACCTAAGCCAAAACCAAAAGGCTGACGCTCAACCAAGCCACCCAGGTGCCCTGGGAAACACTAGAAATTCTTTATCAACATGGCCATAGTCGCTGTGAGCCTGCTGTACTAGTTGCAATACTACAGTGGGTGTTGTGGGAAATGAAACCTGATGTAATTTTCTTATTCTGCCTGAAATCAAATTATTTTTTTTCTTTTGTGAAATATCTTTGTATGTGAACCGTGCCCAATTTTACATCGGAAGATACTGGTATTTATGTATTTAAGATTTTATTTATTTATTTGACACAGAGAGAGAGAGAGTACAAGCAGGGGGAGCAGCAGGCAGAGGGAGAGGGAGAAGCAGGCTCACTGAGCAGGAAGTCTGATGTGGGGCTCAATCCCAGAACCCTGGGATCAGGACCTGAGCCACCCAGGTGCCTCAAGATACTGGTTTTTTAAAATTATTTGTAAATGATTCTTTAGATATGAAGTACATCAACAT